>NC_134858.1:82534150-82891650 GCF_049852395.1 Peromyscus maniculatus bairdii
TGGGAAAGAGCTATGTGCATGAAGTGGGCACTGGGTGAATGGGAAAGAGACATGTGCATGAAGTGGGCACTGGGGGAATGGGAAAGAGACATGTGCCCAGGCTTTATATTATTTATATTGAAGAGGGAACACGATCCCTGTTCACCTGCGTTAGGATGTATGGCTTGTGCGCAAAAGCATCACTTCACTGTTCTAGGGTAAGCACAAATATTTAACCTTAGCATCATTTATCATGACTTTGCTGTCAGCTCTCTGCGTCCTAGAACTCATAGTGTACTTAAGATTGGAATGAGTGACAGGTAACCTTGTGTTTCTGATTGTTTCCCCTTTGGCATTGCCAGTTCTGGATCAGAAAGGAAGAACTAACCATATTTACTGTAATCAGTTCATCCTTCAGCTCTGAAACAGATTAAGGTCCCTGGCAACTGTTTGTCTTTGATCTTGCAGGTGGTTTCAAGGAGCCTATAGGTCTTCATCACTTACCGAGAGGCCAGTGCCAGATAGTTTTAAATCTAGCAACAGGTGAGTACATGAAAATGACTTCTAAGCAGTTTGGGAGATTTTCCATTAAAGTATCTGAAATCTGCCTCTTGATTTCTTTAAAAGTAAAATCCTATCTACCAACTATTATTATCCATCAATTACACTTGCCTCTGAAGAAACAGTCATACTGATATTCATGTGTCTCAAATGGTATCTGAAAACATGGTTGTATAGGACCTTTACATTCTCTTCATTCTTTCCTAAAGTTTCCTGTCAATACCTCAGTTGATTAGTTAGTGTTCACATAGTGCTGTTGATTCTTGGGGTGGCAAGATGGCTCTGTAGGTAAAGGTGCCTGTTGCAAAGATCAGTAATCTGAGTTAAATTCCTTCAACCCATATGGTAGAGTAAACCTACTCTCTCAAGTTGTTCAATGGCCTCCACGCATGTGCCATGGCAAGTGAGTATGTGCTTTTGTGCATGCGTGCACATACAGACACACACACACACACACACACACACTAAATGTAATAAAGATTACTTTTGGTGGCCACACGGCAATGGTTTGTGTCAGTGCCATCCTTATTTGCAATCATATCCCAAAAATATCATATCAATTGCTCAAGGTTTGTGTTTTCTATGGAACAGGAGCTCATGACTTCTTTCTTTGGCTTGTGTTTTTACGGTCCTCCACAATTCAGTTTCTCTAGAATAAAGTATTAAGAGTCATGTAACAAAACTTCTAGAGTCATTGGACTGTGATGAAAAAAGACAAATGCTAGACCTACCTACACTGAAATCACACATTATATCTGCATATGCATTTGATTTCCCTATACAACTAATAAAATAAAAAGTTTATTCGCTTGCTGGTTGTGATATATGGTTAAAATGCTCATAAATGTGTATCTTACATGTGAGAAAGAAGAAGTCCCCAATAGTAATAGATAAATATCTATTAAAGCATAAAATTTGTCTCCATTACATGGTCTTTGAAGCTGTTGGACCAGAACATATGTAAGTTTTGCTGCTTAACTGTGAACCAGAGAAAGTAAAAGAGACAAAGGAAATCAAACACTTGTAGCACATAGAGAATGCTAAACCTTTACTGGAGTGAAAATTCAAATATTTTTGAATTATAGAATCATCATATGTTTATTTAAGGCAAATTCAATTCTGTGTATGCCTTTCCTACATAGTGCTTAATAAATAGGCCATGCAGTTAATAATAAAACATGAAGCTAATAAAAAATGGTGTATGTTAGAAAGTAAGTCACAAAATATTTTATGAGAAGTATTTTTGAAAGTAAGCAAAATTAATAGAAGTGATTCTAGAAGGCAGAATAAGAACTGTGATTTATTCATGCAAGATTTTAATATGTATAGCTTTTATAAATTATCTCAGGGGTAAACTGAGACCAGTGGCTTATGTTTACTTCTCATTCTGCAGAATTATCTAGACTATCTAGATTCTGGATTTACCTTCACCAAGGATCATCCTTTACTTTGTCTCTCAAGCACATGATTTTAGGCCTCCATGCAGTATGACAGTGCTCTTCATTGTGGCTTCTCAAGTGTGGTGAGGCCAGACACATCACTAACAGTAGCTAGCGCACAGCCATCTGGCTCTCCCCATCAACACTCAACCAACAGGCTCAGATTCTGTATCACTTTGGAGCTATTGGTTACCATTCGGTTGAAATTCCAACTGATGAGGAATTGCTGCTCTTGCTTTGCTTTAAAAACAAACTTGAGCACCCCAGGCACCGTCAGGAGCCTCACAGCTTCCAGATGCTGCCTGCTACCTGGCTCCAGTTGCTTCTCTATTCAGCAGACAATGTTTGCTACTATTGACCCAAGCATCTTTGGAAGATGAGAAGAGAAATTGGTGTTGGTGCTAATACATGCTCACATCAGTCATAGCTGGTTCAAATTTTGTTTGTTGTTTCTGTTGTTTGTTTTAAAGGAACATTTACATTCTCCATCCTCTCAAACTGAGTGGCAGTTCCCATACTCCAGGGGCAGTCCAGCTCTTTCTCTCCATAGTCTTCTGATTGTTACTGTTCCTCTTGCCCCTTCTTTAGTTCCTTTTCTCCTTCTCCCCATTTAATGCCTATCCTTTTTCTCTTTTAATTAAAATTGTTTTCTTTCCTTTTGCATACCAACCCCTGTTCCCCCTCCTTCCCCTTTTCCTGCCCCCCCCATATCCCCCTATCCCCTCCTTATGGGGGTTATGTCCTCCCTTGGGTTGTTAACACAGTCTGGCATACCAAGCTGGGGACGGGACCTAGGCTTTACCGCCTGCATCAAGGCTGAGAAAGGCATAGCACACTACAGGGAATTGGCTCTAAGAGGCCAGTTCCTGTACCTGAGATAACTCCTAATTTTGAAGTTAGGGCAAATTTCAGAGGCCCTATATTTTTTATTTATTTTGGTTATTCTTTCATACAATATATTTTGCTCCTTTTTTCTCCCCTAATTCCTTCCAGATCCGCCCCATCTCCCTATCCAACCAAATTCAGTTGCTGTGCGGTATATATCACTCAAAAGTGGACATTTTCACTAACCACTGCTGAAAAGCACATTTTATGGTTTTTGATACATCAAGGTGATTTTTTGACCTACCCCAAAAGCAGGTCCACAAGTGATCAGAAAGGACACAGTGGATAAGATTGAACACGCCCAACGCCACTGTGTTATGTCGATGGGACCTTGTCCAACCTTTCCCTGTGTGGATACACAATAAAGAAATTTAATTACAGCCAAACTGTCTTAGAACTGTGCTCAGAGCAGTGAAATGAGTACCTTTGCCAGACTTCCATCTTCAATGCTCTCTCTGCAGCATCTATAATTTTTTCAGACCTGTGAGCAGGAGATGATTGAGAAAGAAATGGAGTAGATCAATAGCTAACTTTTTGTTTATCTTTTTCCATAGTTTCTCATAGTTTACCAGTAGAAAGATTTAGCTCATAAAAACAGAAACAAAACAAAAACAAAAATAAACAACAACAAAAATAAACCATGTCAATCTTGAATACTTCATTTCCTGGAACCTAATCAGTGACAGATTTTAAGGACAAATTGATCTTATCACAGTTTAATTTTATTATATCCATTTAAGGGGTTTGATTGTTGCTCACATTATTTTTTGTTTGCTCGACTTTGCTTTGAGTTTGTTAGGAGCAACATTTATCAATACTCAAAGACCAAAGCAGTGCAGTTGTCAAAAAGGTGGAGAGTGGGGTTTATTTTCTCATATCAAGTCCTCAAGTCTAAGATTTTGTATAAATTGAGTCAGAATTTTAGTGTGTCTTTATTACCTGATAATACCCCCTGTGAAGCAGAAATCTCTTTTATTTGCTCTTAAGCGTTTCTATATCTTAAATACTTGCTTGTATTTATTTTCACCTATCTGCCATGTTTATACCACCTTTTACCTTTCCAATATGACTATTGAATTTCAGATTTCCTTCCTTCTGCATAATTCAATAGTGAATGTACATTCTTTCACAATGTTTTATCATTTGACATTTTTTTATTCAGCCATCCCAATACAGGGGCCCAAGGGCTCAGCTATTCTCTTGTCAGCTTTAGCAACCAAAGTATAGGCATAGGGATTTAAGTACAGAGTGTTTCTAGCCAGGGCTTTGAAGCTTGATGGCTGTTGTAAATTTGCCAGAAAATGGCGAAATTAATCACTGTTTTTCTGGTCCACTGATCATTGTTCTAATGATGCAATTCTGGCCAGACTATTCTTGAAACATTGAATGAGTATTTTTCATCTTCCTTTTTCTTTTTTCTTTTCTTTTCTTTCCCTTCCTTCCTTCCTTTTTCCTCTCTCCCTCCCTTCTCTCCTTCCTTCCTTCTTTCTTTTCTTTTTTTCCTTTTTCTCTTCTCTCTCTTTTTTTTTTGAGACAGAATCTCTATATGTAACTCTGTCTATGCAGATTGGGCCAGCTGGCCTTGAACTCACAGAGATCTCCTTGTCTCTTAATTTGTCTTAATTCTGACCTTAGGAACCTACTCTTGCCACAAATCAGTAAGTTCTCTGATGTCAACACAAGATTTCTCATTTTTGCTTGTACTAGCCAGAGGTAATTTCTCTTTCTGTGATTGACACAACTCCAACTATATATTTACTATAAGAATAAAATTAAATTTAACTTCACTCGCTCATATTACAGTAACTCATCAACTATTCACATACTGGTACAGTGATTTAATTTTATTATATACTCTTTATTTGTTTAATTTTTGAGGTTGTGTTTTAATTACAACATTTCCCCCTTCCCTATCCTCCTTTCAAACTCTCTCATATAACTTTCCCCACTTTGCTGCAAATTCATGTCCTCTATTTTACATCAATTGTTATTGCATGCATATATGTATTTACATATACACATATATCCCAAATATATCCCATTGAGTCCATATAATGCTATTTGTATATATGTTTTCAGGGTTGACCATTTGATGCTGGACAACCAATTTTCCCTGGAGAAGACCACATTTCCCACTCTCAGCCTTACTCAGTAGCCTATAGTTCTTTGTTTACAATTAAGGGATCCTGGGATTTCTCCTGTATAGTTTTTCATGTTCATTGATTCTCTTGTTCAGCTCATATTTCAGTGGTCATGTTAGTGAGAATTTACAGGTATAGCTTCTGATGTTACTAGATGATACAATCTCATAGCAAACTCCCTGATCTTCTACCACTTATAATATTTCCACATCCTCTTCTATGTTTCCTGAGCTTATGTATGGGAATGGTTTGTAAATATATCCACTGAGACTCCACAACTCTGCACATCTGTTGCTTGTGTTTTTCTGTAGTTGTGATCTCTGTCTGTTGCAAAGAGAAGTTTCTTTGATGAGCGGTTAAGACTACATTTACCTGGGGATAGGGAAAAATGTTTATGGATTGTTGTTAGGGACTATGTTGGCTTAATAAATTAGTAGCTGTAGACTCTCTTCAGTAACCATGATTTTACCAGCACCTGGTAGTTAGCTAGGATTTCAGTCAGGTATGGCATCCTTCTTGTTAAGTGGGTCTTAAGTCCAACCAGAGAGCCATTGGTTACTGCCAAAGTCTGTGTGCCACTACTGCATCTGTAGGGTTATAGTGCTATGCTGGTTGTTAATGTGGTTCATAGACATCATAGCTGGGTGGGGCTCTGAGTTGCCTCCCTCCTTTGAAAGCTTGCTAGTGCCCTTGAGTACCATGAAAGCTAGTTCTCAAGGAGGGATCATTCTAGTCAGTTCCAGCTTGTGGGTATCTTAGCTCTGTTTCTGAAATACATGGTGTCTTCAGCAATAGGGACTTACCTTCCGCCTCTGGGTTGGTAGGGGTAATGGACACATTAGTAATAGGCTGTATGTTTTGGAAATCTCTTAGACATTTTTGGCCAACAATTCAAAGGAGGGCTTCTCAGTATGGTATTGGAGGGTTTTGTTAGTTTGGTTCTTGGATGGAATGCTGTCTTCCTAAATAAGAAAAGTTCATTAAAACTAAAAATGTATATTTATACACTGAATTACATGCATTATAGGGTTTTTTGTTCTTGTTGTGGGGTGGTTGTTTTTTGTTTTTGGCTTTGTTTTTTATTGGTAAATAGTTAATAGTATGATTTCTTGTGGCTTCATATTCTTCATTTGTAAGTACTTAAAACAACAATGAGCCGGGCGGTGGTGGCGCACGCCTTTAATCCCAGCACTTGGGAGGCAGAGCCAGGTGGATCTCTGTGAGTTCGAGGCCAGCCTGGGCTACCAAGTGAGTTCCAGGAAAGGCGCAAAGCTACACAGAGAAACCCTGTCTCGAAAAACCAAAAAAAAAAAAAAAAAAAAAAAAAAAACATGTATTTTTGGTAGTTAAATAAAAATGAGACTTTTTTCAACTCACTTGCAACTGAGGCTTAAATATATTAGGAACTATATTCTTGTGTGTTTTTCAACACACCATCATGGCCAATAATTGGATTTGCTATATACACTGTGGAGAATGTTTGCATCAATTGCCCAAGAATTCTCCATTTCTGCTTCCATGTCTTTGAAATCATTCCCTGCTCTGATCCTGGGCTTGACAAACTTATTTGTTTTGTCAATGTATGTTGGAGAACATGGTGCGTAAACATGCTCTTTCTCACTTCTTTGTTACTGCCATGGAGTATGAGCTTAGCTAGCTGGAAAGTGAGTCATGAATAGAAACATTGAGATGACAGGTTCATCACAGTGGAAGGCACTCTAGATTGACCAGCAGACTAATGAGTGAATAAAAACAGAAATCCAGTTTCTTTTACTTCTAATTGTTACAATTACTGTTTACTTGTTAAACTGCCTTGGTATGGTTTGATATGCAATACTATTGAATAATAATAGCTGATAGATAAACTTTCAGATAGAAAGAGGTTTTGGAAAGAGATTTTCTTGGAATTAAGCTATGATTATATACCTTGATACATACTGCTTGAAGTAGAAGTGAGGGTATCCTACCACCCCACTCAGGCCCACACAGCAGACATAATGGAGACCATTAATGAACGTTTACAGAAATCTCTCCAGTTTTGTAGACACAGTGGACTAGAGTCTGTGTTCCACTTACTTGCAGGTTTGTAAGAGAGAGCCTGTGTCTCCTGTTCCAAGGTGCAAATGCACATGGATCTGGGTGACAAACAAAGTTTCACTGGTGATGAAGATTTAGGATATTGGCTTTTCACATAGACAGAAGCTGGCATCTTGGAGATCTTTTCTATACTTCCCAATGTAATTACCTGGATCCCTATCCAGAGATTCTGAAGCATGTTCCTTAAATTAGAGATAGGACTGAGAGTGACTGTCAGTGGAGAACAGATGTAGTGTTATTCTCTTCACATAGTTTATTTGTCACAGGAACATAGTTGAATGTTTTTATGAGGAAATGATGCAAAATCCTTAATACTCAAGAACATTAATAAATGAACTTGGCTATAATGAACGTATGACATGACTAATTTTCTGTATTACATGTAAATCACACTTGTTTCCTCCTCTTTCCTTTGTTTCCACCCTCGCTTGGACCCAAGACTGGAAGCCAGATGGAGGAAATAATTTGGAAGGAAAAGGTAGGGAGGCATAGTTTATTTATTTTTCTGGAAGCATGTAAAACACCTGCAGATGACCCATTCTAGGGAAATAGGGTAAAGTCTTATTGGGAATGAAGAGTAAAGTATTGATTAACATAATTAAAATTCAAATTTTCGATGTGGGGAGATGTGCATTTCGTTACTTATACTTTGTATAAGCTAGGAATAAGTTTTTAAAAATTTCTTAGTGATAGAGTTTTTAATTGTAAAAACTCATTTTGAGGTGAATAAATTCTAAAGCAGAAGACAAAAGTAGGAGTAATTTCTTATTACTATAAAAATTTGCTTGACTAGCAATCTTTTTATGCATACAATAAGTCATCATTGCTTTTTAAGGGATTGATGTATTAAGGTATATTCCTGATTCTAAAAGCGCACTAACTTTGCATTCAAACATAGGAAGGATGTGAGGAATTACAATGTCCTGGGATCTTTATTACCTACTAACTCACCACATGTTTTTGGGTTTTTTTTTGGGGGGGGTTGTGTGTGTGTGTGTGTGTGTGTGTGTGTGTGTGTGTGTGTACCAGGAATTTTCAAAGTTATAAGAATACTCTGTAAGACAAGATACACACAGTCCTTCTGAAATTTAACCCGTAATCCAAAGAGGAGAGTGGCATTAAATAAATAAAGACAAAGATAATTGTAGTTGTAGACTTCTTACACCTGCATAACTATAGAAAATGCCTTGACATTATACCTGACATTATGCAAAAGATAAATATATTCACTGCCATATTAAAAGGTTACAAGATAAAAATGTAGAAAATGATAAGCTCCTAAAGGAAAAATTAAATCTTAACGATCAATCCAGGCTCTTCAGAGAAGCCAATGTTAGAGGTGGCAACCACTAATTTTCTAAACCAGCATAATAACTAACATCAATTGATAAAACAAAAATTGTCCTTAAACCAGTCAATAAATGTAGTCTTCACACCTCATCAAGGAAACTTCTCTTTGAAACAGACATAGTCCAATATAGAAAACCACAACCAATCAATATGCAGAGTTATGGAGTCCCAGTGGATGTAAAGTATTCTCATACTTAAGGCTCAGGAAACAGTGGGTGGAAAGATTGTAAGAGCCAGATGATCATGAAGTTTTCTGTGAGATTGTGTCTCCTAATTATTTCAGTAGCTACATCCAGAAAGTCTCCCCCAACGTGATTGCCAAAATGTGAGCTGAACATGGACAACGTTGATGAGAATGTCAAAATGGATGGGGAATTCCCAGGAGGCCTCAACCCCATAAAGATCTATAGACAATGGAGGAAGACTAAGAGCAGAAAAGGTGGTCTTTCCCAGGGAAGAGCATGCCAACTGGTTGTCTAGTGCCAAATTGTCAACCCTGAAAACATAGACACAAGGAACTTTATACTAACTTAGCAGGTTATACATAGTAATATATTTATATTTTTTCTATTTCTCAGGCTAACATTTTACTATCTAATGTATACTGCAAAGTAAAAGTAGTATGTTGCTGTTTCTGCCAGACAATACTCATAATGTGAAGTAGGAAAACATTTCACTATGATTGGTCATAGAATAGTCTTATATTCTGAATACTTTCAGCTTGACTTTTACTTTATCAGGTAAAAGACACTTGAAAAAGTTCATGTTTATCTCTTAATTCATGTTTATTCCTTAATTCAAATGGTGTTGTAAATTATTATTAGATATTTTATTCAATAGACATAATTCTGAGGTGTGTGGTATGACAGGGCACCAACACTGTTTAGTTTAGACACTGGTTGAACTCTTAGAGTTTATGCACACTACTGACAATTTAGAGACAAATAGTTGTCTACACTTGAAACTATAGAATATAATCTGAACCAGTATTTGCCACTATAAGACTCTAATAGTAGCCAGTTGTATGAGGATCTAGCTTCCCAAGCTATGCTCATGGTCTTTTTATTTTCTATTGTGCTTATGTGCACACAAATGTGTATGTATATGTATATACAGGCAACTCTACAACAAAAATATCTTATTTTATTAAATCAAATTGGCTTTTAGCATAGCATTTTTTTCAATAAGATCTCTTCTGTTTTAAATACAAGAAAAGCTGCTGACCTATTCTAGGCTTCAAATTTTGTACATTTTAAGTGATACACTCACAATCAGAGTAACAGGGCTATCAGACACATGGTTCTCTGATTTTTCTGTTAGGGACTAAATACCTGGTTAACTTTCACACAGCAAGACTTCATGATATATTGATACAATGGGCTCCAAGTGGCAGACCGTGTTTTGCTTACAGCTTTAATATGGTACTGCAACCCCAAACAGTCTAAGTCCCCTCAAGAAAATATTTAGCCATCCATTCATTTTTTGATTCACTTTCAGACAGACAACATACCTGGATCTGCACAGGGCATGGAACATACAAATATGAATAGAACTAAAATGGTCCCACTCACAAGAAAATAAGGAGTGAGGAGAGTGTAAAAACAACAACAACAACAATGTTAATAATAATAAAAAATAAAACATCAAGTATCTTTGAAAATGACATAAGTAATCATTGTTTTATAGTTACATATAATAAATACAAATTTATGGGTGTAGATGGAATTTAGAACAGGCTCCATGATCAGAACAGTATGGTATAATTACATACAACTTTCCAGAACAGTTGGCTATGAGAGGGATGTGGAAAAGTATAATGATTGGAAGCATATTTAGAGTCAAAGGGATGTTCTTTCTAAAATAGGAGATATTTGATCATGCTTGTATGTTTCTGACAAATGCTTAGTTGATAGAAAAGGTTTAATGGATAATTGATAGTGCATTGTTTCTGCAAAAGCAGTGGGAATGGTAAGACAGATACAAATGAAGAAAACTCCCATAGCAGGACAAGAGATGTATATGTAGGCAGTTTTATAGATTTTTTTTCAGATAAAATGAAGAGTGCCTTCCTAATGGCATCTTTTTCATTGAGAAGGTTAGAGAAAAAGAGAAGAAATAAACTGATAGGAAGTTTGAGGAAAATGGAAGGTTTTGTTGTGATTAGGAAACAGAAGGTCAATTGACTACACAAAAGGAAGAAAATGCAAAGTATGAGGACTCATTTAAGGCAAGTGATTTTGACCATGATTGGCATGTGAAGATATACTAGTTCTGTTCTACAGGCATGAAGAAAGGTGAGAGTCGGGGCAATGGAATGTAACTGGAATACACATACCATGGTGTATATGACTTAGAGTGATGAAAAACAAGGCATCTCTAATTTATATGAATTCCCTCACACAAAACTTCAGTATCTATATAACTACAATATTACATTAGGTGGCAATATCAACACTCTAACTAGTTTCTTTTACTAACAGCAAATTATTTGTTGATGTCTTATACATTCACATAGCACTTTTTTCCCTAGTGGGTTTGTAACATGGCTTATCCCTGCTGTGCTGGACTGATGCTTGTGCTCTTGTACCATACTATCTTGCTTGTGGATTCATTTGCTGAGCATTTTTAAAATGTATTTAGAGGTACATTTCTCTTTCTCTTTTCTTGGTTTATGAAATCTGTACAGCTGTTAACAGTCAAAAATTTCAAATTAATTAGTGCTTCATTTCATTGTTGTCTGTGTTAACAGCTTGGAGGACAAAGGATCTATGAATCATTTTCCCTTACTGGGTACCACCAGAAAGTGTATAACCAGTTGTTTTACTGTTTGTATCCTGCAGACTTGTGATACAGTAATGGAAAATTCATCCGTCTCTTGGCTGTTATTAAGGGAAAGAAGACAATGAGTCCATCCTCACTATGATCATTAATGTTATGATCACATTAACATGAAAACCAAAGACTATGGGGTTCATCCCAAAGTCAAGTTAAGAAAAAATGAATTATTTGTATAAATCCAAATGTCTTTTTGTCAGGTTGTCCTTATTCCTAAATCTTGGAAAATAAGGAGAACATGTACTTAAATGGTTGTGAGGCATTTACAGCATTAAGAAATACTGCTCTAAGATATAGTGAACAATTAGAATCAATTATCATGTAGCCCTTACACCATGTCCCTGTAGCTAGAGTTTTCCTGCCTTGCCCACAGTCAGGACAAATCTTTGTCACTTGCCAGTCCCAGAGCCACTCAGACCCAACCAAGTAAACACAGAGACTTATATTGCTTACAAACCATATGACAGTGGCAGGCTTCTTGCTAACTGTTCTTTTATCTTAAATTAACCATTTCCATAAATCTATACCTTGCCACGTGGCTGGTTGCTTACTGGCGTCTTCACATGCTGCTGGTCATGGCGGTGGCTGCAGTGTCTCTCCGCCTCAGCCTTCCGCTTCCCAGAATTCTCCTCTCTCCTTGTCCCACCTACTTCCTGCCTGGCCACTGGCCAATCAGTGTTTTATTTATTGACCAGTCAGAGCAATTTGACATACAGACCGTCCCACAGCATGTCCCCTGAGATATTATTCTTGGATAAGCTTCCACAGGCAAAAGCTTTTCAGAGTGTGTGCTAGAGAAAGTGTATTTCTCATCCATTGAACCCAAGAACAGCAGAGAGAGAGATGCTGGATCTTACACTGGCTTGGGCTGTGCGGCTTTAATACCCTGATGGAGATAGAAGCCTTTCTTCCAGTGATGTGATCATAGCTTGGGATCTAGGTGTCTCTTCTTTCTCTTCCCTTTATCTTTCCTAAATGGGGGAAGTACATCTTCCAGCATGATCAACAGGTCAGATTCTCAGACTTATGTAGCTGGAAGTTTTCATGTCCCGGCTAGCCGGTGGTCAGAACAAATCTCTCCCACTTGCATCCCTCAAGTAAACACACAGAGGCTTATATTAATTTTAACTGCATGGTCATAGCTCAAGCCTTTTGCTAGCTAGCTTTTATATCTTAAATTAGCCCATAACTATTAGTCTATGTATTGCCACATGTTCGGTGTCTTTATTTGCATCCCATTAAATGTTGCTCCTTGGGGAGTTTGCTGGCGTCTCCCCTGCCTTCTTCCTATCTCTCTCGTTGAATTTCCTGCCCGCCTCTAAGCTGTCTTGCCATAGGCCAAATAAATTTATTTAGCAACCAATCAGAGCAACACATATTTGCAGCATACAGAAAGACATTCCCCCATCAGACTTACAACTGCAAATCTATGTTTTGAAGGGTTAGTGGTTCCATGTCCTGATCCAACACATCACTACAATTGAGCAACTTGAACAAGTGGCTGACTACTTTGCATGATGCTGTACAAAAAGCCGTCCACCTCTTGGTGGGCAGACAGCAGAGTACAAATCTTGACAGTGCTGGCCCTTACTTCCACCCCAGGTAGCAGAATTCATGAATGTATGAGAAACTATAGGCATCTTTTCCTGCTTAAAATCTTTGTAAACATTCTCTAAAGCTAGCCCTCGTTATCCATAGCAACCTGTACACCCGATTTACTAGCCATGTTCAAAGAGAAGCCTAGGCATCTCCACTGCAGAGCATGAGCACCACTGGCCAGCATCATCAAAACCTTTGATGGTGGCTGTGGGAAGCCATAGTTTACAGACTGACAGTAGGAACTCATGGTGGAAAGATTAAAGTTGGGGTGGAGTGAGGGACCTACAAAACGAACAATGGTGGTTCTGCTCCTCTTGGTCATTATTTAATAAAAAAAAAAAAAACCCTCCCCAAAGGAAACCAAATTTTAAATCTATGCATGTACTTCATAAATAAAATTTAATAGTCAAAAACAAAAGACAAAACCACATTTTGGTGAAGACTCAGAACAAAAAGTAGTGGATACACTAAACACCCAACAGTGTAGGAGAGAAATGAAAATGATTACAGGATTACAAACGGGTTGTACATCACTAGCAGCACTGTGCTGGTGCTGTTTGGAAACATTTGTATCATTCCAGCTGCCACCCTTGGGACCCCGAAAATAAGCATGCATTGGTTTGAGTGTTGCTGGCCCCAGTTTCATTAGTAAATTTAACCTGTCAGGAAAACTACCAGCCAAGTATGTGTGAACACTCCCATCTTTTCTTACTATCTTCAGAAGCAAGCCCTAAATACAAGGAGACTTTTTCTGCTTCCTATTTCCCGGCTTCCCCAGGTCTTCGTGTTTCCACTGATCAGAGGTTGCTGACAGTAATGTACTGAGAAAAATAATCTATTCTGTCCTGACTTGTTTATGGGCTACTAATAGATTCATTCTCCTGGAATTTAAAACCATTTGAGGCTCAGTTATCAGAATTGTATAGATCTCAGGTGTGAAAAATACTGTATGAACCACAGGACTGTGACCTTTATCCATTGCTTGGAAATAATGAGAATGACCCATTTCTGGGACTGATGTCTGTGACTGGATATTATCAACGAATCTTGTGACATGGATGCCAACTTGTGCCCAGAATCATGACTTTGAGTTCTGCTGCTTCTTGCTACTGTTTGGTGAAAAAATATTTTTTATTTTCAGACATGGACACCAACAGATAGCAAAGCAACATAAGGAGATGAATTTAGTCTCTGACTAAGAGCTCAGCAAATCCACTTTCATCAGGTTCATTTCAGCTCTCTGTCTCAGAGCTTTGCAGCTGGGTAACTGTAGCAGGAATCTTAAAAGTTCTTATTAATAAAATCAAACCTGAGGCCAGTTATTGGGGTGCATACTGGAAGATCAGAGAAACAGAACAAGCCACAGCTAACCTTACCTGGCCAACTTCTCAGCTGATCTTGTTTCCTCAGACTGGAAGCCTCTGTGTCCTCATATCTGAATGGCTCTCAGCTGAACTGTGCTGCTAGAAGCCTGAAAGCTTAACCAGCCAAATGCTTCTACTTTCTGG
Organism: Peromyscus maniculatus bairdii; assembly: GCF_049852395.1. Taxonomy (NCBI): domain Eukaryota; kingdom Metazoa; phylum Chordata; class Mammalia; order Rodentia; family Cricetidae; genus Peromyscus; species Peromyscus maniculatus. The sequence continues at coordinate 82,548,545 of NC_134858.1, forward strand.
TCCTCATGCCTTATATACCTTTCTGCTTTCTACCACCACTACCTGGGATTAAAGGCTTGCTTTCTGGGATTAAAGGCGTGAGTCACCATGCTTGGCTGTATCCTTGAACACATGGATTTCTGCCTCTGGAATGCTAGGATTAAAGGCGTGTGCTACCACTACCTAAGTTCTATGTTTAATATTGTGGCTGTTCTGTCTCCAACCCCAGATAAGTTTATTAGGGTGCACAATATTTTGGGGAACACAATACCACCACAGGTAACCACATTTTATCTGATACATGGTGTACTTACAAACAGTAAGCCTCAGAAAGTTAAAGGTAAGAAAAGTTTGAGAAAGCTAGATTTCTCCTTATTTCATTACATTTATTAAGTTATGCTTGGTCCCTTTGACTTTCAATGTTGGAAGCATCATATCATTTCCTTGGAATAAGCATGAGGTGCCTGATTTTTTTTTTAAGGTCAAAGTGCACCTGAATCTGGACTATACTGAATGTCTCTCTCCTTTTTTTTCATATATAGATAGTTCTAGATAATACATGCACAGTATTACCCTCAGAACAACAAATAGAAGAATAAATTAGGACTTTGACAGATTGAGATAGGAAACAACTCAAGCTGGGTGGTGGTGGTGGTGGTGGTGGTGGTGGTGGTGGTGGTGGTGGTGGTGGTGGAGACATGCCTTTAATCCCAGCACCCAGAAGTCAGAAGCAGGCAGATCTCTGTGAGTTCAGGGCCAGCTTGGTCTACGGAGTGAGTTCCATGACAGCCAGGGCTACACAGAGATACCCTGTCTTGAAAAAAAAAAGATTTTGTGTGTGTGTGTGTGTGTGTGTGTGTGTGTGTGTGTGTGTGTGTGTGTGTGTATGAGAGAGAGAGAGAGGGAGAGAGAGACAGAGACAGAGAAAGACAGAGAGAGACAGAGAGACAGAGACAGAGAGGGAAACACTCACACTTCTTTTGCCAACATATTTTAATGCCCTCAGTGACACTCCTAGTATCATGAAAAAAGTAACCACATGGGAAGGGACAACCACACCATGTCTTCATTCTGTATGGAACAATAACTGATTTATTCATTCTTTATATATTTTAAAATCCACCATATGCCATATGTGACATTAAATTGCCAGAGAAAAAAATTGTATCTTATTCTTTAGTACTTAAGTCCCACTTAGCAAAAAAAAATTGAGAAATTTATAGCAATATCTTATGCTTAAAAACTTCCATAATCACTGTCCAATATATGCTAGGAAAACAGAATTAGTGCATCTCTTTATTGAAATGTTACAACACTTCAACTCCATCCTCAAACTGCAGGACACCCAGAATACAAGAATAAATTGTGCTCATATTCTTAAGAAGTTCATTAAGGTGAAACAGAATGAAGTCCCCAGCAACTAAATTCTTTTGTTTTTGTTTTTATTGAAAGAATTTTTTTCGTACAATATATTCAGATAATGCTTTTCTCCTCCCAGATTCTCCCTACCTCCAACTCTAAACCCTTTTTCCTCTATTTAAGAAACAAGCAAGCAAACAAAAAGCTAAACAAACCAAACAGAAAGAAACAGGACACCACACACACACACACACACACACACACACACACACACACACACACACACACACACAAGGAATTCTGTAGACTGCTACATTCACCAAGGCTTAATCAAAAAGTGTCTTGGTAGCAATTATCAGTTCAGGTAACCATGACTAGAGAAGTTATTTTTTAAGCCATGTATATCTTGTTATTGCAAGAAGCTTTTCTTCTGATAGCTTTAATATAGTGCATTTCCTGATAGATTTATCTCCAGTTACTAACAGACAAAAGCCTACATTTCTTGGCTGGCAAGATGGCTTCGCAGGTAAAGGTGCTTACTTCCAAGTCTGAGGACCTGAGTTACACCTCTTGGACTGAGGTGGTGGAGAGAGAGAACTGACTACTGAAAGTTGTTCTCTGATCCCCAATAATTAAATTTGATAATTTAAAAAAATCTACATTTTGCCATACAATAGACTTTAGCTACTAAAATAAAAGAAAATGTGTACCATTTGTGATTTTGCTGCTGCTGCTCTATATTATAGAGCAGTTGGTTTTGTCTTCCTTGAGGAAGAGCCAGACGCTATGCTCCTCTACCCCTTCCCTTTGTGAAGGCAGATGTTCCTTCTTATTCTTCACTGTTCTATTTCTGTTGGGTTATAGCAACTTCATCCTTCATGTACCATCAATTGATATGATTGTAGGTATATGTCTTCACTCTTTCCTCTGATTTTGATTCCCTCCTTGCAAACAGCATGAGAAGCAGATTGATGTTGTAGTTACAGGGTTTCTCTTTCTTTTCAGAATCATGCTCCTTTTGACAGTCACAAAGAATTTGGGAAGAAAACATGCTGGGCAGCTTGAAGATGGCTGATACTTTGAATGAGTAGAAATGAAAGTGAGAGATCACTGCTTTTTCTTGTCACAGCTGCTGATCTCTAGAGGGACCAAGGAGCCTAAGAAAAAGGCAAGGCCTTCTTAGCGGCCATTATCACCCATTTTCTGCACATGTAGCAAGAATGTTTGTGGATCAAATGAGGTGCACTGACTATCTGTTTATCTACCATCTAATCTATCTGTCATCTACTATTACCTCCCTATCTTCCCTAGTACTCCTTAAGAAACACATTACCATTAATCCCCAAAGAACACAGGAAAACCAATGCATTTCTCTGATATTTATTATGATTTTATTTTACCACTTTCTCTCAAAAGTTTTAGAATTTATATTTAATCTGTGATTAATGCTTTATAAACAGAATAATAACAATCCCTCATAAAATAAACACTGAATAATTTTATGTTACATGCCATGTATTTCCAGGTTTAAGAATATTTTGTCAGGGATTATGATAATGTGGTTATTAAACTGATGCACTTATTAGCCAGGATATTAAATTTTCACAATTTTACTATTGTCTTGGTTCTTCAATGCTTATGCATAATTTAAGTATTGGTTCCTAAGTAGTCTCCTGGGGAAAGACTGACCACGTTTGGTTTGCTAGCTCTGAGATTATGACTGAGACTTAAGCCTTAAGGAGCTTGGGTAAAGAACAAAGTCCTAAGTGTCATCAGTACAACGAGTCTCGTAGGAAAGTAATTTTTCTGTTTCTAGGAGAACAGTGTTGTCCTGACTGCACTGTGCTGTGACCTCTCAGGCTATTAGCTTCAGCTTACTGGCCATGAAACCCAATGAACAACCACTCACCAATGATCACTATGGCCTTTAAGACCAGCTCCAGAAATTAGGCTTGAGTTTATTTCACAGGTTCCTGCTTTGGTTCTTGCCCAGCCATCTGGAACCTTCTGTTCATTTTCTCTGCGTTTCTTTGCCATAAATCGTGGCTAATATCACCTTGCATCTTATAATTCTGGGCTCTGAGCAGTTATCCTTAGCCCAGCATCCTCTGGACCCACATTCACCAGGATATCTTCACACCGACTGTGGTAAGCAAGAGATCCAGTTCCTTCCTCTTGGATGTGGTTGCTTTCCCCCACATTTGGCCTACCCCAAAGATGAGCTCAGACAATTTCTCTAGTTAGAATTAGAGTGGACTCTAATCAGGTGTCAAAGATTCTAGAAGGCAAAGGCGATAGCTTCTTGAGGACTGGCGTCAGAGCTTTGCCTCCTGGAGGAAGGCTACAAACTTGTTTTCAGTTTGAAATTTTACTTTCTGCTGTGTTCTGTAGTTCAGTCTGTCAACTTCTGGAGTTCTTAGTTAAAACTAAAAGCAACAGTGAAGTGAGACTAAATTGGAGCTCTTGTCTTCCATTTCCCAAAATCAAGGAAATCAGCACAAATGTGGAGGTCATATTAGATCACAACCCTCAAAGATCCTGAAGTTTTTTTTTTAAAAAAATAATTTATTTATTCTTATTTTATGTACATTGGTGTTTTGCATGCATGTATATCTGTGAGTTTTATGGAACCAGAAGCCATGGGAAAGAGGAGGCATAGGATTGGAGAAGCCCTGAGTGCTAAATTTGACTAAAGAAAATTATCTTTAACGTTTCCAATATTTTCCAAGTAAACATGCCTCTTCAGAGCGGTGTAAATAAGACCTTTGGCTTTAGTCAAAGGACCCAGATAGAGACCTAGGAGCAAAGGTATATAAATAAGGAGTAAAACCATGAATAAAAATTTAACATGCCAGAGAACTTAGAGCCTTGTTAGGTTTCCTAACTACATTATTGTTTTTTTTTTTTTTTTTTTTTGGTTTTTCGAGACAGGATTTCTCTTGTGTAGCTTTGCGCCTTTCCTGGAACTCACTTGGTAGCCCAGGCTGGCCTCGAACTCACAGAGATCCGCCTGGCTCTGCCTCCCGAGTGCTGGGATTAAAGGCGTGCGCCACCACCGCCCGGCTTTAACTACATTATTGTAACTACTACTTCCTTCCTACATTTTTCCTACTTCCCTCTTATTCTTCCATCCTTCTTTCCTGTTTTTATTAAGTTTTTCAAGGTATAGTTTGTGTGTAATAAAGTTTACTCACTTTAATGGCGTAGTTGGTGAAATATTGTCATTGTAAAGTTATGTAATTCTTATCTCTATAAGGAAAATGGACAATCAGAGCAGGGCAACGATTTCTTTCATCAACCTTTGCAGGTAACTCCTTCTCTTAATTCCTGGACTTCAGTAAGTATTGAGCCTCTTGTATTATTATAACTATTTTTTTCTGGGTTAAGTATAAATATTATCATGCAATGTAGTCTTGTTTCTAGCTTATTATATGGATAATAGTGTTTTAAATGTTCATCCTTATGGTTACATCCATCAATATTTTATATCGTTCCATTGTGAACATTTCTAATATGGATATACCACATTTGTTTATATGTTGGTTCAGTGATATATAATTGGCTATTTCCATTTTGGCTACTGTCAATAAAATCCACATAAACTTTGGCATCTAGGTATGTGTGAATATTTTTATGTATAGCTAAGAATGGGGGTGTGAAGTCAATGACAAGTATGTGCACAAAGTATTTATCTTTGTAGAATCCACCAACGTGTTTTTGCAAGGGTCCTTATCTACATTATTCAACTCCAGTAGAAATGTCTAATAATGCTAACCTTGTGATTATTTCTCAACCCTTGCTAGTGTATAGATCTCTTGCCCACTAAAACACACACACACACACACACACACACACACACACACACACACACACACACACCAAAAACCACACAAAAATATCTTGAGGTATTTCTTTATAATATTTTATTACATGGGCTCTTTATATATTTTGCTTAAGAGTTCTTTAGATAAATATTTTACAAATATTTTCTCATTACAGCTGACTTTGTGTTTCTATGTTGTTAATTGTGTCTATAATAGAACAAAACCCCTGAGCTGGGGAGATAGTTCAGTGGTAGAGCATATGGAAGTCACCTGCTTCAATTCCCCAACATCCCCAGAATAAATGTCTTTACTTTTGGCAATGTTCACTATGTCTTTCTATCTGCTTGGTGATTGTTTACAGTTCATTGAACAAACCTTCCCTAACACATTGTTATAAAGAATTTCTCTGCATGCTCCTAGCCCTTTTACCATTTGAGCTCTTTCTGCTAAGTGCGTGATTCATTAGATTTAAATTTTGTGCATAGGAAAAATTGATAGTTAAGGATCAATTTTTCATGGCTATAATATTTTATTTATGAAAAAATCTGCGGCTTTTCCAGTATGCATTTCTGAAAAGAGTGCAATTTTCCACAGAATTGCCTAATTATTTCTGTCTAAATTCAAGTGAGCTATATGTATGACTCTGCTTCTAACTCTCTCTTCTGTTCCATCACTGTACATTCCTATCACAATTCTAGTAGCTCTCTTGAATAATATTGCTGCATATTACATGTTGAAATTGTTGAACATCATTGTTCTTTGCAAAAATGGTTTGGTTGTTCTGTTTCTTTCACCCGTCCTTGAAAATTTCTGAGTTTGCTTTCCAGTTACTTAAAAGGAATCACACAGATTTTGATTGAGATTTCATTGAATCATTGATTAACTAGGAAGCCTTTTAACTATGTTAACTCTTTCTGATCACAAATGGTATCTTCCCAGTTTCTCCAAGTAACAGTCATGCCTTTAGTTTGTGGCATGCATACATTATTGTGTCTGTAAGCTGCTTTTGGCCCCTTGGCTACACTTCCCTGAGCTCTTAAACAGTTCTTTTGCTAAAGTCAAATGCTTTAGGTTTTAGCTGTGGTGGCACAACATTCTTGGTGCCATATTTTACTCATTTTATCTCTTTAAATAGGAAAGCACTCTACTTGGAGTGACTTGAAACAGCAAACATTTACCTGAATTTCTTTGGGTGACTACTTTGGGCTGCACTTCTCTTGCATGGTCCTTCTAGCATTAGCTGGAATCTCACAGATGGTTGTTCATCTACCTGGTAGGCTGAATCATGTGAGGATGCTGTCATGTGATTGTCAGTTGGCAGTGGTTGACAATATGGCCACACTGTTTTCTCTAATTGATGGTCTGGATGCTTCATATCATAATGGTTGCATCAAAGACAGGGAACAGAGCCAGCAATCCCTCCTGAGGCCTACACTTAGAAGTCCTCAAATAAATCTATTACAGTCTAGTGATTAAAGTAAGAGGCATGAAGACTCCAGTTGTAGGTTGAGCTAGATTCTGACTCTCAATTAATGGACCAAGAAAGCACAAAGATAAGTTTCAAAGAAACAAAAGTGAGGAGAATTATTGTAGTCAAAAGTGCCAACACTCTATTAAAGATGCTTGACAATTTGTATTGTTATATGGAAATTAGGCTACTACTAAAGTGTCTGAACTATAAATAGTGGGACTTCATTATCTAGTCACTATGAATCATATTAGATTTGATTAATAAAATTGATAGTGAAATAGTAGTTTCAATGCTAGGTGACATATTTCTTCCTTAATACACTTCTGTAAGATACATTGTTTACATTCCTGAGTAGCATGTCAACTACTTTACATTATTTTTTTCTAAAATTTCCTTTCCACTTAAATTTTTTTCAAAGCCCAACATTTTCAAATTTTGTTGTATGGCATATTACATTCTAGTATGTTTACGAAAAGTCTTGGAGCATTGTTGGTGTACAGTACAGTGAAAAGAATTCAGTGTGATATAAATAACATGCCATGCTATTCCCAGTACTGCAGGACTGTATTACTAGCCATTTCAGGGGCTGAGAAAGAAGAATATATTGGGTTCAAGGCCTGCCTGACTTAAAGAACATACTCAGGGTCAGGTTGGGTAAGACACTGCCTCAAAATAGACAGGAAACTAAGAGGGTTGATCTAGCTTAGTGGTAGAATAGTTACCTAGAGTACTTGGGCTTTATAATTAATCTCTGATACTGGGGTGCAGGGAGGTAGGAAAAGAAAAACTAACGTCTTAAAACTTTATTGGAAAAAAACTATTCAAACACAATCTGCATGTTTACATTAAAAATGTTATCAATGTACTGAACTCAGTAATTTAGAAAAATTTAAGGTCTGAAAAATAAACTAGACTATATAAACAAGACCTAAATAAATGAACTTAAATGGTTTATTAATCAAAATATTTCTGTCAAGAACATGGCTCTTAAAATTACATGATTTGTGCCTGGAGAGATGGCTCAGTAGTTAAGAATACTTGTTGCTCTTGTAGAGGCCCTGGTTTGGGTTCTCAGTAGCCACATAGTGTCCCACAACTACTGTAATCATGTGCCCGGGTAATTGATGCCCTCTACTAACTTCTATAGGTGCTGGGCACACATATGATGCCATGCATCCATGCAGACAAAACACTCATACACATAAAATAGATTGTATAATTCATCATTATTGTCCTATACTTGACTCACTGTGGAATGTGTTTTGTGCTCTGTAGTTAAAGATTCTGATTTTCTGCCCATGTTTTGTAGCTACCTTCTCTGAATTGAAACAATTCCTCATGTTGGGAATAGTGGGGCTTATAAGACTCAGGAAGTGAAGCCAAAAGACTTCAGAAGCTCAGAAAATTACAAGTTCCACAGTGGCATCCCTTAGGTCACATAAGCAGTAAAAAACTGTGACTTTTGGTGGTGCTGCCTCCATGTTGTGCATGGAGCTCTGGAGATTCAGCTTTCATAATTGATCTGTGCTGTAATAGGCTTGTCTTCGTGCAGTTACCACCGACTGATGGTCCTATGGTCCTCTAAGTGTTCTTTCATCCATATTCTTCTAAGTAAACCCAGTAAATTCACTACTTCATCAAGCTTAGACCTGACAGGAGTCATTTCTTGGGTCTGTCTTCAGTACCTTATCTGGAGTCCTTTGTTTATGTCTCCCCAGGGATACTCTCGTCTTTTATTGTATACCTATAATAATTCCCAATAAATATGGGAAAGAGAAGATAGTGGCTTATCTGTCTGTTGATTTGTCTTAAACTATCTATAACCAGAACTATCCTCTTATTGATTCTTTAGGGTTGGTTCCTTTCCTTCCCTCCTTCCTTTCCTACCTTCTCTTCTCTTCTCTTCTCTTCTCTTCTCTTCTCTTCTCTTCTCTTCTCTTCTCTTCTCTTCTCTCCTCTCCTCTCCTCTCCTCTCCTCTCCTCTCCTCTCCTCTCCTCTCCTCTCCTCTCCTCTCCTCTCCTCTCCTCTCCTTTCCTCTTCTCTTCTCTCTCCCTTTCTTTCTCTCTCCCCTTCCTTCCTTCCTTCCTTCCTTCCTTCCTTCCTTCCTTCCTTCCTTCCTTCCTTCCTTCCTTCCTTCCTTCCTTCCTTCCTTCTTATACATGGTCTTTACATGTTGCCCTAGCTGTTCTAGAACTTACTATGTAGATGAGGCTGGTTCCTAATCACAGAGGACCACCTACCTCTGCCTCCCAAAAAACTGATATTAAAGTTGTGTGCCACAATGTTCAGCTACTGTTGGTTGTTTAACTTAGCTTTTTTGGAAGTTGCAAAGTTGTAGGTTAAAAAAAAAATAAATTCCATACTCAAATACCTCATAGTTTTGGTCTCATAATATCCACATTCTCTGCAAATTAAACAAGATAAACTTTATTTTGGTTTTGCATTGTATGTTACACTTCTGTAGGACTTCTAAAAACTTAATTAAAATATTACTTACATTATTAACTCTTTTAAAAACACATGATATGTTATCTGTGATTTATATAAGTAATTTTATCAACATATGAGTGTTAAGTTTTGGCTTAATTATTGTTTGAATTTTTCCCACCCCCTTAAATACATAAAACTTAAGTAAATTTCAGAGTTTCTCTTATTAACAAAAAAGATGTATAAAACATAACTCTGTAAGAGTTGACTTATTTAACCACAGCACTAAAAGTAAAAACAAGCATTAAAAAGAAAATTTATAAACTCAGTGACATTTTCAGTTTCTTGAAAATAGCCTCAATATGGTTACAGTGGTAGAGACTAGAAATCCAGTGTGGAAGAAATTTGGAACACAACCTATAAAAAAATCAGAGCCACGTTGACTGATTGAGAGATGTTGTAGTTTGCATGATTACATGAACAAAATAAGGACAGTATTTAAAATTAATTCAGACCACAAGAATGATCAGGATCACGTATTCTTCTAAATTCAGCACACAGGCAACCATACAATTTTAACTTCACTGACTTAATTGGTCCTGATGTCCTTATTCACACACCCATTGATTTGATGTGTAGCAAGGCAGCTGGGTCTCTCCACAGGAGATTGTTTAGTTTATGAATCCCTAAAGTCTGAAGGAAATAAGTTGCAGCTGCTGACTAAGCGGCACATTTTCTTCTGATGTAGCATACTTCTTGCTTTTACATTCTTCACTTAACTTTTTTTTTAATATATAGGAACTGGAGAGATGGTTCAGTCTTTAAGAACACTAGCTACTCCTCCAGAGAGTGGGGTTCAATTCGCAGCACCTATATGGCAGGTCAAAATCATCTTTAATACTAGTTCCATAGAATACAATGCTCTTTTCTGGCTTCCATAGGCATTGCACACACATAGTTCACAGACATTCTGAAAGCCAAACTACACAGATAAAATAATTTTTATGTCTAAACATTAACTTCCACCTGACAGGTATTTTTAAAATTGGATGGAATTATACTTTAAATTCAGTCTTCAACTAACTTATATATTATTTTTCTGGTCAGAATTTTCCCCTGAGTAAAAAATGATATTGTCAAGAATCATGGAAGTGTGCTTAACCCAATGAAAGAAACAGTACATCAGAAACTTAGAATGAATGTCAAATGGGTTTGTGTTGGTGTGCATGCTTGCATGAATATGCATGTGTAGCCTAAAGCACCAACATCATACTGAGCACTCAGTAAAACTCTCATGAAATTGCCGAAGTGGCTTAGATAAGTGTCTTTTGGATTAAAAATTTCACCCTCAGGAGATGCTATTGGGTAGTGATGGGACACTAATGAGGTGGAGTCTTCAGTGTTCGTGAAGTCACCGGAGCCATGCTATCGAAGGGGATTGTGGGGCAATACTTTCGCCCCTTGCACTTCTTTTTCTCTTCTTCAACATGATCTGTACAGTGTGCCTCAGTATCCATTCCCTGCCAAGGTCATCTGTCAACTTCTGTAAGCCCACCAGACCTTAGATGGGAGGTGAAAGTGGAAGGCAAAAATAAACTTTTTATTTTATAAGTTAGTTATGTCTCATATTGCCTTATAGAGCCAGTAAGGTGATTAATGGAGAAACCTGGCATTAAGAACTAGGGTCTGTAGCACGAATCTTAAAAGTTCTTATTAATAACAACAAACCTGGAGCCAGGTATTGGGGTGAATGCTGGAAGATGAGAGAAGCAGAACAAGCCACAGCTACCTCACCTCGCCAATTCCTCAGCTGCTCCTGTTTCCTCAGACTGGAAACCTCAAAGTCCTCATCCAGAATGAATCTCAGCTGAACTGTTGCTCAAAAGCCTAAAAGCTTAACCAGCTCCAGTTCCTGGTATTCACGCCTTATATACCTTTCTACTTTCTGCCATCACTTCCTGGGATTAAAGGCGTGAGTCACCATGCCTGGCTGTTTCCAGTGTGGCTTTGAACTCACAGAGATCCGAATGAATCTCTGCCTCCCAAGTGATAGGATTAAAGGCGTGTGTGCCACCATTTTCTGGCCTCTGTGTCTATCTAGTGGCTGTTCTGTCCTCTCACTCCAGATAAGTTTATTAGGTTGCACAATATTTGGGAGAACACAATATCACCACAGGGGTCACTGACTACAGTCTTATTTGAGTTATTGTGAAGGAACTATGTGATTGGTGGAATTTTAGGCGAGTTTGTAAGATCAGGAGAGAGATACCTGAAATTCTTTAGTGGCCTCTGACATGATTGTGGTGTGGGCTCAGAAGACTTCAAATTACTGATGGAAATGTGAACAGCAATGATACTTAGTATGCTGGTTAAGTTTCTGATATAGATTACAATTCTGTTGGACATCATCCTACAGACCATCTTTGTTATACTGTGTCAGAGAATCTGCAGGCATTATGTACATTGCTTGGGACTCAAAGACGACTGAATTTAAGAATCATGGAGAGCCAAACAAGGCAATAGAAGTCTGTAATCCCAGCACCGGGATGCTGTTTCCTGAAATTAATGAGTTGGAGGACAGCCTGGGCAATGGGATCCTGTCTCCAACAACAACAACGAATAACAAAAGACTCACTCATAGACAAATTTATCTGGCAGAGGAAATTTCAGAATAGCAAACCATTTAGCATGTGCCGTGGGTATTATTAGTTGCTTTTAATCAAATTTACAGTGAAATTCTGAAGAACAGGGAAACAAAGTGGAATAAGTTGGAAAATGCGCAGGCTGGTCAGGGAAGGAGAAATCCCATCTGTTTGTGAGGCAAGGGTAAGGCCAAGTTCTTCCCTAAAGGCATTGGGGTGGACAGAGGGAAGACAAATACAAGGGAATTAGATGCTGGCCTCAAGATGATCTTAGAAACAAATAAGGCAGTCCCACACCACACAGGCTCAAGCAGGCAGAAATACAAATTAAAGGCCTTCTACAGAACATTTCTTACAGAAAAGTTCCCCAGGGTGCCCTGACCAGTGCACCAGGGACTGTCAACAAGTACAGAGTTCTGAATTTACTGTGGAGTCTAGTGAGTTCATGAAGCTGACCTTGGCCTCCTCCATGTGAACCTAATTTTACAACCATGACGGATGATATAACTGTGGGTGACTGTGACTTCCATGGAGATTTCTGAGAAAGGCCCAGAAGGCCAAATGATTTGCTTCAGGATGGAAATCTCTGGGTAGTGGATTTGTGGGAACGCAGCTGCAAAGGATACCACAGTAGCCTTTGATATGTAGAAGCCAAAGTACAGGACTGATGTGCTTCAGGATGGAAATCTCTGGGTAACAGACTTGTGGGAACGCAGCTGCAAAGGATACCACAGTAGCCTTTGATATGTAGAAGCCAAAGTGTAAGAATGACAAAAATCACCAAGCAGAACTACAGGCAGTATTCAATGCTAGCTCAGGCACATTGTGCTACCCTCGACAGAGCAAAGTGGGAGGAGTTTCTCAAGTACCTGGGAGACCATCTTGTCCTGTTGTTCCCATGATGTGGGATATAGAACTTTAGGACTTGATCTATGTTTCCTTGGCCTTAGGCAGTACTTTCAGTCAAAATTTTAATCCTTTCTTATTATTCTATTTTTGAGATACAAATTTGGTTTATTTTGGTTATGTTTTTTTTCATATACTATATTTTGATCATATTCTTCCCCTTCCCCTGTATATACTCCCCACCTCCCCTACTCACTCAATTCCATGTTCTCCTTCTCTCAAAAAAAAGAAGAAAAGAAGAGAAAAATGAGTAACAACCGAAAACAGAATACCAAAACAAAACAAAGAAAACTAAAAGTTTTTAGTAAGAAAATAAATACAGAAACAGGACAAAAGCACACAAATGCAGTCTACTTTGTGTTGGTGACTTTTGCTGGTCATGGGTCCTACTCTGAAGTGTGGTTAATATACCCAGTGACATCCTTTGAAGGAAATGCATGTTTCTTTCCCGGCTGGTATCAATTATAGATAGATTCTTGCTTATGGATGGGACTTTGTATCCACTCTCTTTTCTCAGTACAGGGATTTTGTCTGGCTTGTGCAGGTCTTACATGTGTTGCCCCAGTTCCTGTGAATTCATATGTATATCAGGATGATGCAGTTTCTTTGTTTTTGGTGTGTAGCTCAGATTGGCCTAGAAGTCATGGTCCTCTTTGACTCAGTTGCATGAATGTTGGGATTATATCCTGCTTGCTTTGGCAAATAATTTAACCCATGCCTGCTCACCATCTGCAGCCTGGTAAGTATGCACTTTTAAATGTTTTTGTTTTTGTTTATTGTCATTTCACCTTTTTTGTTTTGCAGGTGCTGACAGGTGAGTTTACCTTGAGTACTGGAAGACATTTAAACTTGGACTTTCTAACAGTTCTGAACACTTTAAGACCTTGGAGATCCTTGGGGGTGAACAGGATGCATTTTGTATCTCAAGCTATATAAGCACGCAGGGGAATCCGGGACCATGCACTGGTTTGGATAACTCTCCCGAGACTGTGCCAAATTGGGGCTACTGTGAGGTAGAAAGATGGGTAGGAAGTGAGGCTTTGCAGCAAGTCCCTCCGGCCTTGAGAGATGCCCACGAATGATACTTGGGAACTCTGCTAGCTTCCTCGGCTTCATTTGCTTCCTGTGAGATAAGCAGTTTGTTCTCCCATGGATTTTTTTACTGCTACCGTCTGGCTACCAGGGCCTTAAAACTTGATCTTGGATTGAAACAAGAAAAAAAAAAAGTGAGCCAAAATAACCCTTTCTCACAAAAATTAGTTAACTCTGGTATTTGCTTAATGAGAATCTGGCTAATAGAAACAATGAAAAGTACTCCCCAGCCCTCCAGTGTCATGCTCTGATATTCAGTTACTGCTGGAACTTAATGGGACTCTAGTCTCCCGTCAAGTGCAGAGGGGATTGTACAACACCTGACAAAGTTGTAGAAGATGGGGAATTCTCTGGCAGTCACTGTTCCTTGTTACCATGGTACTTCTCTAATTGCTAGACTGTCAGCCAGTACCTCATGCAGAGGTGACAAATTCATGGCAATAGAGCCATTATTGCTCCCCCCCCTCCTCAGTCATCACCAGTCAATCATGGCACTCAGTGAAATAGCAACCCTGGAATTTCTTTAAAATACAGTGTTCTGTAAGCTACCCCCAATCAATGTGAGTTGGCCTGAGAATTGAAATCCTTTGTCATTCTTGACTGGATTTAAAAGACTAAACCTTTTTTCTAACATCAGTCCATCTGGGAATGTGGTGCCTACCGATATATAATTACTAGTTGTTGATTTTTGAAAATATTATAAATATTAACTACTTAATATCATATTTAATATCAATGATTGATAATGTCATTAGTAAATGATTAGAAACATAGTTTTGTCTCATTAAACATAGTTATAGAAGATGGAAACCAGTTATTTCTGGTTGTGTATTCATAAGGTTTTGTTTTAAGCCATAGACATTTCTTGATAATTTAAAATGTATATTTTATGTGGCTCATGGTTTGGATTGTAAACAATATGAGACATTGTCAATGAAACTTGGCAAATATGCTTACATCCCCATACTGCTGCAAACTGTGACTAACTGCAGCTTGTCCCCTTAAATTAATTAGCTGGAAACTGATGCCCAAAGTTAGGCAACTTTTCAGGAGAAACTTCTGACGGATGTTAGCATGGTTAATAGCAGGCTTGTTTTTCTGGTTCTATTTACCAATTGTGAGGAATATTTTGTTTCCTTTACTCTTAAGTTGTGACATAAGAAGCAGAAAGGTTTGAGAGAGACAATTGTTTCAATGCAGATGGAAGAGCCAGCATATTGAGTTTCCTCCCAAGAGTGGCAATCAAAGGCCCTGGATGCTAGCTGTGTGAATCCAGAAGGCAGGTCATAATGACCTGCGTGTGCCTCTCCATTTAAATAATATCATCTTCTCAAAATCCTATAAATAGATGACTAGCTACCTAAAAGATTAATCTAATCCTACCTGAGAAATATGTAGTTACAGCAAAATGTTCTCTGTGCAGGAAACCAAAACAGGGCTAGCAGCAGCAGATCATGAATGCAGTATCAGTGAAAGCTAAGTGACATGCGTACACACACACTACCCTTTGACATTGTGGATGAAGATATGGGGCTTTCCGTCAGTGCATCCAGGGACATGTAAGGCATTTCTCATACACAGTGCATTTTATGTGATCATAGGGGACATCACAATGCAAATTTCAGGAGGCAGCCTTAGCATGAGGACAGGGCTTATTTATAAGACTTCATGGAATCCAATACTGTATTGGGCTGGTTGTGAGGGGAAGGCAATGTGAGTGTGGGCATCAGCATTTAAGGGCAGATTCCTCATATATGGGTCAAAAGCAAATACTCTCATGGATTTCAAGTTCTTTTTGCCTACAAGAAGGAGTCAGCCACCTGAAAAAAATTACTTTCAAATTATGGAAACAAAGAAATCTAATTTCTGTGGTTGGGTTAATTACAGAATCTACCTAGTAAATCCTCTCAGCATTAAAATGGTTTTTGTGTTTTGTTGTGGATTGCTGATTCGGGATTGTTCTTTGTCTACTGTAAGTGGTTATTCTGGTGATTAAAAAAATTTTAAGTCTCAAAAGATATTAAAATTTTGTAATTCTATAATTTAGAGGTCTCAATCAAGTCTAGTTGTGATATGACATAAATTATAATCTATTAACATAGCTTATATAACATATAGGAAAATATATTCACTATATTCCTTCTGGTAAATATTTATTTAAGTTTTGGTTTTTAATCTTCTTTTCCCAGTGGATTTATTGCAGTGCTATCACATTATATTCAATATTTTCTAAGGATAATTTAGTTTCCATTTGAATGAGACTTATTTCTCATTTTTTCTCTCTCTCAATGACAGAAATATGTTTTTTCACCTGAACATGTTTAAAGAGGGGTTTTGTTGTTTGTTTGTTTGCTTGTTTTTGTTTTGTTTTCATATAGTGTCTCATTAAATAGCCAAGGCTGGCAGGGATCGTGTGTGTGTGTGTCCAAACGTGGTTAGGCAAGTTATGGAATTTTATTCTTCTTCCTAGGTAACTATGTCTATACCCTGTCCTGTTCTTGCCACCCTTGACTCAGTTGCAAGTAGCCTCTTCTTTTTCTCATGAATTCTGGAGCTATCTGACCTGCAGCCTTTCTCTCCTGACTGTGTTATTAACTGTTTAAATGTTAGGCTTTGGCTTTATTATGTGTTTGTAGCCTATGGATAAAACAAGACTAAGCACACAAATAGTTATCATTTAACAATATTTATTACAGATGGATAGCACAGTCAAAGCCTGACATTCAATCAGTTAATGACACTGTCAGCCCCAAGGATAGTGCCACCCACACTTATGACAGGTATTTGCCCTTCAATGACTGCTCCACCTGTCAATCCTCTCTGGAAAAAACACAGTTAGAGGTGTGGTCAGTCCTACACATACATTAATCCAGTCAAGTTGACAAACCCAAACCAACTACCACAGCCCTTAACTCGCTTAGTGAACTAAGTGCTTTACAGCCTCTCGACGCCTAACCTTAAGCCAGCTTTGTTCAGGGAAGACATTGTATTCAATCGCACCTTCATCTATTTTCCTCCCCTCTTCCTCTGCTTATTTAAATTATATGCAATCTTCCAGGCTCACCTCACTGCCTCCAACCCAGTAAAGCCTGAAGCCTGTTCATACTAAAAATTGTACGTGTTTACTTCTTGAGTTTTCTGGAAGATGACTATGTGCTGAGCAAACTTCAGCACTGGCTTTATTATTTTATATTCATTATTCACTATAAAGCTGCGTATTGGTCTTGTATTAGATACAATTTTTATTAGCCAGTACTTTCTAGACTTCAAAATATCACTCACACTTCTGAACTGAAAAACTCAACAAGTTGCAATATTCAAACATAAAGCAAGTAAACATTATCAGCCATTGGCCTTCTTCTGTAAGTGGAGTCTGAATATTGAAATGTTACTGTATATTTGTTTGTGAATAAATATTTCCTCATTGACAGATACACACAAAAAATTCGCTGGTTTCAATGCTTGTTTCCCTTGTTCCTCAAGCTCTTTTTCTTTTCTTGTATTCAGAATCTCTTAACTATTTGTGCCTCTTACACCAGGAACTCAAAAGAAATCCCACTGCTCTTTTTTTCCCTCCAAAAATCTCTACCTCTGTCTTGTCTCCCTTCTAGTTCACTATGCTAAGTAAGAACTTACGAATTACTGCTGTTTGTACCTTTTTCTCTACTTAGATGCTAAGTTTCAAAACATGCAAAGGACATGACCAATTTTTACACCTTCTCTCAGCAATCTTTCAAGGGAGGACTCTCTCACAGAGAAAGATCACATTCCCAAACACCATGATCTTTTATCAACATAGGGATGTGTCTCACAATACAATGTGCCATGATTTATTTGTGCTCTTCCATTATCTGGTTAGAATCTCTCCATTTTAAAGATCATAAACACTGTTTCCTGAATTAAGATACACGGAATTATGGCATCTACTTTTAAAAAGGAACTACTTGTTTTAAATAAGATTAATGAAAATTTTTTGGTCTGAGTTTATCAGATGTTACTGGACTGGACATTGTTAATATATATTGGAGTTTTTTGTCTGGATCTGTCAAATGTTAATGGGCTAGACATTGTTAATGTAATCTTGACTGCATATTGCATATACTTATTGAAGATAGTTTTTCTTGTATTAGTTATAAGCTTTTTTAATTTTAGACAAAAAGAGAGGAAATGTGGTGGTATTGTGTTCCCAAAAATATTGTGTACTCTAATAAATTTATCTGGGGTCAGAGAACAGACAGCCACTAAATACAAAGGCTAGAAAATGGTGGCACTCACACCTTTAATCCTAGCATTCCAGAGATAGAAATCCCTCTGGATCTCTGTGAGTTCAAGGCCACATTGGAAATAGCCAAGCAAGATGACACATGCCTTTAATCCCAGAAAGCCAGCCTTTAATCTCAGGGAGTGGTGGTAGAAAGCAGAAAGATATATAAGGCGTGAGGATCAGAAACTAGAAGCATTTGGCTGGTTAAGCATGTGGCTGGTTAAGCTTCAGGCTTTTGAGCAGCACAGTTCAGCTGAGACCCATTCCGGATGAGGACTCAGAGGCCTCCAGTCTGAGGAGACAAGACCAGCTAAGGATCCGGAGAGGTGAGATAGCTGTGGCTTTTTCTGTCTCTCTGATCTACCAGCATGGACCCCAATAAAGGCCTCGGGTTTGATTTTATTAATAAGAACTTTTAAGGTTCCTTCTACACTGAATATATTCCTCTCTTGTTGTCCCCAGGTTTCCCTACTTCAGGACTGGTTTCCCTTCTTCGGTCCACAGATCTCATTTCTTTGTCTATCACTTCTGTGTTTTTATAGTCATTCTTCATATTTTCACCAATCAAATGTAACATAGTATTACTAACTTTTATTACCCATACTTCCCCAGTATTAAATAATTAGAAAGCTGACTGACTGCCTAGAGGAAATTCATCATGCGTTTGTCTTTTATATTCTAGCTAGAGTCTCTAGCTATGTATGATAGTAAAGGCATGTTATATAGTTCATGTCAGGCTACACGTATGTGGCTCTTTTATTTTATTTTGGTGTGTGTGTGTGTGTGTGTGTGTGTGTGTGTGTGTGTTGTTGTTGTTGTTGTTGTTAGGGATAAAACTCAGGTCTAACATATGTTAGGCAAATACACTGCACTGAACTACACTGTCAGCTATATTTTCTTTCAGTTTTTGGTCAACAGCAAAAGCACTATAGCTTTCTTTTCTGCTTTAAGAAATTCTTTTGTAAGAGAAAGAATAATCCAATGATACTTTTCAAATAATAGTATAGAAGACTCTATTCAGGACCTCACTGTACTGTCAGAATAACACATAGAAACAAACTTGTAAAATTATTACCAGACAGCTCTATACAATGCAACTTGAACTCAGTTCACAGGAGACCCTGTTATGACCATATATTGCTGCTTAGGATCCATATTTACTACTTTAGTGCCAAATTTCATTTACCTTTGACTTTCTAAAGTCCAAGAGAATTGTACATTTTCTTTGATTGGTTCTACTTTTTCCAGAGCAACAAGTGGGTAGATAAGATTTTCAAAGAAACCCTGTCTCAAAAAACTGAGAAAAAAATAATTCTGGAATAAAGTGCTCTGAAGTACACTTAACTACTGGACAACACTGAATTTACAACAAAAAATTATTTATTTTCAATTTAATTTATTTTCATTGTTTTTCTCTCTCTCCCAATCCCCCTCCGTGTGTGTGTGTGTGTGTGTGTGTGTGTGTGTGTGTGTGTGTGTGTGTATGTGTTTGTGTGTGTGAGAGAGAGAGAGAGAGCATGTGGTACAGGTAAGAGAACAGCTTTCAAGAATAGGTTATTTTCTTCCACCGTGGGATTTGGGATCAAATTCAGGCTTTTGGGTTTACATGGCAAGTGCTTTCCCCACTGAATCATCTTTAACAAGTCTACTCCACATGTGATACTGCATAGACGGCTCATTTGGTTTCATGTTCAGTGAAGAATTGTGGCTAATTATACCTTCAGTAGCCCTAAGAAGAACTATAAAATCTTCTACTAAATTCCCTTTCCATACTCACTGGTTGTATTCTAGCTCAGCTTAAGTCCCTTTCTTATTGGTGCTAATAGTGAAGGAACCTTAGTGCTTCAACTTCTCAAGGACATTTGTCCTGTAAGAGATTACACCAAGTCTGCAATATTTTAACCCAAAGAAGAACTTTCCTTTGTCAGAAACGTTGGCCATAAAGCAGACTTGGGAAATTTAAGGAGCAGTTAGTAGTATCCTTGCCCTGTCCCACACTGTCGTGTTGTGTCTTCTCAGCCTGATCCTGTGTTTTTGTAGGAATTGCTGTTTTGTTTTATTAAGAGAACTGATTTTTACTAAGGCAAGGCTTAAAAAAATATTTGGGTAATATGGACTATTGTTTGCAGCATAATTATTCATTCCTTCCTTTCCCTTTTTAAGGTTATAAGAAGTAAATAATAGTTACGTTTAGAGAGGATTGATCACCTAAGCATCCAGAAGTTTTGCTCAAAGCAGTGTACATCTAAACTGTTAGTACAGTAATATGTTTGTCCAGTGATTTACAGGCAGCTTAGGCACTGTCATAAACAAAAAAAAAATTGCTTCAAAGGTGCCACCAACTGTTTTGATTGCAAATTACAATTTAGGAACTTTATGTAACATGCATTCAAATGACCCACTAAATATCACAACAGTTTCACTGCTCTCAGAACCTTTTGCTCTAGGAACCAAATTTCAACCATATGGTTACTACTCAATTTCCAGCCTTAACATGAAGGACACTCATGTTTCTTTTTGTGTTTTCTTCTCAATGAAATGTTCCAAGTTTTGGAAATTATATCTAAGAAAAACTCGGCACTTTTTTTTGGGGGGGAGTTCACTAACAAGGAAGAAGGAAAAAGAGACATGAACAGAAAATATAGGTACTGACTTAAGTGATATAGTGAGAATTCTTCTTGAAGACTGAAACTAACTAGGATTCATCAATAACAATATTTTAGGACAGAGGGTTATTTGCTGTGGGATGATCCTGTGAATATGTATGTATTACTCTCATTGGTTAACAATAAAGCTGTTTGGCCTATAGCAAGGTGGGATAAAGTTAGGTGGTACAATCATACCGAGGACTGGGATGAAGAAGGATAGAGTTGGGAGAGATGCGACTGAGCTGCCCAACAAGCAGGAATCAAAATGTCAGAGGACCGGTAAAGCCACAGGCCATGTGACAATACATAGAGTAATAGAAATGGGTTAATTTAAAAGTAAGAGCTAGTTAATAATAAGCCTGAGCTATTGGCCAAGCATTTTGTAATTAATGTAAGCTTTTGTGTGTTTATTTGGGACCAGGCAAACTCCATCTCTGTTTACAGTTATTGATCACAATTCTTGGGAAAAAATATGTTCAAAAATACATACATACATATATATATATATATGTGTGTGTGTGTGCATGTATATACACTGTATGTATCTGTGTGTGTGTGAGTGTGTGTGGTGTGTGTGTGTGTGTGTGTGTGTGTGTGTGTGTGTATGGTCGGCCAGTAGATAAATTGTTTTGAAACTATTTTTATTTATTCTTTGATAATTTCATACATATAAATGGTGGATTTTGTTCATATTTATTCCCTCCTACCCAGTTAAAGCTTTTCAGGTTCCTTCACACACTGTATTATTGTACCATCTTCATGTTCTTTAAACAAAATGCCTAATTAGTGCCTCTTATATGTGCATGAATATAATGCCATCTGCAGAACATGATTGAACAATTAGGAGCCATGCTCCCGAAGAAAAGTGACTCTCCCTCCCCTGTAGTTGTCAACCGCCAGTACTTCCTCTGCTAGGGGTAAAGCCTGGGTCCCCCTCCTCAACCATGTTGAAATTCTAATTGGTTTGTTCGTGCAGGTCTTGGGTAGACAGCCACAGGTACTGTGAATTCATGAATGTCGTGGCCCCAGAATGTCCAGAAGACACTATTTCACAGAAATCCTTCTTAACCATTGGCTCCTGTGAACTTTCCCCTTCCTCTTCTGCAATATCAACCTGTGAGCCCTGTGGGGAGGTTACAGTCACAGTTGCTACATGAGGGCTCAGCACCTTGTATGACTTTCAGCACTTTGACCTGCTGGGAGCCTCTGTAGTCACCACTGTCTATCCACTGCACAGAGAAGCTTCTCTGATAAGGTGGGGCGGGTGCACTAATACATGGGTGTAGAAATAAGTACTCATAATGCAGTGCGGTACTGTCTATTGAGCGACATAATAGTTATAAGTTCTCACCTAAAACTTATCACCATCCTGCCCATGGGTTCTTGGTCAGTTTGACAGTAGTGAGCATGAGTGTCATTTTGGGGAGCAGACCTTAAATCCATGCAGAGAATGATTGGTTATCCTCCTAACATTCGTGCCACTATTTCACCAAAGGGCACATCTTGCCAGATCAGTCATTATTGTGGCTTTCAGAGTTCATGGCTGCATAAGACTGTTCTACCCTAGAATGCTGTGTAGCACTCTCTGGTACTATGAAAGCTAGCTGGTAAGGAGGAAGCTTCCATGTAGTTCCAGCTTGATTTGTTCATGTACTGTGGCTCAAGTGTGCTGTCTTCAACAATAAGGTTTACCATGAAGTTCTGCCATACAGTCAGGAGTAATGGCTATCCAGTAGGTAATTGTAAGGGCAAGATTAAGTAGTACATAGGACAAACAATAGGAAAGTTAAAGATATGGAACTGATCAAACTGTTTTCTTCTCTACAAGTAATTTGTATTGGGGGCCAGGAATGTTTTTGCTGCATCTAAAATTATAAGCAAACCTAAGAAAATTGTTGTGCTTTTCTTAAACAACAAGGCAAACCCAGTTTCTTACATTAACTACTGCAATTAACTGATGACCAATTAATTTTGAAACTAATTTGTAGAAGTAAAGGTATATTTCATAATTGATGAGTTTAGTTCCATGACACTAAATGTTTAATTTTATTTTATTTATCATGTCCAGGTAAAGATTAGTAATCATCAAATTTGGGGATATATTAATTTCAGAATATTTTGCCATGAAGTAAGCACATTTTTTACTATTAACACAAGGTTTTGATTTATGCAAACATGCTATTATCTTAATACACTATTCAGTAGAAAATATTTAATGTATGTGGTAATAAAAATGCTTCTGAGTTAAGCTCAGAAGAAATAAATCTGAAAAACTAACTTCTAGTTACTCTAAATGAAACATACCAATTATTGACTATTTAAATTCAAGTTCAAGCAGGTTCTGTGGTTAATTCTTTATTATTTTAAAAAGAAAACTCATTTAAATATTTACAATATTGTTTTTCAGGGCAATTTTATACGTCTTTGTTTGATTTTGAACATAACTACATTTCTATTCTCATTTTTGCTAAGGAGAATTGCTACTGAAATATAGTTATGTACATTATCTATATCATATGCTACACACCAGTAAAGCAAGTTGAAGACTTAAAAGTAACAGATTGAACTAAATTTAGATGAGTTCTCTGTTGATAAAATTCATACTATAGAGACTGCTAGAAGTTTCCATGGTAGGGAACGATAGGAGCAGGAGGGACATCTGTCTGTGTTTGGAGCTAACATCTGGGAATGAGAATGGAAAACTGTGAGGGGGACCTACCTTACCTTTCTTGTTTTCCTTTCTCCTGCTTTTAATGCTACATGGGGTGGGTGGGAGCCAATGAAACAGAGGCCCTG
Source organism: Peromyscus maniculatus bairdii (assembly GCF_049852395.1). Classification (NCBI taxonomy): domain Eukaryota; kingdom Metazoa; phylum Chordata; class Mammalia; order Rodentia; family Cricetidae; genus Peromyscus; species Peromyscus maniculatus. The sequence continues at coordinate 82,571,954 of NC_134858.1, forward strand.
ATCTATAATTTGCTTGTGTTTGGAGGCTCTCTGCTTATTCATAGTTAATCTTAACCCTGTTTGCATATGCCCAAGCAATCAGAACCCACATGGGTCTATAAAACCCCCTAGGCACAGCCTTTAATTGAGTTGCTCTGGATCTTGGCCAGAGTCCAGCTCTAAGGCCAGTGCTCCAGGGAGCCTAGTCCTTACATAGAAGATCTGTTCCTGCTCATTAAAGTCAAACTCACCGAATCAATCATCCTGCTCTAAGAAACTGCTCTCTGTGTCTCAGGGACAAAATCCTCCATTCCTGCCTTTTCTGCTATTTCCATTTCATTTTTGCAGACCAGCTCTTGGCTAGAATCTTGCCACCATAATGCTTCTGGGCTTCTCCCAGAGATCTGGTTCCAGTTGCAGGGTCACACTACCTGGACTCTGGCATGTGAAACTCAAGAGTTGATTACCTCCAATTCTGGGAAAGAAGGACAGTAGGAAAAAAAAGTTAAATAAAGGAGGTCTGTGCATAGGAAGAATGATTGGAGGCTACACCAACGGGCATGGGGACCTTTCTTTAAAGGAGCCCCTTTCATTGTATAGAAGTGACTGAGTAGAAGAAAGTAAGAAAAACAAGAAATACCAGATTGGTTATAGACTTTCATGAGGATCACATTGGTGGAAGGGGAAGAGAATAATAGATGAGAAGATATTATATGTGGGAAGAAAATGAAAAGCGACATGGAGATGATTAGTGTGTAAAATGCTTGCTATACAAACATTTGGACTTGAGTGTGGACTCTCAGTAGCTACACACACACACCACACATAACAACAATTAAATAAAAAAGGATGTGAATTTGAAAGAAACAAGGGGGTACATAGGAGGGTTTGAAAGAAAGAAAAGGAAACCGGGAAATTATGGAATTATACTATAACCTCACAAAAGATACACATGCACACACACACACACACACACATAAAGCCAGATGTGTAATGGGTGTTGGTAGCATAGCCCAGGAAGGGGAGACTGCCCACACTCAGAGTTTGCATCCAGTCAGCCAATTAGCCTCACCAAATGAGCACTGGGTTAATGAGAGACACTGTCTTGGGAAGTAATATAGGAAGTAATATAGGAATAAATGAAGATACCCAAAGTCGAACTGTCCACATACAAACAACTCTGATTGACTGCATACACATACATATAAGCACAAACATACAAACATACACATAGGCACACACATAGAAATTGAAAGTGAGGTAATGAGAAGGAGAAGGAAGTGTTAAGAAATCTGTAAGATACTTCTGGGGAGGATGAAATTTTGTACAGTGAGATTTTTGTACTAAGATACAGTAAGAAGGATGAGGACAAAACTGGAAAGCAAATTCCTGTCACAGAAGGTCAAAGTACATTACATAAGGTTTGTGGGGGCTAAAACCTGGAGATGGTTTGTAAGTCTAGAGGTAAACTAGAGAGTTGATGGTTAAAATGGAGGCAGGAGGCAATACAGCTATAAGAAAAGTGAGAGTCGGTATTCAGAAGAAATCTTTGGATATGAGGATAACAGAAAACAGAACATTAACAGACCTTAGGAGACAAGTCAATGAGTTGGATACAATTAAGGCCAGACTTTAGGTTGGAACTTAGCTTCTCCTGTGGGAATCTTGGGGAAATGCAATGATTCCAAATTAGGCAGAAGGAAGGTAGGCATCAACTTGATCATCCTATACCATAAAAGTTTGGGAAATGGCCTAAATTCAGAGAATAAATGGAAAATACTGATAATTCCTTGTCTTTTTGGATGGATTTCCAACTTTCTTCAGGATGCACTCAAAGGAGTGCATTGGAACTATTTTGATCCTCAAACTTTAAAGATGAAGATGAAAATGTCCAATATTTCCTTGTACCACTGTTTTTGCTTGCCTATGAAACGGAGCATGTAGAAACGCAGCCTCCTGAGATGACAAGTCAGACTTCAGTCTCATTATATACTCCCTTAGGCTGCATCCTGAATATAGAGATATTTTGACCTAGACACTCTAAAAAAAAAAAAAGAGAAGAAGAAGAAGTAACTCTTATTTTAAATGACATGGCATGGCCCTGTGGTGGTAATCTAATTGTATTGAAATATTATTCTGATTTGTACTGAAATATTAATTTGATTGTATGTTAATAAATAAAGTTGTCTGGGGGTCAGAGCTATTAGAGCCATAGCAAGAGTGTGGCGGTAGTGGCACACGCCTTTAATCCCATAGATATCTGTGTGTTCAGGGTCAGAGCTATTAGAGCCATAGCAAGAGTGTGGCGGTGGTGGCACACGCCTTTAATCCCATAAGATCTCTGTGTGTTCAGGGATACAGCCAGCATTGGAGACATATGCCTTTAAGACCTAGGGGGCTGTACATTCAGACAGTGACGAGGCAGTCATGTGTTTGGGTTTACAACCAATGAGAAGGCAGAACAACATACTTTAAAAATACGAACGGACAGGAAGTAGGTCTCTTTTCGCGAAGCTGGGACAGCAGGAGGAAGGGTGAGATTTTAGCTCTGAGCTCTGACCTCTCGGCTTTCTCTTTTACATTGTTTCTGTGTTTCTTATTTAATAAGACGGTTGGTTACATCTACATCTGGCGCCCAACGTGACAAGAATCCATTAAAAACTGCTTGGCTTGGCGGCAGGTCCGCTTTCCCGCAAGGGCGGCAGGCGGCAGGCGGCCCGCGGCCCGCGGCGGCGGCGCCGGCGGCGGCGGGGGCAGCGGCGGCGGGGGCAGCGGCGGCACACGGCGGCCGGCGGCGATCGGCTTCTTAGTCCGAGCTGCTGGCGTCCTAGTCCGGGTAGCAACTTCTAGCCCGGGCCTAGGTCTGTGAGCAGCTTGCCTAAAGCCGGTGCTACAAACAACTCAGACCTGCCCTGCCGAACAGGGCCCTGCCTGTAAAGCCAACGCACGTGGTCGGAGCTTAAGGAAGCCAGACCCAAGCCTTGACTCGGCACAAGAGGGAACACGTGGCTGCATTTAAGCTTTAGCCGGCTACGCTTTCTTGTGCGTTCTCTCTTTCCTCTCTCTCTCTCTCTCTCTCTCTCTCTCTCTCTCTCTCTCTCTCTCTCTGGATTTACACCTGGGACACTAGGTGGCTGCTTTGAAAATCCCCTCGGATTTCTACTGTTCTACGCAGATTTGGTAAGTCATAATATATCAGATATTTTAAAGGAAACTATCTAAAAGAGAATTTTTTTTCCACATTAAAAAACAAATGGGTTTTATGTGTACATTGGAAGAAAATTGGTTTTTGTTCGAAATTTTAGGCAGTCTGGCAATGGAACAACTATATAATATTAGTATTGGTGGAATTATGCACCTCATCACTATAATAATCCACATTTTAATATTTAAAAAGATAGTCAATTTAAGTGCCAGGATAACAGCGTTAGAAGAACTTGTTAAACCTGTAAAAATTCAGACAGAAGAAATTAACAGTGAAGTTGTTTCAAGTCGGGATCATAAGGTTGCAGAAAGAAAGCCTGTTTTCACACAGTCACCCTTAATTTATCCTGTAACAGTACAGCAGATGCCTGATCAAATGGCTACACAAAATACTTGGGCTCCAATTGAAATGTTGGATTTAAAAAGGTTTAAGGAGGCAATAGTATCTTATGGCATGCATTCCCCATATGTAAAGCAAATGTTAAACACTTGGTCAACATATAATAGGATAGTACCACAGGACTGGCGGGACCTCGCACAAGGTGTTCTGGAACCCAGCCAGAGACTTCAATTTCTGACTTGGTTTAAGGAGGAGGCTAAAAACATAGAAAAACAATGGAGGGATAAAGGAGTACAAGTTTGCCAGGATCAGCTTATGGGCGAAGGCCAATATGCTTCAGCACAAGCACAATGTTTATATGATGTCCAAACCCTAATTTTATGTCGAACGGCAGCCTTGAATGCATGGGACAAAGTTGAGGAACCAGGAAAAAAATCTGAGTCATTTACAAAGGTGAAGCAAGGCCCAAAAGAGTCTTTTACAGATTTTTTACAAAGACTGGCTTCAGCAGTAAAGAGAACGGTCTCGGATTCAGAAGCTGGTAAGGCAATAATTGAATCTTTGGCCTTTGAGAATGCGAATGCAGCATGCAAAAGAATAATCAGGCCATTAAGGGCAAGATCTGCACCTATGGAAGATTGGATTAGAGAAACAATTAATGTTGAAGCTGATGAGCATGATGATACATGGGTAGGAGAAGTAATTTCAAAAGGTTTGAGGAGTGTTAGATGTTTTGGATGTGGAAAGCAAGGACATTTGAAAAGGGACTGTAGACAGGTCATTTCCAGAAACAATGTTTCTTCAAGGAACAATGGCAACAGAATGCCCCTTCCTTCTGGAGTATGCAGAAGGTGTGGTAAGGGAAAACACTGGACCAACGAATGTAGATCAACAAAGGACAGACAGGGTAATCCTTTGCCTCAGTCTTCGGGAAACTCCCAGAGGGGCCTCAGGCAGGCCCCCAGTGCAAATCCAGTTCAAACCTTTCCGGCAGCCATAGAGGAAATGCCTGCTCTGGAGAGCGATTAAATAACCAAATGCCTATTGGAATAAATCATGCTGGTCAGAATGATGAAACAGAGAGAATAGAAAATTCAGGAGAAAACATAAAGAAAATTTTTTGGCAAACTTCTATTAATGAACAAAGACCAAAATTAACGATAAAAATAAATGGTGTTTTGTTGTCTGGTCTGGTAGACACAGGTGCGGACGTTACCATAATTGCACCAGAATTTTGGCATCCAACTTGGCCTCTTCAGGAGGTAAACGTTCAACTGTTAGGAATTGGGACATTATCTCAGGTGAAACAGAGTGCAAGATGGCTCGAATGTATAGGTCCAGAAGGACAGAGAGGAAAATTAAAACCATATGTGGCTAACATAACTATGAACCTGTGGGGTCGAGACTTGTTGCAACAATGGAATACTCAGATTAACATCCCTCCAATCTCAGAAACAAATCATAAACTAGCACATGTTACTGAGAGAAATATTAGAAGATATTGTTCTAATGAGTGGTCACCAGCCATCCATATTATACAAGAACAGGGCACAATAACTGATGATCTTCCAAAGACACCAACAGCTCTACCTTTAAAATGGTTAACAGACAAGCCTGTATGGGTCCAGCAATGGCCTTTAACAACAGAGAAACTCCAGGCTTTAGAAGAGCTGGTAGAAGAACAGTTAAATGCTCAGCATATTGAAGAATCAACCAGCCCTTGGAATTCTCCTGTATTTGTTATTAAAAAGAAATCTGGTAAATGGAGAATGGTAACAGACCTTAGGGCAATTAACAAAGTAATTCAGCCAATGGGTTCTCTACAATCTGGGATGCCTTTGCCTACTCTGTTACCAAAAGGATGGCTTCTCATAGTTATTGATTTAAAAGACTGTTTCTTTTCAATACCCTTACAAGAAAAAGACAGAGAAAGATTTGCTTTTACAGTGCCTACTTATAATAATTCTCAACCGGTTAAAAGATTTCAATGGAGGGTCCTCCCACAGGGAATGTTGAATAGCCCAACTCTGTGCCAATATTTTGTACAACAGCCATTGGAAGTGATACGTAAAAAAATTCCTAAATCTATAATTTATCATTATATGGACGATATTTTACTAGCTGACTCAAATGCAGATACTTTAGAAATAATGTTTGAAGAAGTAAAGAAAATTTTGCCTCGCTGGGGATTACAAATTGCTCCTGAAAAGATACAAAGAGGAGATTCTATTAATTATTTAGGATATAAAATAGAGCTACAAAAAATTAGACCCCAAAAGGTGCAAATTCGGAGAGATAGACTACAGACTCTTAATGACTTTCAAAGATTATTTGGAGATATTTCTCATCTACGAACTATTGTTGGGGTAAAAAATGATGAACTGACTAATTTGTTCAAAACCTTAGAAGGTGACAAGGACTTAAATAGTCCAAGAGAATTATCACCTGAAGCTGAGAAAGAATTAGCATTGGTAGAAAAGAAAGTGCATGAAGGACACGTGAATCGTATTGATCCAAAGCTGGATTGCATTTTGGTTATCTTACCTTCTAGGCGTTCTCCTACTGGAATATTAATGCAGAGGGAAGATATTATATTGGAATGGATATTTTTACCAAATAAACCAAATAAAAAATTAAAAACTTATGTGGAAAAAATCTCTGACTTGATTTACAAAGGAAAATTGAGACTTCGTCAATTAGCAGGCATAGACCCAGCAGAAATTGTCGTACCATTAACTAAGGAGGACATTGAAAAATTATGGACAGAAAGTGAACCTTGGCAAAGAGCTTGCAGTAATTTTTTGGGAGAAATTAACAGCAAATATCCCAAAAGCAATAGAATTGATCTTATAAAGAGAGCTGAATGGATCTTGCCTCGAATTGTACGGCAAAAACCCATATCTGGAGTTCGTACATTTTATACAGATGCCAACAAAGAAGGAAAGGCAGGTTACAAATCAGAAAATTTAAGTAAAGTGGTTCAAAGTCCGTATAATTCAGTGCAAAAATCAGAATTGTATGCTATTCTGTTGGTATTAATGGATTTTTCAGAACCTCTCAACATAGTAACTGACTCTCAGTATGCTGAAAGAGTGGTGTTACATATTGAGACTGCAGAATTTATCCCTGATGCTTCAGAATTAACTTCACTATTTATTCAATTACAAGATACAATCAGGAAAAGGAATCATCCTTTATATATAACTCACATTCGATCCCATACTGGTCTGCCAGGCCCTCTAGCACAAGGCAATGAAGAGATTGATAAATTATTGATAGGAAATGTGCTGGAGGCCTCAGAATTTCATAAAAAACATCACGTTAATAGTAAAGGTTTAAAAAAGGATTTTTCCATAACCTGGCAACAAGCCAAAGAAATAATAAAGAAATGTCCTACTTGTTCCTTCTACAATCAGACGCCATTACCAGCAGGATGTAACCCAAAGGGTACTCAGAGAAATGAAATCTGGCAGATGGACGTGTTTCACTTTGCAGAATTTGGAAAACTGAAATACGTACACCACACTATCGATACTTATTCAGGATTTCAATGGGCAACTGCTTTGAGTTCTGAAAAAGCTGATTCTGTAATCACTCATTTGCTAGAAGTTATGGCCATCATGGGTATACCTGCACAAATCAAAACTGACAATGCTCCATCATATGTCTCTGTTTAAATGAAACAGTTTTTTGCTTATTACAATATAAAGCATATTACAGGCATACCACATAATCCTACAGGTCAAGCAGTTATAGAAAGATCAAACAGAACTCTAAAGGATATGCTAAATAAACAGAAATGGGTAACAAAAACCCCCAGAAATAGACTGCATAATGCTCTTCTAACTTTGAATTTTCTGAATGCCAATGAGAAAGGAACAACAGCTGCAGAGAGACATTGGATAATAGAAAAAACTACAGAATTAAATCAGCCTATATACTTTAAGGATGTGCTGACCTCAGAATGGAAACCAGGGTATGTATTACATTGGGGACGTGGTTTTGCTTTTGTTTCTACAGGAGAAGATAAGCTGTGGGTACCATCAAAATTGATAAAGGTTCGATTTGAACAAGAGAGACCTCTTAATTAGAGGAGGTGATAGTTCATCAACCAGCATGAACATCCAATTTAAACTAACTTGTATCAATAAAACACGCCTTTTCATTTCATCAGATAATAACTTGCCAAAAAGGAACATCCCCAAAATTAGTCTTGGGGAAAAGTTTTTGTTTTTGTCTTTTAGGAGAATGAAGGTTAAGGAATCTGAAGAACACTGGACAAATGAGACAACTGAAGAAAAGGGACAAATCATCTATCCCAAGAAACAGAGTAAAACGGTGTATGGGTATATATTATCTAAAAAAAAAAAATTTTATGTCTTCCTAAATGTTTGTTTCTGCTTTTCTCTAAAGATTTAACACTATTGGTCTTCTAACAGTCCCAGTTCAATTAAAATTTAAAGCTGACTTTGGAGTTGGAGAATGGCTCTCTCCTTCTTTAAAATCAAGCATGTTGTTAAAAGGAAAATGCAAACTCCCTGTATCATGCCAGAATAAGAGCCATCTTCTGCTATGGTACAGGACAAAAGCAAAATTAATTAAGGGACTATTCTATTACTAATCTCAACTCTTTGATTCTATTCTGATTCTTTAAACTTTTTCTCAAAGTATAAATTTTATATCAAAATTTACAAGATTAATATATATATATACATTTTAAACTTTGTTAAGATATGAATGGTCACATAGAGTACTAACTAATTCTAGAAAAAAGGCTAGCTGCATATATATGTTTTTGTGTTCGAGTCTCTTATCAGTTTTCTGCAGGAAATCACGGCCTGGCCTAACATCAACTGAAGTCTCCAGAAAGAAGATGGGGCCCCACAACAACAACAATTCCACGTGGACAATAATAATATCATTAAGCTGACAAACATCATCCACAGATCAGCTTTGAACTACAAGATGCTCAGAGCAAATTTGAGATGACTAGCTGAGATGATCCAGTCTCAAAGACTACTTGAATAAGGACTTGAGATAAACCCTCAACTTTGGCATTATACACAGACTGGATAATGAAGGATATAGTTACCTCTCCTAGAATTTGACAATTAACCTAAAATTTTTCTTTCAGGATAAAGAAAACTTCGCCCATACCCAGCAGGAAGCAATTTTAAGAATACGACGCCCACATTCCCAAAGAGGTGGTGTGGGGCGGGTGGTTTTTTGGTCTTTTTAATGGGTTTTGGGTCTGGGATAATTTTCAGTATTTAGGGGGGTTGGTTACAAGTTATTGTCAAGGGTTAGGAAAAAGGTTAAGCAAAGGAGATTAGATTTAAGGTTCTTGTTTAAAAAAAAAAGAAAAAGAAAAAGAAAGAAAGAAAAGAAAAAGACAATTACTAGTTTTAAATACTTTACATTGGATTGAATTGTTTTATATTGTACACAAATTTGAAACTGATATTGTTAGAAAATGCTATATGTATATTTCTAATTGTATTTATTCCATCCATTTAACAATGTAATGCAAATTTCTGATCCTTGAATGTTATTATTATCAACTATTAGGATATAAAGAAATGAAAGCTAGTAGTTAGACATTATCATAGAACTTGTAGTCATATTGGATATGTTTTAAAAATTGAGCAGAGATGTTTTAGACAGGTCATCTTCAAACCCTTCAGAGATCTACAGAATATGGCATTTAAAATGTTTTAATAACTTAGAAAATTTTTCTTTTTTGAGACATGTCGGCTCCTGGCAGTACCAATCTACTTTAGAGAAAATATGGGCATTGAAGAAACTGCATATGGAGTCAACTTTCATTCTGGCAAAAGTTAGCCACTGGACAACAAAGTATCCTCGAATCAACAGGACAAAATGGACAGACAGATCACGAAACAAGGGACTACTGATTCTTGCCAAAACAAGTGTGGTTATGGCTTTATCAAAAGGCATCTTCTGAGGCCAGGACAATATGGCCCCATCCCTGAAGTGGCCTTCGCATCCGGAAAAGGTACGGTGCCCTTTTCTTCGAAGGCAGCTTAACAGGCAGAGGGCCGATGGATTCTGTTGTACAATGGAACAGCAGCTGAAAGCTCATGCCTCTCAAAAGTAGACCGGCATTTAATAGAGGGATGTGGAGAAGAAGGGGATGCTGAGATGAAGCCATATATACACAGCCAAGAAGAATGGACAGCTGAATTAAAAAACTGTCAACAATTTCCAGAATTTAAAATCCTGAATCATGACAGGACACTAGTGGAATTCAGGTGTTTCTGGTACGTGGACTGCTCTCACCCAATGTGAGGTTGAACTGTTGACCTTGTGTACATCCTACTTCACAAATGAGTCTGTCAGATACACTAAGCCTATAGGCTGAAGATGATGCCCCAACACTGCGGAGAAACCTCAGGTGACTGCCCAGGCAGCTGGCTGTTTCTGTCAACTCACAAAATTTTTTTGGAAGTTGCTTGCATGCACTTCCTGTTTTTATTTTTGTTAGCTAATATTATTCCCTTCTTGGGTCTCTGAGGGAGTTGAAGATTAGTTAGTTATGGTTGAAGATTAGTTAGTTATAGTTGAAAATTAATTAGGATAGAAAGTACATTAGATACATCTTGGAATTATCAAAATAGGATAGATAATGGAATTATTTTCTCTGATTCGTCAAATACCTGTTTAGGTATTTATTACTTGTATATATTGTATATAGTTATTGTACTTTTGTATATAGTTTTTCTTTTGTTAGTCATAACCTTTTGCTTTTTTTCTTTTTATTAAAATAGAAAAGGGGAAATGTGGTGGTAATCTAATTGTATTGAAATATTATTCTGATTTGTACTGAAATATTAATTTGATTGTATGTTAATAAATAAAGTTGTCTGGGGGTCAGAGCTATTAGAGCCATAGCAAGAGTGTGGCGGTGGTGGCACACGCCTTTAATCCCATAGATATCTGTGTGTTCAGGGTCAGAGCTATTAGAGCCATAGCAAGAGTGTGGCGGTGGTGGCACACGCCTTTAATCCCATAAGATCTCTGTGTGTTCAGGGATACAGCCAGCATTGGAGACATATGCCTTTAAGACCTAGGGGGCTGTACATTCAGACAGTGACGAGGCAGTCATGTGTTTGGGTTTACAACCAATGAGAAGGCAGAACAACATACTTTAAAAATACGAACGGACAGGAAGTAGGTCTCTTTTCGCGAAGCTGGGACAGCAGGAGGAAGGGTGAGATTTTAGCTCTGAGCTCTGACCTCTCGGCTTTCTCTTTTACATTGTTTCTGTGTTTCTTATTTAATAAGACGGTTGGTTACATCTACATGGCCCTAGTATGAGCTGAGATATGGAAATGTCGCCATTGAATTGCAATATAACTTCTAACACCATCCAGACAGGTCTGGAAGATAATCAGGCAAAGGGGAAGAAGTTTTCTGTGTCTACATTTCACTCTTTTTAAGGGATAAACCCAACCCCTGAAAGCAGTAAAATGTATCTCAATTCACATATTCCTTTGGTCAAGTTGCCCTTAGAACTTTTGTACTTGTCAATAATTCAAAATTCTGTAAGGCCTTGTTTACTGAATCTTTTCAAAAAAATCATCTCTTCTTATATAGGATCATTCAAACGCTGGATAACCATAGAAATGGTACCTTGTATAGAAACCTTCTAACAGGGAACACCTCTGTAGACTTATAAATTGTGTGAGAGGGCAATCCTTGATTTTCCTACCTGAAGCAACTGTTACCGAAAGAAGTTTCTATCCATGTTCACACTCTGGAGCTGTCGATCCATCCCTCTGTTAAGCTTTGTATATCTCACCTGCATGTACAGTATGACTGCAGTAGACAGTATGTGATTGTCCCTGTATTAAAGTAACATTACAGCTGGAATTGATCACCTATGATCACAGTGCAGCAGGAAGGAGTGCCTCTTCCATCTTCAGAAAGCTGTACTGCAGGAACCCAATGGGCATGAGCAGATCACAAGCTCCAGCTGGTAAAAACCAAGAAATAATATGACATGAGCAGTAATAATAGGACTGTAAGTGGCAGCTGATTTGTGTCTTCAAGGGTCTAGCTTTCAGAGCCTGACTTTTCACTTTAGAGTCAAATGCTTAAAACTGTTTGAAGAAGTAAAGGTTTGTTTTGATTCAGTTTCGGTTTTCCTCCATGGTCACTCGGTCCCATTGCTTGAACCTCAAATGAGATGAGCACCATGACCAGGAGTACATGGCAGGGAGAACTGTTCACCTCCAGATAATTGGAAAGTAGACAGAATGGAGGCTCTTGGACAAGATATGCCCTTCAAGGTTCTACCTCCCAAATCTCTGATACAATGGCATCAAATTATGACTCCAACAAAAGATGACCACATTGATGAAGACAAAGATCCCATGACCTCATCACTACCAAAAAAGCTGCAACAACTGGTAACTGAGCTTTTTCCACATGACTTTTCTGAGGATATTTTATCATGCTCCTATCACTCTCAGAGAATGTCTTCCTTGTGCTGTGACACAAACCCCAGTCAAGCCCCCTTCCCAACTAATTAGTTGGCCATTCTTGACTTATATGGCAAATTATTACCTAGAAGTCCTACTAATACCAAAAAGAGCAGTAGTTTTACATGTCTTCTATTTCAAGTTGAGCAAAATGTATTCATGGAAAACTGATGATACAATGTTACAATATTTGACTATTACTTATGTTTTTCATTGTGACTACTAGCTCTATGAGTGATGCAGATTTTTTAATGACTGTTTCCTACTTGTGGACTATGCCTCATGAGACACTTGTAACTGGAGAACCCCATAAAATAAGTCTGAAATATTTGTGTGTTTTAGAAAAGATAAGATTGGATATCTGGAGAACATGCTCTCTGTTTTGTGTTTGGTATTGTGTAAGGATATGTGGTAATATTAGGTATTCTCATATACAAACTTATTTGGTTACACTCTGAGAAAAGAAACTATTTTCATATTTTTGGCACTGAGATTTGATGCTAAAGTTATGCTCTGACATCTAGCCACATCCCAACCCCAAGATAAGATTTTAATAGATTAAGTAACAGCATTAAAAACACAAGCCTATAAGTGGAGAAAATAAGTGTATCTGTTAGCAGAAGGAACAACCTCCTAAGAACTGGACAGAGCATAACCTTTACAGTATAAAAACAGGATAAAAGTCATTTTTTCCTCTAGGAAAAGTAAGTAGAAGAGAGTTCGTGGGTGGACCTGGGGCAGGTGAAGATGGGAACATGAGGGATCAGGTGGGTGAGTAGGGGGAAGAATACTGAAAGAGCCAACTGGAAAGGCGGTCATTTCAGGGTCAGGTGAAAACCTGGTGCAAGTGAAACTCAAAGGAATCTACAAGGATGGCCCCAACTAAGACTCCAAGCAAAAGGGGATATGTAACCTGAACTGGTTGTCTCCTGTGACCAGGCAAGACGTCCAGTGGAGACATTGGGACACTGGCCCAGCCACATAACTTTTGACTTACAGTTCGTCCTGCCTACAGGATGTTCTGGGGTAAGGGTCGCACAGAGATTATTGGAGTGGCCAAACAGTGACTGATCTAGCCTGAGACCCATGCCATGAGAGTGAGCCCACCTTTGACACTGCCTGGTGTGCCCGAACCAGAGGCTGAATGGTCCACATACCTAGGATAGAACCAAACATGACTAGAGAAAAAAATTATATCAATGTAATGATGTCTAATGATATTCTGCTATAGTCATAAATTGGTGCCTGGCCTAACTGGTGGAAACAGATGCAGATACCCACAATAAAACATTAGGATAAGCCCAGGGAATCATGTTAAAGAGAGACGGGAAGATTATAGGAGCCAGAGGGGTCAAGGATATATATATATATATATATATATATATATATATATATATATATATATATATATATATACACACACACACACATACCACAAAACCAACTAACCTAGGCTCATAGGAGCTCACAGAATCTGAACCAACAACCAGGGAGCCTGCATGTCCATGGATCTAGGCCCTCTGCATATATATGACAGTTGTGTACCTCGGTCTTCTTGCGGGACTCCTAACAGTGGGAGCAGAGGCTGTCTCTGACACTTTTGCTGGCTTTGGGGACCTTATTCCTCATATTGGGTTGCCTTGCCCAGCCTTAATTAATACAAAGGAAGGAGGTTCTTAGTACATACTTGATACACCATGTTTTGTTGATATCCAGGGGGAGCTGTCCTTTTACGGAAAGAAATGGAACAGGAGTTGATGGGGGTACAGAAGGGAGGTGTGGGGGAGGGACTGGGAGGAGAGGAGAGAAGGGAAACTGTGGTCAGGGTGTAAAATAAAAAAACAAATTAAGAAAAAAGTAATTTGACGGAATAGTTTTTCAGAAGCTTCTTTCCAAATCGTTCATTTACATTCAGAAGTAGTATCAGATACTTAGAACTCTCATTTTATACAGAGAAAGAACTAGGTGTAAATTTTGAATGAAGTTAATACTTCTGACTCTTATGAGAAAAATATTTGTAATTTAATGGTAACATTTTGCATGTAACATAATATTTTCATAATTCAAAATTGTTTATTTATACTGTTTTTCAAATTTAATTTGATATTTTCAAAGACTGAGAATATTGCTTTTAAACAGCAAAAAATATCAAAATAATATATTCTGAAAGGGATGCATTTTTTTGATTACTCAAATTGTAACAAGCCCCATAATGGCTATGTAACTTATTGTTGCATCTTGAACTATATAGCAGATGCAGTTAGTTTAGAAAAAAAACTAGAAGAGAGTTTATAGCTTTGTGATGTGTCTACTAAGTGACACAATTAAGCTCAAGAAAGCAGGAGAAAAATCCCAATTAAGTAGATATGACTGTCATCTAGACATAAGACATTCCTATTTTCAGTGTTTTTCACTTAAATTTCAAAATTCAAAGAGTGTTAACAACTGGAAGATTTCCATTTTTAATAATTTCAAAGAACGATCAAAATACAAGATTGAAAGTTTCCCCATCCAGATCTCAAACACTCAGGCTGTAAATAAAATACAATGTAAACAGGAGACGGATTTCCAGGGGCTGCAGGCTCCTCTTCCTGACTAGACCTGTCAACTTCTCCAGTTAGAACCAGTTTGAGGAGCTACTTTCCCAATGGGTACTAACACACATTTGAGTTCCTACAAAGAAACAATTTCCAAATATCTACATTTTCCATCCTCAACAGTACTCCAAGTCCTCTTTACTTTGGCTAAGAAAAAGCTCCTTTATGCTTCTGAACAGAAAACTGTAGTATTTTTAGGCACATGAGTAAGTCTCGGTGACTTAGGCTGGTTTTTCCTGCTGGACAGAATGTTCTGGGAATGCTGGGAGCATAAGCTTGGCGTGTCCACCAGACCAGGGCTAACAGTAACCTAACTCGGCCCTTGGGTACTTAATAAATTCTTCTGTTGTGTATGTGTATAAACAATTTGAGTTTTAATTATTAAGATAGAGTCAATGATATATTTGTTACCTATAAGAAAAAAGTTTTATATGCAGAGGAATGAAGACTGTGTAATATTGTCATGACTTTTTCTTACCTTTGTTTGACACTCTTCTGGCATTAAAGGAGTTAAGTCTCTTCTGATTTGTAGAAAACCATTCCTTTATGAGTTCAGACAAAACTTCCTTTGGATTTCATTTATTTTGCATTTGTTTTATAACTAGGTCTTCAACACCATGACGATCATTCCTGTTTCATGTGTTTCCTTTTTTTTTTTTTTCAATGCTATTCTTTTCCAATTCTTACATTGTCAATACACAGTATGTGAATTTCATTATAGGGATGAAATTCCTATAATTTTGGGAAAGAGACATGAAAATCAATTATCCAGGTATGGCTGAGTATAGAAGCCTTTAACATTTTTGAATGTATGTTGAAACCTTAACTCAATCTGGATGCAGGCAACTGTGTCATGAGTCTATAATCCTTGTAAGTGGGAGGTGGGGACAGAAGGATCAGGAGTTCAAAGCCAGCCTCAGCTACATGAGTTTGAGGTCACCCAGGGCTACATGAAACCCTGTTTCTCACACACAAAACAACGAGCAAAACCAAAAATCCTTAACCAAACTCTTATCGTGACTGCTATTAACTTTCGGAAGTGTTAACTTATTGGAAGCATCAAGTGCTACCTCATTATGACAAAGCTTCTGCCCTCCAAATAGTTCTACCAATCCCTCTTATCTATAACCACTGGCAAGGTTAATGTAAAGAGATTATTACTTCCTTCCCCAAATTTCCATTGTAAAAAAAAAAAAGTGCATAGGTTTGGCCTGGTATCTTGCCTTGTTGGAGTAATTACTACAACTTGCTACAACATGTTTCTTTTCTGACTGACCTCTGCAGCTGTTCCACAAAGCCCTTCATTTCAGATGTGGCACTGTCAAGATTCTTGGCTTCTGTCTCTGTTTCAATGAGGCCTTCATTGAAGGCTTTACCTCCATCACCACCCCTTAAGTTTGGGGCTCTATGGTATGCATCCTAACACTTGGCTGAATTTCTTCACGTATCTTCTTAGAGTTTGTGATTTCCACTGATGGTGCTTTCCCTCCAAGTCCTGTAAGTATAAACCGGTGACTTTAATATGAGAGAGCAGAGCTTCTGCCTTTCTCATAAACACTGCAACTCTCACTGTCCCATGCATGCATGAAAACTGTGAATACTCCTTAGATTTAAAATGCTTTTACAGACAATTCACGTAAATATTTGAACTCTTAAATCAATAAACATATGTTTTGAAGTGTCATTCAGTGCTAACCTTGTTTTCTTTTTTATTCTTTTTTTTTTTAAACAAAAATCTATTTGGCTTCCACTTTAAAATTTTAGTTAGCATGTTTCTATCAAATTTGACATTACTGTTTCCTGCCATTTTTTTCTATTTTGTTCAAGATTTAGCTAAAGGGAAAACATCCAGAAGTTCAAGCATCTCATTATTATGCAGCACTGACAGGTTTTTAGAGCTTCTTAGTTAATTAATTATTAATGAATAATTGCATCCTCCCTAAGTCATTCCTTGCTCTGTTAGAAATTCTGAGGCTTTGATACACATATATTTTAAAGAAACTTTTTCTTCTATTTTTTTTTTTTTTTAGTTTCTAAAATTTTTATTCACCTATTTATTTTACATCCTGGACATAGCCTCCCTCCCATCCTCCCCTCCCAGTCCCTCCCCCCCCTCCCCCACTCCCACTCCCAGTCCCTTCCTCTTCCATCTCCATCCAGGAAAGGGCAGGTATCCCATGAGTATCAACAAAACATGACAAATCAAGTTGCAGTAAGACTAAGCACCTCCCCATGTATTAATTCTGTGCAAGGTGACCTAGTATGAGGAATAGCATCCTCAAAGCCAGTAGAAGAGTTGGAGACAGCCCCTCTTCCCCTTGTTAGGAGTCCCACAAGAGGACCAAGCTACACAGCTAAAACATATATGCAGAGTGCCTAGGTCAGTCCCAAGCAGGCTCCCTGGTTGTCCATTCAGTCTCTGCCAGCCCCTGTGAGCACAGGTTAGTTGATTGTGTGAGTCCTCCTTGACCCCTCTGGCTCCTACACCCCTTTCTCCTCCTCCTCTGCAGGATTCTGGAACTCTGCCTAATGTTTGGCTGTGGGTCTGCATCTGTTTTCATTAGTTGCTGCATGACCCCTATCTGATGACAACTGGGCCAGGCACCAGTCTGGTCACAGGAGATGGCCAGGTCAGGCTACTTATCTGCTATTGCTAGGAGTCTAAGGTGGGGCCCTCCTGGTAGACCCCTTGGAGGTTCCCATGCACCAGACTTACACTAGACTCAGAAATGCCCCGCCCCCAGCATTCACCTCAGCACTCTCACCTTGTGGCCCCCACAACCTGATCTCTGATGTTTTCATCCCCACCAATCCTCAGTCCACTCACAAAATCTATTCTATTTCCCTTTCCCAGGGAGATCCTGGGTGTCCCCCCATGAACCCTCCTTTTTATCTAGTCTCTCTGGGTCTGTGGATTTTTAACATGGTTACCTTTTATTTATAACTAATATCCACTTATGAGTGAGTATATACCAAGTTTGTCTTTCTTGGTATGGGTTTCCTCACTAAGGATGTTTTTTTTTCTAGTTCTGTCCATTTACCTTCAAATTTCCTGGTGTTCTTGTTTTTAACAGCTGAGTAAATTGTGTAATGTACCACATTTTCTTTATCAATTCCTCAGTTGAGGGTTATCTAAATTGTTTCCAGGTTCTGGCTCTTGCAAATAAAATTGCTAGTAACATAGTTGAGCAAGTATCCTTGTTGTATGATTGAGCATCCTTTGGGTATTTGTTCAAGAATAGTATAGCTGGGTCTTGTTTTACATCCCAGCCACAGTTTCCCCTCCCTCCTCTCCTCCCAGTCCTTTCCCCACATCCTCACTCTGTTCCACACATCCCCAATTTACTCCTCCATTTCTGTTTACAAAAGAGCAGGTCCCCCCTGAGTATCAACAAAACATGGCATATCAAGTTGCAGTAAGGCTAAGCACCTTCCCATTTATTAAGGTTGGGTAAGGTGACCCAGTGTGAGTAGGGTTCCAAAAGCCTATAAAAGAGTCAGAGACACTCCCTGTTCCCACTGTTCCCATTAAGAATCCTTGTGCCTAGTCTTATTGTATCTTGTTAGGTCATATTGAATTCATATCCCTGGGAGGCCTGCTGGCTTATGAAGGAAAATGGAAGAGGGATGGATCTGGGGAAGAGAGAAGGGCTGGGAGAAGTGGAGGAAGGCATAACTGTGGTTGGGGTGTGTTGTATGAAAGTAGAATAAATTAAAAAAAGAAACAATTTTCATGTATTTTAGGAAGTTTTTTTTTTTAATCTTCTCTGTGTGTTCTAGGATAATCGTTGATAGATGAACTGATTTTATGGCTTAGGGAGGAGAAACTGAGATTCTATTCCCTGTTATTTACAATTGATTGAATAACTGTTCTTTTAAAAACATCTTAAGTAAGTTTTGTAACTACTTTAGATGTTGTTTATCCTGTTGTGCAGTCTTGCAAGGGATCTTACAAGTCCTACCATCTCTCTTTATAGTGGTGATGTCACTTTCAAATCATTTTTTTGAGATTCCTGGTAAAATAGAACAGGCTGTCACATTGTCATCTCACAGAGGAAAAGCAGGAAGCGACTTTGATGTTCACTGCCAATGATTCCTTGCTTATATTTTGAAAAGCACAAGACAAAAGAGGGTGAGCACTCTCATTAAGGGAACAGAGGAAGCTGAAGACTGGTCACAGGGCAGCAACTGCTGCTACTTTCTGTCCTGTGGAGACACCATTGACTGACGTCTAATGCAGAAGACATTTGGTGCACCAGGGGAAATAAATACCCTCTTCCCCTGAGTCAGCAAGGCAAAACTGTGCCAAGTGAACAAAAGAGGGAGATCAAGCCTTCGTGTCTCCCACTGTAGACACTCTCTCACCAGTTTATTTGTTACATCTGAAAAAATCCACAGGCAGGAATCATCTCATGTGTTCTTATTTTTAGCTAAGACTTCTGTTAACTTTTCCCCATTATGTTCATCTAGCTGGTTATTTAATATCTTCTTGAAAGTCTCAGAAGTAGTTATCATATTCATCACTTCAAATATTTAACATGTCTATGGTGAGAACATTCAAGTTCTACCTTGTAGCTATTTTAAATATTAAAGAACATTGTTATTACTCTCATCTTTGATATACAAAGGAACACTAGAACTTGTTCCTCTTATCTAAACAACTTTTTATCCATTGATTAGTCTCTTCCCCCCTCATCCCACCTTGATTATTTCCCAGGTTTTAATAACCATTATTGTACTTTCTACTTCTTTCAAATCATTTTCTTGATGGTATTTCAAATCATTTGTTAAAAATATACATCCACGAGACCATGTGTGATTGACTGAGTCTGCCATGTTTCACTTGACATAAAATAATGCCCTCTGGGTTCATTCACATTGGTACTAATGACGGGATTTGTTTACCTTTTCATGGCTGAATACTGTTGTAATATATGCCTTTCTATTAGTGTGATGTATGAATATATATTCACACACAGTGAGTTCCTGTTATGTACTGTTCTACTCTACAGGGCATGAACACTCAGGTTGTTTCCACATCTTGGCTATTGTGAAAGTTGCTGCTATAACTTGGAGGCCAGAGAGCTATGATATACTAGTGTCACTTCCTTTGGACATATACTTAGTAGCTGGATTGTGGCATCGTATGTTAGTTCTTTTACTATTATTATTATTATTATTATAATTATTATTATTATTATTATTTTGAAGACCTTCCGCACTATGATCTGTAATGGCTGTACTAATTTCCATTCCAAGCAACATTGTGCAAGTTTCTTATCCTCTACTTCATCAGTACTTCTTTTATGTTTTGTCTTTTTCCTAATGGCCATTTCAGTGTGGTGAGGGGATATCTCATTGTGCATTTCTCTGGTGCTTAGTAATCATGAACATTTTAAGAATATTATCCTTTTTGGGCTAGAGAGATGTCTCAGTGGGTATAGCACTTGATGAGTAAGTATGAGAACTCAAGTTTGGAATTGTAGCACCCATAAACAGCTTCAAGGGATAATATATGTCTGTAATCCTAGTACTAGGAGATGGAGTTAGCGTGATTCCTGAGGCTTACTGGTTAACCATGTGGGCTAACCAGCAAGGTCAGTGTTAACTGAGAGACCAAAATGTGTCTCAAAATATGAGGTGGCATATAATAGAGAAAGGTATCTGACACTGAACCACTCTGACTTTCACATATACACCCAAAGAGTGTATACCCCTCACACACTATACACACAACACCACACACATACCATATGACAGCTGACAAATGATAGGTCTTTTTTGAGAAATGGATGTTTAGAAATATTGTCAATTTTTACTTGGACTGATTTTTGGATATTGAATCCCTTACATATTCTGAATAATAATCCTTTAATAGGTATATAATCTGCAAGTATTTTCTCCTATTTTGTAGAGTGTTTTGTATTTGGTTGTTTCCTTTGCTGAACAGAAACTATTTAGTCTAATTTAATCTAATTTGTCTTTTCAATTCTATTGTCTGTGTTCTTGAGGTCTTATGAAAAATAAATAGATAGATAGATAAATAAATAAATAAATAAATAAATAGAATAGAATAGATAAATCTTACCCAGGTCAATGTCACAATGCAATTCTCCTGTGCTTTCTTCTACAAGTTTCATGAATGTGGCCTTACAACTCTATTTTTAATCCACTTTGTCTGTTTTTCTGTTTTGTTCTTCTTCATTTAAGTACCTAGTTTCTCATAGAACACTGAATTATCTTTGCCTCTCCGTATGCTCTTGACTGTCAAAAATCAATTGTTATCTGCGTGTCTAGCTCTTGAATTCTATGTTGTTCCATTGGTCCATGTATCTGTTTTTATACTAATATGCAGTTGCTTTGGTTACTATAGATTTGTGTGTAATTTTAGGTCCAGTAATATTTCTTGCCTTTTATTCTTTTTGGTGAACATTGTCTTGACTATTTGGTTTGTTATGGTTTTACCCATATTTCAAGATCTTCTGTTTTATTTTGTGAAGAATGTCATTGGTATTTTCATAGTTGTTATTTTTGTCTCTTTCCTCAGTGGTCAGGACAGGGGATGATATGAGAAAATTTACATTTACTCCAGATGAGAACCCAATGACAGAACAAAGAAATGATTTTACTCAAGTCTAGCGTGGTGATACCAGGAGCATGGATAACTAAAAGGTATCTATCACCAAAAACGCCTACTTCCAGCATGATGATGACTTATGAAAGCTGCATCCTTGGACCTCCCTATACAATTACAAGCAGTTTCCCCAGAGAAACCATCTCTCTCCAGCAACTCTTGTTGCTTTTATAAAACTGAGTAGGGGCTTTGTGAATCTTGTAAGTGTAAGTTTCTATAGCTTCTCAAGTTTTATGATTTTCTTGAGCCTTACAAGTTTCCTTATCTTCATCAGTGTTATGAGTACTGCTCTTTCCCTCAGGAGAGAATATTTCAGTTCATAGAAATAGCTAACAGCAACTGTATTGTTATTTGTAGCTTGCACTGAATATTATGGATATTTTAACATTAAAAAATATTCCTTTGTATAATTGCAATGAACACAATTTATCTTCCCATTTAAGAAATCTTTTCTTCTTTCATCAATGGTTTGTAGTTTTCATTGCAGCAATGTTTACCTCCTTCATCACATTTATTTGTAGGCTTTTAAAATAGCTATTATAATGTGATAGTTTTCTTGATTTTCTTCCAGATGGCTCACTATTGACATACAAAAGCATTAATGATTTTTGTTGATTTTTATATCTTAAATAAAACTGTTTATTATTTCTAGCAGGCTTTTAAAATTTTGAATTTTTATGTTTTCATCACATCGGAGAGAATCAAGGGCCTGTGCATTCTAGGCAAGCATTTTACACAGATCTTTATCTCCAGACCTCATTCTAACATGTTTTTATTGTTATTATTTGATTGTTTGTTATAAAACCTGGAATTTTCTATACATAAGAACACATGGTTTGCAAAACAGCATTCTTTATCTCTGGATGTGTGTCATTTCTTTTTCTCGTCAAATGACTTTATCTGTGACTTCCAGTTCTATAACAAAGAAGTAAAAGCTACCATCCTGGTTTGTTTCACATCTTGAAAGCAAAATTTCTGGTTTATTCTTCACCAGTATAATATTAACTATGTTTTGAATATATATGGCCAAGATTACATTGAGATGTGCCCCTCTATGCTTAATTCTTCTGGTGTTTTCATAATAAAAAATACTCATCAAATTCCTTTTCTGCATCAATTAAAATGACAATATTCTGGTAATGTGGTGTGTCCTATTTTCTGGTTTGCATATGTGGAAAGTTCTTATACCTTTGATCATGGTGAATGATCATTTTTATATTTAGGTGGATTTTGATTTGTCAGCATTTTCATCACCATTTTTTATATCTACATCAACAGTGATATTGGTCTGAGTAGAAAGAAGTTTCTCTGGTCCTGCCTTGCCCAGCAGTCCAGACAAATCTCTCCCAACCATTGTCCTATAGCCACTTATAAAATAAGCATTCAGAGGCTTATATTAATTACAAACTGTATGGCCTAAGGCTTCAGCTTCTGACTAGCTAGCTCTTTCACCTTAATTTAATACATTCCTATTAATCTATATTTTGCCACATGGCCACAGCATTACCGGTCTGCTAGCATCTTGTTGCTCCTTCGGTGGCAGCTGGCACCTCTCC
Source organism: Peromyscus maniculatus bairdii (assembly GCF_049852395.1). Taxonomy (NCBI): domain Eukaryota; kingdom Metazoa; phylum Chordata; class Mammalia; order Rodentia; family Cricetidae; genus Peromyscus; species Peromyscus maniculatus. The sequence goes on from NC_134858.1 coordinate 82,594,768, forward strand.
CTACTCCTCCCTTCCCTCTCTGTCTCTGCTTGGATTTCCCATCTGGCTGTAAGCTTTCTTGCCATAGGCCAAAACAGCTTCATTTATTACCCATTGGGAGCCACACATATTCACAGCATACAGAAAGACCTCCCACAGCAGGCTGTGATCATTTTGTTGTATCTCTGCCTTATTTTGGTATCAGATAATGCTCCCCCTGTATATCAAGTTTGGAAGCACTCCCTACACTTCAGATTTTAGAGTAGTCTAGAAATAATTAGCATTAATTCTTCTTTATATGTTTGGTATCTTACAACTGTTATCAAGGGGAACTTTTTCTCTGCCTTCTACCATCATAGTAAATCTCCTTGTTACATCACAGTTTGAGGCATAAAAGTCCTTCTATAGGGAGGACTGGCAATAGTCATTATTTTACAAGTTTGTTTTAGCTTTTGAGTAATATGTATCTTCCTCATATATTCTGACCTTTATTGATCATGTATTTTTCTCTTGCATTTTTGCCTACAAGACATAGCACTGACTGGTGATTGAATTAATGAAAAGATGTTAAAAAGGTTATAGGAATTTTTGAGGTATCAATTTTACTAAGGAATTAAGGAAAGTTCCTATACTTTTGTGAAAGTGTCAGATATTAGACTCAATGGATCAAAGCATTTCAAAGGAAATTAATCCCATGAAGACAAGCACCCATGTGAGAGGTCTTTGTAACTATTATGCGTGTGTGTGTTCTAGAAGACATTTTTCTGTATATTTCTTCATAGCATCTTTGCATTTGCATCTGAATCTATTCTGCTCACAACAGGAAAATGTTTATTGTAACAGCACTTTGCTTCTCTGGTTTCTGGTCTGGTTCTGTGAGTCATCTGGGTTAGAAATGGACCCTCTGTATTGTGCCTTTGCCTTTCCTTGGTTTTGGCTTCACATTTTCACTTTCACTCTCATGCTGCCAGCTCACTTTATAAGATATAACTACAATGTCTGAAGATTTTTGTGGTAAGCATTCTATGGAGAATAAGAGAATGGGTTTTGTGTTGTATAGCTCTAGATTTGAACATTTCTTCCCAGAGGGAGGAATGGGGTTCATGAGGCTTGCAAAACTCACAAGGCTTACAAGGCTCATGAAGCACAAGATTTGTGATGCTCCCAATATAGTTACACAAATAGTAAACAGTTTTTAAGGAGGAGTGTTCTGTGGTGTAGCTGCTTGCAAGTTGCACAGGGACATATTGTTGCAGCCTTTTGGGGACATTACTCATGCTGAAATAAACTTGTTGGTGATGCAGCTGCCTAAGTTACTCATGCCTCGGCATGTAACTTTTCACCCATCCTCTTATAAATGACTCCATAAACTTATTTGTTCATTCATCTGGAGCAAGTGTGATCTTCACTTTACCTATGGATTCCTTGAGGTGGGAAGGACTTTTAAAGAAGAAATGAAAGTGTCTTTCCCAGCTTGGATCAGAAGGTTGAAGATGGGAATACTTTGAACATGATAGAAGTTGAGAAACTAAGCATCATTTATTCAGACAAGGGCTGCACAATGTGAGGCAAAATGAGGGAAATGAGCCCTGATGGACTGGCTCATAAAAGGCATTGAGGGTATTTGATTATCACCAGATGATCTTGCTTACCCTTTGGAAAAAAAAAAGCAGTAGAATTTGTCATAGTAACTTCTTAATGTTATTGAGACTTTAAAAGCATCTGGAAGAGCCATGGAAACAGCAGTTAAAGAATGTGAGGGCAGGAACTCTGTATGGGTGGAAAATGTCACAACCACGAGCACAAGGAGATTGCATGAAAGTAGTGTCAGAACTATGCTACCCTTCTATGATTTGTAAGTCACCAACAAAAAGCAGGCTGTGGCCACTGCTATTGATTGAATGTCAGAATGTATACTAAGCTTCCACTGCTGAAGACACTGCTCATTTTGGTTTCAGGGCATGGAAGAAATTAGGCTGGGCTAGAACTGAGAGCACTTTCCCTGCTAGCTGGCTTTTGTAGTGCTATGAAGTTGTGTGTAGGCTGTTACGAGGGAACTGTCACCAATGGTCCTTCTCAACTGTATTAATGCCCCAGTATGCCAGGCAAATTTGTGCCATTGGTATAATGGTGTGATTCTTACATGTATAAGTGACTAGTTTCCAATTGGATTTAAGGCATTTTCCATGAGTACCCATATTTGGTACTGTAATCCAGAACAAAATGTGTGACAGGGAAGTCATACACCCTAAATTGAAGCTGCTGTCTTTGATTTATTAAATAGATGTGTTGTTTCTGTGAAATTGCCTTCTAAACTTTTGTGTATTTGCCCATAGGTTACAGCTGCTGTTAGCTCCAGTCAAAAGCAATGTTTTCTTTACAGTTTACAGCAGCTATTATGAAGGCATAGAACAACTTGAACTGCTGAGAATAAGGAATTATTAATGTGGAATAGCAGCCCGGTGATCAGACATAAATGAAAGAGAATAATAGTGCATCCACATCATCCTCTTTAAGGCCTAGGGGACATTATAAAAGAAGGTACAAAAGGAATAGACAGACGGAGAAAGGACTGAAATATTGTATACCCATTTGAAACATTTCTTCATGGAGGAAGGACAGGCTTATAAAGCATATGAAGCTAACAAGACTTATAAACCTCACACATTTCAAAGGCTCATGAAGTTCACAAGGCTCACGAAGCCCCTCCCTAAGGTTACATAATCAATCATCAATTGTTGGAACAAAGAAGGTGCTTTGGTGCTGCCTGCAAATTGTACCTGGGGCTCAAACAATGCTGCTTTTGCGATGCATCACTCACTCTGGTATGGAGATTTCTTGGTGAGGTACCTGCCTGTGTCACCCCTGCCACTGTAAGTAAGCGGTCTCTCAAGCTCCCGTAAGTAATTACAATCGTATTTCTGATTAATATTTCAATTGTCAGTACAGTTTCGAGTGACGTTTGTCATGTCATGTTCAATACATTACATGTGAGCTTAAAGTAGAAGTAATGAAGTTGATGCTGGGCAGCAATGTGGAGAAGGAAACCGAGCATAATCAACACAACAAATGTGATGGCATTAGCACGTGATTAACTAAACACATGACCTCTAATTGCAATATTGTGAGATTGGAGTGTGTGTTTGATTGACTTTGTAAAACTGTAGTGGGATATTTGAAGGAGTTATCTGAAGAAAACCACAATGGGTCAACACAGGAGACAGTCACATGTTGTACACTTTACTTTAATAAAAGTGGCACTGGGTGACAACCATAGCATCATGTAATCTTTCCACTGGGGAGCTTAATTGAAAAGTCAAGACATTGTCTTCAGGTACAAGTAACCGTATAAGAGAAGAGCTCCAAAGAAATAACTGACAACAATATCAGCAGAAGATGCAGTGGAATTCACTTCTATTTGCTGATGAGATGTACACCACATATATATGTTTACTTCAATGAGAAGGCAGTTGTCCAGTAAATGAGGTCTTAGGTAGCAACAAATCAACCTTTTAATTACTGGTGTGTTGAAAGTACCATCATACCCGCTCTGGGTATTTGAATTGACAATGCTATATATTTTAATACACAATGAATATTGAAATTAATATATCAATTTGTTTCATTAACTCTTGTCATAAATATCATGTGTGAAGATTTTTGGCTCCATTTTTTTTCTCATTGTCTAGCATCTCAGCATCTGTATATGGAGCCATTTTTCCAGGACCCTGTCAATGGACATCTTCTGACTGGACTTAGGTATGATGTACACTTTGGAAAAGGATTACTTTTGGTAGGATGTGTTCTATAAAGCTCTGAAAAATGCCTTAATTTTTTTTTGAGATTTTTAGTTTTTATCTTCTCCCTTATTTTATGTATATTTTTGTTTCTGAATTTTGCTAGGCAATCTAGACTGGATTAGAACTCCTTACGGAGCCCAGGCTGCCCTCAGTCTTCCAATTCTCTTGCTTTGGCTGTCTAAGTATAGATCAAAGACAGGCATCTTCAATATAGGCTTTCTCACTGAGACCTTGTAAGCCACCAAACACATATGAGTTAAACTGCAGCATTGTGGACAGGCATCTAAGGAATGTGTATAGGCCACAAAACCACAAATAGGAATTAGAGTCTACCACTAATTTTTTTTTTTTGCCAATGAAATTTCTGACCACATATAACTCAGCAAGTCTGAAGAAACAGAAAGCTTGAAGAGAAATAAGTGACAAAATTGAGTTAGTATGAAAATACTCCATCAAATTAAGACCCAAAATCAGATTCATCAGAATTTACTCATAATTCTAAGAAATATTGAAAGGTGAACTGTTTCAAACACTTTGTAAGATGAGCCTGATCTTGGCACTGAAATAGACATGGGACAATCTTGTATAATATTAGAAGGACCAGCCTTAATATTATACATCCCAGGGGCTCAGGAGAGAAAACTATGAATGTCGAGGACTATTTTCAGGAAATAGAATCTCAGCACACAGAGCTCTTAGTCCGGTCATTTATTCTTCCAAATCTTCTTTGTCCTCCCATGCCCTGGGAATCCCGGTATATATACACTTACCAGAAATAATTCCTTGGCAGTACAAACCCAGGCTTCCAGGGTCAAAGGGAGGGGTGATAAGAATCACATAGAGGGGCAGTAATTGTTAATTATCATTTGCAACCCAAAAGGGACATGACTAATGATGAAATAAATTAACAAAGGCTAAATTGGGGTAATATCTAAGAAGAGGGATCTTATGTACTCTACAATAGTCTTAAACGTGATTGGTAGAAAATGTTAAGAATCTATAAGTTGCTAGGTCAATGGGAGAAAATAATACTGCCTTCTTTGTTCCTGTGGCTCCTATCTGTCCAAGCTATCTGCTGTTTTTCTGCAGGGTGGGGGAAGGTGTGCTCAGTCACTAGGCAATCTGTATACAGCTAGATGCCTCTGGTGATAGTTAAAAGGAGATCTGGAACTAGAGGTAAGATTTGGGAAATGAGGAAGTTAAACTTAATTGGCACATCCTCCAGGCCTTCTCAAACGGGTAGTCTGGATGCTTAAATCTGTTCTTAGAGAGTACAGTGGTATCTCTGATAAGATACTTTCCTCCATCTGGGGATGGACCTGGCCGGATGCTGCCAATTACAGGGAGGCTTGAACTGGGGTTCTGGCTGTGCATAGCTGTCAGCACAGGTTATCTAAATATTCCCTTAGTATAGGAGAAATGGTGCCCAATAAATGGTGGAAAAGCTACAATAGTATACAAGAAACTTATAGCAGGAAATGGCTGATAATCAAAAGCCAAATATCACCAAGGCTCCTTGAGTCTCAGCTTGACCTCTGAAAGGCCCTTGGCTTCTTCCAGGTATTAGCTTTGTCATAATCAGCTGAAATCCTACTTTGCATATTTTTGCAGCTTGTAGCAGGACAACAAAAAAGGAGCTATAGGCCATCATTCTATTTATTATTATTATTATTCTCTTATTATATATTAGATCCTGACCAATTTCCTTTCCCTCCAGTCTTTTCAGTCCCTCCCCTTCATGCCCTATCCCTTACCCCCAGATTCACTCCTCCTCTGTTTCCCTTCAGAAAAGATCAGGTCTCCTAACAATTATCACCGAACATGACATATCAAGTTATAATAAGAGTAGCAACATCCTCATATCAAGACCGGCCCATGTAACCCAGTAGGAACAAAAGGGTCCAAGGAGCAGGCAAGCATCAGAGACAACCCCCACTCCCACTGTTAGTAGTCCCACAAGAACATCAAGCTATACAACCACAACGCATATGCAGATGACTGAGGTCAGACCCATCAGGCTTTGTAATTGTTGCTTCAAGCTTTGTGAGCCCCTATGAGCCCTGCTTAGTTGATTCTGTGGGCCATGTTCTTGTGGTATCTTCAACCCCTCTGGCTTCTACAATCCTTCCTCTAGGTCAGTATTCATAAAGAACACAGATACAAAAAAAATCTCTAGCAACTATTTCCAAAGGACACTGAAAAAAAGACTTATTTTCTGTGATCAAGGGAGAATCATCCTGAGAATACAACATACTCAAACCAGTTAACAGAATACAACAACACAAAATACTGTAGGAACATTTCAGTAGATGAAGAATGGCACTTGATAAAATCTAAAGCACCCTTACTATTAAAACCACTGATTTTTTTTAGATATAGAATGAACACATATCAGTATAATAAAGGGATTGTATAATAAGCCAATACCTAACATTTAATAAACTTGGAAAATGAAACAATTTCTCCTTCAGGTATGGCATAAAATGAGGATACCAGTTATGATCATTTTTAGTCAACAGAGTTCCAGGAACTCCTACGTAGAGCAATTAAGCAAGAGAATGAAATAAAGAGCAACCAAATTAGGAACGAATAATTCAAATTGTCACTATTTGCATATGACAGAAATATATATAATTCCTAAAAACTTTAGCAAAAAGGTACTAAAGTAAAAATGGATGTAGCAAGACTGAAAGATATAAAATCAACGTGCAAAATAGTGACATTGCCATATGCCAGTCTATACTTATCTGAAATAGAGATAAGAAAACAACTTTGCTTAGAGTAGCTAAAACCATTAAAATATTCAAGAATTATTTTAACGAAAGAGGTATGATATCCTTCATAATAAAAACATTAATAAAGAAAATTATACAGGATGCAAAATGCTATAACACCTTGTGTTTATAATTTAGAAAAATCACTATTGTCAAAATGTGCATACTACCTATAACTATTTACATATTCAATGCAATTACTGTACAGCTTCATATTATGTTCTTCACAGGCTTAGAAAAACAATTCTAAAATGTATATGGAAATATTAAATCTCCTGAGTACCAAAAACATCTTTTGAAAAATGAGCAAAGCAGAAATCTTTGTACTACCTGACTTGAAAATACACTACAAAGATTTACTCATTAAAACATCATGGTAGCTGTCCTAACAAAAGACATAGGGCCAATAGAATTGATAGTCCTAGAACAAAGCTATGTATGTAAGTGTTGAGAACATGCCTTAGAAAAAGGCCAGTCTACTCAATAAGAGGTAGTAGAAAAATTGAATAGCCTCATGCAAAAGAAAGGACCTAATCTCTAGTTCTAACCACTTACAAAATTCACCCCAAACTTTGTGAAAGCTTTAAAAATAACTTAAATGTGGTGGCTTATACCTCTAATCCCAGTAATTGAGGCCAATCTGGTTTACATGCTGATTTTCAGGCTAGCCTTAGCTACAGAGTGACACCTTAACTCAAACAACAACAAAAAAAAACTTAAATGTAAGACTAATTCTATGAAACTACTAGAAGAGAACAGAGGAACCACATCAGGACATTGAGAGGAGATATTAGATAATAGACTGTCAGGGGAAAGAGATTGCATTCCCACATAACAGCTAGACTGTAAAGTGGGATAGTGCCTCCTCTAACAGCTTTGATGTGACCTCATTCATCTTTCTCCCTGGGCTAAAGAACACCCAGACAGGGAGATCAAGTAATTAATAGGAGAGGAGAGGAGAGTCCAGCGACCTTTAAAAGCCCAGCCCAGTGACCACTTGATGGTCTGAGCACTGATGATCCCACCCTGTCTCCAAGGGTGATTTCTGGCTACTTTAGAAATACGTACCTTTGGTTTCTCTGAGTCCTCTTTTTTGATTCCTGGTATCCAAATCCTTCTTCATGTTCAGAAAGGACAAGGACCTGTAGACAGGTGGCCTTTGGCTCCAGACTCCATTACAGAATGGACAAAGACTTGTATTTATTTATTTATTTATTTAATAATTTAATTTAATTTTACATATCAGCCATGGATTCCCTTGTTTTCCCCCCTCTTCCACCCTGTGCCTTCCCCTCAGCCCTCCCATTCCCATCTCCTCCAGGGCAAAGACTCCCCTGGGGGTTGAGTTCAACCTGGTAGATTCAGGCCAGGCAGGTCCAGTCTCCTCCTTCCAGGCTGAGCCAAGCGTCCCTGCATAAGTCCCAGGTTCCAAACAGCCAGCTCATGCACTGAGGACAGGTCCCAGTCCCACTGCCTGGATGCCTCCCAAACAGATCAAGCTAATCAACTGTCTCACTTATCCAGAGGGCCTGATCCATTTGGGGGCTCCTCAGCTATTGGTTCATAGTTCATGGATTTCCATTCATTTGGCTATTTGTCCCTGTGCTTTTGCCAATCTTGGTCTCAACAATTCTTGCTCATGCAAACCCTCCTCTTTCTCGCCAATTGGACTCCTGGAGCTCCACTTGGGGCCTGGCAGTGGATCTCTGCATCTGGTTCCCTCTGTTGTTGGATGAGGTTTCTAGCACGACAATTAGGGTGTTTGGCTATCCTATCACCAAAGTAGGTCAGTTCAGGCTGTCTCTCGGCCATTGCCAGCAGTCTATTATGGAGGTATCTTTGTGGATTTCTGTGGACCTCTCTGGCACTTTGCTTCTTCCTATTCTCATGTGGTCTTCATTTATCATGGTCTCCTATTCCCTGTTCTCCCTCTCTGTTCTTGATCCAGCTGGGATCTCCTGCTCCCCTAAGCTCTTTCCCTCAACCCTTGCCCTTCATTTCCCTCACTCATGTCCAGGTTGTGCATGTAGATCTCATCCATTTCTCTGCCATTGGGTGATTCCTGTGTCTTTCTTGGGGTCCTGTTTTCCAGGTAGCCTCCCTGGAGTTGTGAGTAGCAGTCTAGTCATCTTTGTTTTACATTTAGTATCCTCCTATGAGTGAGTACATACCATGTTTGTCTTTCTGAGTCTGGGTTACGTCACTCAGGATGATTTTTTTCTAGATCCATCCATTTGCCTGCAAATCTCATGATGTCATTGTTTTTCTCTGCTGAGTAGCATTCCATTGTGTATATGTACCACATTTTATTTATCCATTCTTCAGTTGAAGGGCATCTAGGTTTTTTCCAGGTTCTGGCTATTACAAACAATGCTGCTATGAACATAGCTGAGCAAGTGCCCTTGTGGTAAATGATTGAGCATTCCTTGAATACATGCCCAAGAGTGGTATAGCTGGGTCTTGGGGGAGATTGATTCCCAATTTTCTAAGAAAGTGCCATATTGATTTCCAAAGTGGTTGTACAAGCTTGCATTCCCACCAGTAGTGGAGAAGAGTTCCCCTAGCTCCACATCCTCTCCAGCATAAGCTGTCTTCAATGTTTTTGATCTTAGCCATTCTGACAGGTGTAAGGTGGTATATGAGAGTTGTTTTGATTTGCATTTCCCTGATGAGATGTCAGAAAATGGAAAGATCTCCCATGCTCATGGATAGGCAGGATTAACATAGTAAAAATGGCAATCTTATCAAAAGCAATCTACAGATTCAATGCAATACCCATCAAAATACCAACACAATTCTTCACAGACCTGGAAAGAATAATACTCAACTTCATATGGAAAAACAAAAAACCCAGGATAGCCAAAAGAATCCTGTACAATAAAACAACCTCTGGAGGCATCACGATCCCTGACCTCAAGCTCTACTATAGAGCTACAGTAATAAAAACAGCTTGGTACTGGCATAAAAACCGATATGTGGACTAATGGAATCAAATTGAAGACCCTGACATTAATCCGCATACCTATGAACATATAATTTTTGACAAAGAAGTCAAAAGTGTACAATGGAAAAAAGAAAGCATCTTCAACAAATGGTGCTGGCATAACTGGATATCAATGTGTAGAAGGCTGCAAATAGATCCATATCTGTCACCATGCACACAACTTAAGTCCAAGCGAATCAAAGACCTCAACATGAATCCAGTTGCTCTGAACCTGATAGAAGAGAAAGTAGGAAGTAGTCTTGAATGCATTGGTATAGGAGATCACTTCCTAAATATAACACCAGTAGCATAGACAGTGAGAGAAACAATCAATCAATGGGACCTCTTCAAACTGAGAAGCCTTTGAAGAGCAAAGGATATGGTCAACAAGGCAAAGCAACAGCCTACAGAATGGGAAAAGGTCTTCACTAACCCCACATCTGACAGAGGGCTAATATCCAGAATATATAAAAAACTCAAGAAATTAGACATCAAAATGCCCAACAGTCCAATTAAGAAATGGGCTATAGAACTAAACAGAGAATTCTCAACAGAGGAAACTCAAATGGCTGAAAGACATTTAAAAAATTGCTCAACATCCCTAATCATTAGGGAAATGCAAATCAAAAGACTTTTATTTATAAAGACCTCCAAAGCTATCAGAAAAATAGAGCTAAAATCACACTAAAAAGTTTCTGCACAACTGAGGAAATAATCAACTGAGCTCAAAGATAGTTTATAGAATGAAGAAAAATTTTGTTCTAAATATGTTTATGAATTATACATCTAAAAGGAGAATTGATACTCAGAATATATAGGGAAATATAAGAACCCAATCACCAACTAATTCAATTGAAAAATGAGCAATAAATTAAGAGAATATTTCCAAAAAGAAGTTGTAGAAAATCCAAATGAGATACTATCTTACCCCAAAAATAATGACTGTTATTAGCAAGACTCAAAATACCAAGTTCTGGTAAGGACATGAAGCTCACTTACTCACTATTTATATGTAAATTAATATATAGAGAGTACAGCATGGAGGCACCCTAAAAAATTCAAAATGACAATCACAGAAGACTCACAAATCCGCTATTCAGTATACACCCAAAGGAAATTATATAAGCATATTGAAGAGACATCTGCACACTCATTATAACTGTAGCATTTATGCTCAATAGCAAAGAAATGAAGATATCACTGTCCCTTGACCAGAGCATGAACAAAATAATTGTAGAACATATACTACATGGAATACTATTCAACCATTGCTTTGGAGTTCATGATGCTAAGCAAAATAAGGCAGTCAAAGAAGGACAAGTGCCACATTGTCTCACTCAAATGTAAAATACAAAAAATAAAGTTGACTCCCAGGAAAAGCAGTTATCAGAGGCCAGGGCAAGTGAGTGTAGCAGTCTGGGAAAGTTATTCAGTGAGAACTAAATTGCAGTTAGATAAGAGCAAACAATTTCAGAGTGTTATTCCACTATAGAGAGACTCCATACAATGGCAATGCACTGTCGTTTTCAAGAGGCTAGAAGGAAGGATTTGAAAGGCTTTGACTGCAAAGAAATAATAAAAGTTTGAGGGAGGTAAATTTGCTTAACCTGATAAATAATTATACAATATTCACCTGTAACAAACATTGCATGCTGTCATATATATATATATATATATATAGTCATTATGTATGAGTTAAAAAGAAGTTTGTAAAAAAGGCATGGGGATGACAATGCTCAAGTTTTCCACCCGCAGTCATCATTCCCTTCACTTGCCAGTCCCGTCCATATTTTCAGAGTGTCTCTTATCATTGCTTTCCTTTTCCTTGCCTCCCTATTTCTTACATTATCATTTCTAAATTTGCTTTGTATCCAATCCATGATAGCAATGAAAGGTTATAAATATAAAATTGTAGATTAATGGAGTTAGAAATGTTAAGAGCATTATCAAGGACACGGGGATAGGGAAATGTGCTATTGCCTTCATAGTGGTGACCTTGTCTTCACAGAGTTTCTTACCTTTTAAAAGCACTTTATTAGACCTTATCGTATTAAACTTTCAGGTTGCTCTAAAATTCTCTATCCCACTAGGAATTGCATATGTATAATGGAGGAATTTTACAGTATACTTTGCATTTTACTCTTTTAGTAGTCTTATAAATTCATTCCTTACACATATGTAAATTTATCACATTATAGCAAATGACAGGAGAGCTTGTGCATGTATGAGAATAAGTGGGCTGGTTCCAAAGGACATTATGAAGTTACTTTCTTTCCTATCTTCCATCTCCAGTGTAGCTAGAGTTTTCCTGCCTGGCCCACAGTCAGGACAAATCTCTCTCACCTGCCAGTCCCACAGCCGCTCAGACCCAACCAAGTAAACACAGAGACTTATATTGCTTACCAACTGTATGGCTGTGGAAGGCTTCTTGCTAACTGTTCTTATAGCTTAAATTAACCCATTCCCATAAATCTATACCTTGCCATGTGGCTCGTGGCGTACTAGCGTCTTCACATACGGTTTGTCAGCTTTCCACTTCCCAGAATTCTTCTCCTCCTTGTCCCGCCTATACTTCCTCCTGCCTGACTACTGGCCAATCAGTGTTTTATTTACTAAACAATCAGAGCAACACATTTGCCATGCAGAACATCCCACAGCACCGCAGAGCATTTGCTTTAGAGATGGGCACATACATAATAGTCACAGGTGGATGGAAACTTGCTCTATGGCACTGAATTGAGGAAGTACAGAGTGGGAGGTTTTGTGCAATAATGAAGTGAATCCAAAGTCAACTGACAGCATCAAATTAGGCTAGGAGGTGTTGTGTGTGTGCTTTGCAGTTTGGGCTGAGACAGGTGTTTGGGAAGTCCAAGGATGTTCTTGATTAAAGGCTAGTTAAAATACTACATGTGCCAAGGCAACTCGTGCTTGAAACTGGCACAAAGCAACTTCAGCAGGTAGCATTGACCAAATGGCTGAAAGAAAAGAAAAGATGTGGGCTGGGTGATGTTTTCCATAGTTTTCAAACTACCAAATCCCTAGCAGGACACTTTCCAAGCCTACACTTATTACTATGATTGAGAACTTGTAGACGGCAAGAGAGAATCACAAAAACTTGTAGAGGTTGTTTAACTTGTGAAATTCACAATTAGTTATATCTGCGATAAATTTAATTTAATTTCTCAGGTTAAGAAATAGGTGACCTAACTAGAGGAAAACAGAAAGAAAATTATCATTGATATAGATAAATTATAAACTTAGGTCAAGAAATAAGTGAATTAAGCTAGAGGAAAACAGAAAGAAAATTATCATTTATATAGAGAAATTGTAAACTTAGTTCCAAAAGTTTGGCCAGGAAAATTCTGTATCAGATGCTTAGCAACCTATCTGACAAGATCTCCCATGGCTAGCTGGAAAGAAACAATACCTACAGGTGACAATATCATACTTGCTTTGATTCTTAGTGAAATGACTGAACTGGTAAAGCACTGGTGTCAAAGCAAAGAAGAGACAGCCTGTTCCAGGTTTCTAGTCTTAGCAATCTTGTTTAATGATTTCTGACTCAGGAATTTGAAGGAGCCTTAGTCACCCATTTGGGAAGTAAAATGTGGTAATATCTATAACATAATAGATGATAAAGTCAGGGATTCAAATTTTTTACTTAGTAGGAAGGTGTCCTAGTTACTTTTCTATTATTGTGATAAAACACCATGAACAAAGTAACTTATAAAAGAAAAACACTTAATTTGGGGCAGAGGGTTGGATTCTGTGAATATCATGGTGGGTAGCATGGCAGCAGGTGACAGATATGGCCTTGGAGCAGCTGCCAAGACCTTACATACTGATCTGCAACCAGGAGGCAGAAAGAGAGAGAATGAGAATGATGTGGCTTTTGAAAACCCAACATCCAGTGAAACCCCTCCTCCAACAAAGCTGTATGTCCTAGTCCTTCCCAAACAGTTCCACCAACTGACAGAGCAAGCATCTAAACATGAACTATGAGGAGCATCCTAATTTGAACCTTCATAGAAAGATTTGTCACATTATAGAGAACCAAATTTTGCTTACTTTCCCTGAGAATTTCAATCTTATTTACTCTTTACATGGTCACTAAATATACAGCGAGATCTGAATTTTCTTTTGCTTCATGTTTTAGTTTAATAACGGGCTTAGGATCCATAGCACTTAAGTTCCTCAAGAAATTTCAACAGCTCTGGACAGCTGAGCCAATATGAGCTGAGCCCTTTGCTATATGAGAAACTCAACTTTATTTTTCATATTGCTGTGGTTGGTTTTTACTTGTAATGAATGTAATTACTGATTGATAAACTCGAGCTAATTTGATCTTCACAACAATTCAGTGAGGTAGGCCTTATTATTAATCTCATTTCATTGGGTAAGAAACTACTAAGGGCCTACATTTTCCTTTAGAGTTCCTTGGTACTTCAGAATTCTGATGTAAACAGTACTTCCATCAACACAATTATGTCCAGGAATATAATTAGCTTGTCCAAAGATAAGTGGCAAATTTCTAGTTAATACAATGAACTCTGAAAGCTGTTCTTGGTGAGCATGAACTTTAGCACTCATTGACCATTTTATTCCTTCAAATAAAATTATATGTATACATCCTCTTGTCTTCCTGTTCTATTTTAACTCAGTTCATTATGGTTTTGAAATGAATCAATAGCTTATTCAAATAATTTTCATACATATTTATTTTCTGTATATTTAGTAGTTTTAAATGGACATTGATATACAATTTTTTCAATATCCATTAGTTGATAAAAATGAAGGCAATGAAGTGTTTTGTAATTTGTTCCCAAATGTAATTAATCACTGACCTCAACACATTGCCTCTCAGAAGAGTACAGTATTACTAATTAGTGCTTTACTCCGTGCCAACGAACTAAGAAATAACATGTATGAATTTGTTATATAAGCTTTGTCTTCAGAGGTCTTCTGTAGTGACAAATCATGAACATATATGATTGTTTTCCCCACTTCTAAGTTCAAAAGTTAGTTGCCCATAAAGTAAACATTTATTACATCATGTTTAAACTTGAAAAATGTTAGTGAGTTTAATAAACATTATTCTTTTCTAATCACTAGTGATTCATTCTGCTTTGTTCTTCTCTATTTTCTTATACCACCTAAACCAAGTTAATTTTTAACTACTGACTTGATGAAGTCCTCCATTATACCTAAAGATACTTTTGCCATTATTATAGCTAATACTTAACTGTCTTAGTTAGGCTTAAAATTGTTCTGATGAGACACAAGAGCAACTTAGGGAGAAAAGGATTTATTGTTATACTTTCACATCATTATTTATCATTGAAGGAGGTCAGGACAGGAATTCAAACAGGGCAGGGGCTTGGAGGCAGAAGCTGATGCAGAAGCCATGAAGGGGTGTGGCTTAGTGACTTGTTCCTCATGATTTCTCTGACTGCTTTCTTATAGAACTCAGGACTACCAGATTCAGGGTGTCCCTATCCACAATGGGGTAGGCCTTCCCTCATCAACCAAAGAATAGAAAATATTTTGCTAGAGAAATAACTTTTCCACAGTAGCCATTTTAACTACCACGAATGCTGTGCTTCTGTGGGATGGTATCAGGAAATAGCCTTGGATAAAGTCTAGGGAGACCTATACAGGAAGGCACAAAAGTTAATTTTCTAGGTAAGTAGAGACAATTTAGAGGAATAAAATTTGAGAGCACATCAAAATGTATGTTAAAGTACCAATTAACATTAAAATTAAACTACTATGAAAATCTATTGTTTAAAGCCACACAGATAACTATGAATTAAAAAACCAAAACATTTCACATAAAGAATCAAAGACACATTTTTTTAAAGTTATTGAGTCATTCATTCAAAGGATGTTTTGGAACAGTATCTCTCAGTGTATTAAGTAGTTGCCCACTCTGGGTTAGAATTTCTCATTTGGAAATGCAGATATAAACTCCTAGATGTAGATGAGAATGAAGTTACCTGAGGCTTCTCTGTAATGAATTAAAATTGCACTGCCTCATGGTTCCAGAATCACCATGCTACAGGCAAAGAAGTCCACAGCGAATGTTGAGAATTGAGTGACTAGCTGACTAGCTGAATGTACCTACAATATGGCTCCTGAAGGGGCTAGACCCTGCCTAGGAAACAGCTAGATCTATGAGCTACTATCCTCCATCAACACAGCCCCTTCCCACTACATCCCCCCCCCACTCTGGCTGTGACTCCACAGTCTTCTGTACAGAGAACTGGAGAGTGAGTCTCTAGAAACTGGCATAAATCTTATAAACTGGGCCCTCAAAAATCATCGAAATCTTCCTTTTACTTCCAATTGTTTTGGAATCCTTTACCATGGTTTCAGGGTTTGATTGAGGGGGATTTTTTTCCTAGCAAATTAAATAGGATTCCAAAGAATAGGTTGAGCAATAGATGTCAGTACCATGGGGTAGTTGAGATCCTGCTCCCTATAGTTCTTTAGTACTAGTGATTATGTTTCTTCTACTTCAACACATTTCCCTTTTTATATACATGCATCCCAGGAGAGGCTCTGATGCACACTAGTCTGATTCATCTCCTGTTACACACTGGTAACATTTATTTGGAAGGTTTTATTTTTTTTCTTTTAAATTTTACCCTCTATTACAAAGCCTCTTGGCATGGCGACTTGAGAAAATACATTAACTGTTTTTAAAACATATCCAAACCTTCATCAGAACTATAGTAGAATTTAGCAGTCTGTCTGGGATATGTCAGCATAGGCTTAGTATTCACCCCTTCTCCTGAGATGTGAAGGACTTGGGCTTGGAAATGAGGAAACTTCTGTCAGCCTCACTTGTTAATGTTGCATCACTGTGATGACGTACTGACACAAGCAACTTAAGGGAAGAAGCTTCGTTGTGGCTCACAGTTTCAGAGGGTTCAACCCATTTTGGTGAAGAAGACATGCACAATGGATGGTGGTGGGAGCGTGATGACACAGAGTCTTCATGGTGTGGCAAATCAAAAGGCAGAGACTGAACTAGAAACAGATCCAGTCTATGAACTTCAAAGGCTCATCCTTGGAAACCTACAAGCCAAGCCTTGTCTTCACTCTTTATAGCTTTCAACATAGTGCCACAGGCTAGAGGGAAGAAGCATTTGAAACATGAGTCTACAGGGAACATTTCAGATTCGTCTCATAATACCATCCATATTTGCCATATCTTAATTCTCAAACCTGTGAATTTATGATCTTCCATAGAAAAAGGAAAACTGTGTGTATAATTAAGGGTCTTCAGACAGAGAGGTTATCCTGGTAAGTGAAAAGTAGTCTCAAGGGCACTTTTAAGGTAGAAATGACAGGCAAAAGGTCAGACTATCTTCATGTTATTATACTACTCTCTTTGAAACAAGGGAAACAAGTCATCAGTCACCATTCAGGAGCCTCTAACAATATGTTCTCCAGAAATTCCAGAAACAGTATAGCCTGCTAACACTTTGGCTTGAGCCTTGAAACCCAGGGTGGACTTCAGAGCTTCAGAACTACAGGATAAATAAATATTTATGTTTAAACTACTAAACTGGCTTAATTTATTAATGCTGTACTAGGGAACTAATATGCATATCCATTTTGTATGCAAATGTGGGCATAATTCTATAGTTTATCATAAGAAAGGGTTTAGTGAAACCACTGAACTAGATTGCTCCATGGGTAGAAAGAAAGGTTTATTGGGGATCAATCTGCCAAGAATATGGATGGGAGGGGAGCAGAGAGAAGAGCAGAATGGAAGAAAAGCAAGCAGAATTTATTACTGCAGTCAATAGGGGGTTTTTGAGCTGACATGGGGTGTTCCGGTTAAATGGGAGCTAGATGCTGTTACTTCAAGTAGTTAAGCTTTGAGGCCGAATGAGGGAGGTTCCTGGTGGATTAAGGGAGGTTCCTGGTAAAGAGAAACCAGGCTCTAGGCCTCTGTTTATCCAGTAACAATCCTTCTGTTTGCCTGTCCTGTTTACAAAGTCCTTCTGTTTAGCTCATTGTAACTAGCACTGCCATTTTGGGTGATAGTTTTTTGGACCTAACATTTACCAGCTTACTTTGTGATTTAAAGCTTCTAAAAAATCGGACAAAAATAATCATAAACTACTCAATTTCAGATAAGTGTAACCAGACTTAGCAATTTCCAAGCACTTAAATTTGCTCTACACATTGTAAACCACATCATCTAATGTTAATCCAAAATATGAGAATGACTAAGAGATACTACTAAGCATTGGCAATGAATGTATGGCTAATTTTGTCACCACTGGACCTCTCAAAGGTATAGTAACAATAGAGTTTTAATTATTTTTAATGTCAGCATCTCATCTTATTATGTCTACGGAGGTGTCCTCTATACACTACCTGACCTGGAACATCATGTAAGTTGATAGATAAGGTAGGTCTAATTCCTCACTTTAGGTTCCTTTGATCTTATTGACATATGCATAGCCCCTTTCTAGCCTCTTAATCTTTTCTCAAGTGCATTGGAATTGTGGACTCATTACTTAGTTCCCTCAAGCCCTGTGGGAGATAGGAGGTAGTTTATGAGTGTTCACATGACCCCCACATCCAGCTCCACCTCAGTGCTATCACCAATATAGTTAGAGGGACAAGAGGTACTTCATTTGCTACCAGTTCAGATGGAACAGAAATATCTGACCCTTTAAACATATCTAAAAATCTTTCTGTTTTCTTTTACTACTCTTTCTAAAGATGAGCTACGGCAACAGCAGGGGTGTGGAGACACTTCACATCATCAGCTTTTCAGTTCTTTTCTTCTTCAGCTCAAATGGTCTTCATCTGAAGAGAAAGTTAAGCACAGAAGAAGAACAACCTATAGCTACTTTCACATCTTTCAGGTTTGATATTTAGACCTGGAGTAAAAACCTAGGGATATATTACTTTGATCCTGGGTTCTAACCTGATAAATAGATCCAAGTCTGGAGTAGAGATTTCAAGGCTTGATTTGGAATGGACTATCTTGGGGCTATAATAAAGACAGAAGCTCTCCCAGCAGGATAAAACATATAATCAATCACATTTCAAATTCTTGTCTTTGTACACATAGAGGAAGAAACTGGGGTACTGAGAAATTGATAAGGTTGAATAGGTATTTCATACCTCTATGGATTTAATTCATGAGCTGCTTAGAAGCTAACATGCTGCCTACCCAATTGGCCATTAAACATTATTTACCCTCAGCTCCACAATCTTGGAAGTAAAGAACATGAAGTAAAAGAATACTAAGGCCCATCATTGCTCTAACTGTGTCACTTTTGTTGAAAAAAAATGTCATCACTATGTAAGTGAAGTAGAACAATGTAATATGTTCTTGATCCTGGGTGAATTCATAAACCCATTTCTGAGAAAAAAAAACATAAATTTACATATCCTCCTGTAGTTTGCACAGTAAATATTGATTGGATGGTGTATCAGGAATCTTAAATGGTCTTATTAATAAAACCAAACCTGGGAGCCAGGTATTGGGGTGAACGCTGAAAGATCAGAGAAGCAGAACAAGCCACAGCCAGCTCACCTCACCAGTTCCTCAGCTGGTCTTATTTCCTCAGACTGGAAGCCTCTGAGTCCTCATCCAGAATGAATCTCAGCTGAACTGTGTTGCTCAAAGGCTAAAAGCTTAACTAACCAGTTAAAAGCTTCTAGTTTCTGGTCTTCACACCTTATATATCTTTCTACTTTCTGACATCACTCCCTGGGATTAAAGGCTCACTACCTGGGATTAAAGGTGTGTGTCACCTTGCCTGGCTGTTTCCAATGTGGCCTTGAACTCACAGAGATCCACAGGGATTTCTGCCTCTGGAATGCTAGGATTAGAGGTGTGAGTGCCACCATTTTCTGGCCTCTGTATCTAGCAGCTGTTCTGTTCTTTGACTCCAGATAAGTTTATTAGGGTGCACAATATTTTGGGGAACACAATACCACCAAGGATGGAAAGTTAATTTATTACTCATCAAACAAAAATCAGGAACAATTGACATTCAAGTGATTTTATATTTATAAAGGCTATTTACTACTATTTAAATTTAATCCTTGGTAACTACATGACAAACATCTATTTTTTAAACCTAATTATAAATTAAATGAGATTCATTCTATTATTACTATTTATATAAGTTAAGCCTATTTGACTCAATTTTAATATTATAAGCTGTTTACCTGGCATCATAAGCTTCCTAATACTGACTTTTCTAGGTTGACTATTTCCCAAAGAGTCTAATCTTTTCATAACTGTCCAGTATCAGATACTGAGGCTCAGGCTGTCCACCCTCCTCCTTAACTGCATGATTTAAACCTGGCCACATTCTGACAGTTTGAGGCAGTTCCAGGCAATGAAATGTGAAAACTCTGATTTACTGCATGCCCGTCTAGAACAGACCTGCCACTTCTTCATGAGAGGCCCCACTTCAAATTTTTCCCCAATTGATTCTGAAACTTGAACTGTAGCGGCATTCATCAAAGAGATTAGAAATGGCTCAGGTGCCTCCCCTGAGGTGCAGAATTCTGCAGGAATGGGACTGCAGTGTTCATCCAGCATGTAGGATAAGGGTATTCATTCTGCTCTGGCTCATTCATCTTTATGCTAGGAGAAAACAAAAACAAATAGCTCATTCTTTCCTAACTAATAGATTTTATATTTAGGGACTTGATAAAGTCCCTGATTTTGTTAAGATTTTATTAATCAACTAGGACAATAGCTATACTTGGTTGGATCTGGGCATTAAAATGTGTACCCAAATACAGCACAGGAGTCTGTAATTCAGGATGAACGCAAATGTTGCAAAACCTTATTTCATTTAGGGCACAAACCCACAATTTCAGTATTTCTCAAGCTCCTTTATTTTAGAGCAGGGAAAACCATGAAATTCAGAGCTTTGGGTGATAACTTATTTATTTAACTTATTGTTGATCTGCTTTACTTTGAGATGAAAACAATAATAGGGTTAGGGGAGAAATCAGACTTGCAGGGCCAAGTGCCATAACCTTGTTAGACGGAGGCTGCTTCACAGGCAGACGAGACAACCTGGTTTGAAAACAGATATGATAAAGGCAACAGGAAGTAGAAATCTTTTAAGATAACAGAGGGTGATGTGGAGATAGGAAAGTAAAAACAATGCTTGAAATTTAGCTGGCACACCATCAGAAAGACAGATATTGAGTGGCTGTCTGAAGACTGTCTAAACATAAGGACATGAACATACCTAAAGTGCACCTTCCTCTTGGCTTGATCTGATGCCAGACACTGAAAGATCTGGCTCTAACATCTCAAATACTTAGCAACAGAAAGCGTGTGTGTGTGTGTGTATGTGTATGTGTGTGCTATTAATATACAAAAGCATTTATGTGTGTGTGCGTGTGCGTGTGTGTGTGCATGTGCGTGTGTGTGTGCGTGTGCGTGTGCGTGTGCGTGCGTGCGTGTGTGTGTGTGTGTGTGTGTGTGTGTTCCACAGGTCAATAATTTAGTGCTCTTTTGGATCCTTCTCTGCTTTATTTTTTGATACAGAGTTCTTCCCTGAATATGGGGCTCTCTAATTCAACTAGGCTGGCTGGCCAGTGAGCCACAGGCATTAGCCTGGCTATGCCTCCTGGGTGATGGGATTACAGGTATGGACTATACCTCCTCATCCTCATCCTTTGCCAAGCTTGCTGGCTAGGAATCAAAACTCAGGGCTTCGTCTTTGCCTAGTAAGCACTTTACTGAGATATCCCAGTTTAGACACATTTACAGTTTAACATAAAGCTTTTTTTATGGAAAAAGATACATTTACTGATTGTGCATAAGTGGAATAGGACAGAGGGACTGAGTGACTTGGTCACATCCCTAGGCTTGTTATTACTACTACACCCCAGAATTTCACAGAGGTAGTTGTTTCTAGGACAGCACTGCCATACAGTAACAGGTCTTCCAGATCACTGGGCACTTATGATAAAAAAAACAATCTTCAATCATATTGTGTAGATTGGGGAATCAAAAAACTTTTCGAAGTCCCAGGTAATAAATATTTCAAGTTTTTCCTTCTCTACAATCTCAGTCTTACCTACTCAACACTGCCACTCCTGCACAAAAACACTAATACACTATCAGTAAATGAAAAGATTGGTGGAGATCCAAGGTAAATTCTGCACACAATGGGCAATGGGCAGCATTTGATCTCTATGTTAGTTAGCCAACTATAACAAGAATTTGGCAGATTTTAATGAGAGTTCCCATTGGCATGGTCCTTCTTTTTAGTGTGTGTGTGTGTGTGTGTGTGTGTGTGTGTGTGTGTGTGTGTGTGTGATTTGTATATGTGTGTGTGTGAATGTGTGATGTGTGATATAAATGTGTGCGTGCATGATGTGTGATGTATGTATGTGTATGTGGGCACACAAATGACACAGTGAACATTTTAGGTCAGAGTACAATCTTAGATGTTGGTCCTGATTTTGTGTGAGGAAGGATCTCTTTGTCCCCTTCCCAAACTTCCTCATTTCCATCTGTCTTCCTTCTTTCCCTCTTGAATTAGCTTCCATTATCCAGGCTAGTTGGCTCATGTGTTTGAGGGAATTTTCTAATTCTGTCTCCTGTATTCCCCTTAGGAACACTGGAATACAGACGAGCACTACTGTGCTCAGCTCCACATGATTTCTGGCATGGAAATGCACATCCTCATCCCAGCAAACATTTGGGGCACTGAGCCATCTCCTCAGTCCCAGCATGTGTCTTCTTAAGGGCAGAGGTGGAAACCAACAATAATGGATGAAGAACAAATCAGAAGTAGAATACTGATACCCTGGAATCCAAACCCTCACTACAGAATAGCAAGTGAGAATCAAACAGGCCCAGTTTTCACAAGCAGTTTCGTGGTTTATATTCTACTACTTAAACATGGAACCTGGAGGGCATATGTTTTCATATTTAAGATGGAGGGAAAAAGACACCCAAGAAGCTTAAAAACAAAAAATAAAAAGAAACAAGAAACTCACCTCCATAAAATGTGGCTAGGAATGATTTTTTTTTTCTGGTTAGACTATTTACTTTAACATAAAAACTCTTGGTTGAAAAGACAGTTACCTGAGAAATCTGCACAACCAGAGACTTCTAGGCCAGCTCTCCACCTGAGGGGATACCATCAATCCTACTAACACACTGCAAAGAAAGATGGAGTAAGTATCTGTAAGGATAAGAGAAACAAATGGGCTGGGCATGGACCACAAATCCTGTGAGGAAGGAAGTAGGAAATGTTGACTTTACATCTTTTTAGAACATGGCACAAGTAATATAGTCTTCATGAAGACTAATATTTTATTGTTGAGAAGGTGAAAATACTAGAAAGGTTCAAAGCTCATTTTGTATTCACCAAACTAGTGGAGTGCAAAAGAGAGGAGGAACAACTCGAAAGGATGCCAAGACTGCCAGACACAGGGCTTGTTACATACAGTGCCAAGGGATAGGACTGAATGGGTAACAAAGACTAAATCACATGTGGTATGTGCCACTGATGGTGATTTTTACCTTGTTTGATGTCTGCGCCAATGGTCTGACATGGTGGTTACTTATTAACATCACTGCTTTCTTACTAGGGAAAAGGGCCAGAAACACTACGTGATTCCACAAGATCACTCTAAGCCAAGGCTTGAAGCCAGTCTTCTAAACAAAGTTATTTCCAACTGGATAGACTGAAGAAAGAAATGAAGGTGGCCTTCTCAGACCACTATGAAAGGTTTGTAAAGTTTGAAAATAATTAAGGAAAACATTTTTTTAGTAGCATAGTAAAGATTAAAACTTTATGTTATACTTAGAGATAGCCTTACAGATAGCCTATCATATTATAACACATTGTTATATATTTGTAGTAAATTTATAAAATATCAATTACAATAAATAACAAAATAAATTAAAACAATATTAAGATATTTTTCACACTGAAGTGAGATATCTACATTTCCAGTTTTCTAAGGAAAAAAATTCTAAGGTCAATAGCCAAATGGAAATGATGTGTCCAGATTTATGGCCCAAGTAAACAAGTATTAAAGTAATCCTGCTCAGAACTATGAGTCAGTTTTTTAAAAAAACATTATAAATGCCCTGCTCTGTTATTAAAACAGTTTTAAAGGTATTGTTCATTTTTGGATATTTGTGGCATATTAATAGACAATTGAATGAAGTTGTCCTTAAACACTTAGGAAAAGGGACATTATATTTTTCAGTTTTGGATGCTTTATCTTTGATCCCTGTTCAGAGTGGAGACACACTTGATGGTTCTCCCAAACAATATAGGTTATAGCCATTGCTTTTGGTTGCCAAGTAGAACTTGATGGCTAGACCCTGTTGCTGAAGATACCACATACATTGTTCACAGGAGATGGAGAAGTCAAGTTGATACTAATCGGGAAGCTTTCTCCCTGCTGGCTAGCTCTCATAATATTGGAAGGTGCTATGCAGATTGTTGGGGAGTGGATGGTCATCAGCAGTGTTACCCAGCAGTGAACCTTCTGAGCTGCAAGAATAATCAGAATAGCAAGATATGACCATGGATGCAATAGTGGCAGGGAAGTTATAGGGTTAGGGAAAGTATAGACAGGTACGGAGCCTGAAATGAAAACCTCAAGGGCCACCTCCTAGTGATCCAATTCCTCTAGCTAGGTGCCACCCCGTAAGGGTCTTACAACTTTTCAAAACAGACCACCAACTAGCAACCAACTGCTCAAGCATGGTCACATATTAAACTATTTACATCTGAGCCACAACACTGCCCCTGCTTGGTCTCTGGCTTCTAGTAAACAGCCTTCTCTCAACTTCTATAACATTAAGTTCAGATTCCACATAGGAGTGAGATCATTTACAGCTGCTTTGTCTATCTGATTTTTATTAACTAAATACAATGATTTCCAGGTCCATCCACACTGTTAAAAGTGGATTGTGATTGAGTAGTATTCCACTCCGTATTACTCAGTCTCTACGTGATGGACACTGAGGTTGTTCCTATTTCTTGAATGTTGTGAATAGTACTGTAAGCAAACACAGAAGTGCAAATGTCTTTGACACACTGATTCACTTTTGGAGGGATAATACATGCACTAGCAGAGCTGCTCGAGCAAATGGGCTGTTCTAGTTTGAACATTTTATGGATCTCCAGATTACTTTCCACAATGGCTTTACAAACTTGCATTCTCATAAAATATAAACAGGGTATACAAACAGTCCTCTTTATGCACATTTTTGTTACCCAACACTTGTTATCTTTACTCTACTAATCTTTTGCTTTTAGCGATTGTTATTGGAGTGAGGTGGTAAACACTGTGGTCTTGATTTGCAGTTCTCTGGTGATTAGTAATGTCAGATATTTTGGGAGTATGGCTGCCTCTCCTATCTTCTTTGGGGAAATTCTTGTTTAAGTCTGATGCTCATTGTTTAGTTTGGTTATTTGCATTTTGGTTAATGAGTTCTTGACTACTTTATGTGTTCTGGATATCAACCTGTTGCCAGACAAATGCTTTTCAAATGTTTTCTCCCATTCTCAATGTTGGTTTTATTCTCTGCCTGCCATATCCTATGCTGTATGAAAGATTTTCAGTTTGAAGTGATTCCATTTGTTTATGTTTGCTTTTGTTTCTCATGTTGTGAGATCTTGTTGGAAAAGCTCTTGTCCACTCCAATATCTAAAAATTTCCCCTTGTGTGTTCTTCTATAACTTCATAGTATAAGGCTAAAATTTAAGTCATTAATCCATTTTGAGTCCATCTTTGTAATGGTGTGAGAAAGGTCTAATCTCTTTCATTGAATGTGGATATACAAATTTCTCAGCACCCTTCATGTTATTAACATCATTGTCAAAAATCAGTTGTGTAGAGATGTGTATATTTACTTCTAGGCTGTATGCTCTGTTCCACTGATGTAGATATTGTCTTTTATGCCAGTGACTTGATGTTTTGATTATGACAATTTTGTAGTGTAATTTGAAAAGAGGTTGTATAATGTCTCCAGCACTATTCTTTTTGCTCAAAATGTTCTTGGATATTCACTTTTACCTTGGACTCATCCTGTATGTATTTTAGATGTCTTTTCCTAATTTTGTGAAGAATATGATTATTTATATAGAGAGACATTGAAGTACATATCTCAATTGACTTGTTTATTATGGATGATTCTTCCAGTCAACAAACATTAAATAGGGTACCAGCTTTTGTTCACTTTGCAGTTTCATTCTTTAGTATTTTAGCGTTTTGTTTATTTTTTTTGTGGAGATATTTCAGCTCTTTAGTCAGTTTATTCTTGGAATGTAAAATCATTTTAGTTATAAATGGATAGCTAAAATAATAGCCATGAAATGAAATTTATTTCTTGTCTCCTATTTTTAGAATTTTTATCATCACAAAGCAATATTCCTTACTTTGTGTGTTGATTTTTGCATCTTGAAACATTGATGAGTTTGTTTATTTAATAAAATAATATGTTCATTATAGATATTTTCTTGGTAAAATTTTGTGAGTTTCCTGCATATAAAATCAGAATGTTCACAAAGTGAAAGTTTGGCCTCCTTTTTTTTAGATGCATTTATATATTTCTCTTACCTAAATTATCTGGCTATGACTCCCAGAACTATGCCTCATAGAAGTTGTGGAAATAAGCATTCTTGTCTATTCCTGACTCTTGATTCCTAGAGATAAAGCCTTCCTTCATGTTTTTCTCACTATATACTATGGTTATTGGCTTATAATAAATTATCTTGAAATATGTTCATTGGTGCTTTGCTTATTTAATTTTTCTTGTGAGGGGACATTGACTTTTATTGAATGCACATTTTACATCAGTGGAGATGACCATATGGTTATTGTCCATTGTGTTGATTACATCCTTATCATCATGTTCATTGATTTGCATATATTGAACCACCTGTGAGTCCTTAGAATAAACCAAGAAGATCATTCTAATATGCTAACATTCTAATTTGGCTGGCTAGTATTTTATTTTCTATGTTTATTTGCATCAATAATACTGACCTGTAGTTCTTTTGCTTTCTTCCTTTTTGTTTGTTTGTTTGTTATTGTTACTTGCATCTTTGTCTGGTTTTGGCATGAGGGCAATGATTGCCCTGCAAAATCTGCTTGAGTTAATTTGTTTTACTTTCTTAAAACAACATAAAGAGAATTGGTATTAGTTCTTCTGTTAGGATTCAGCAGTGAATTCTGCTGAGTCTGGTCTTAGGCTTTTCTTTGATGGGAGGTCTCATTGCTTGCTGTTCATTTTAGGTTTCCCTTTCATGATTTAATCGTGGTAATGTGTATGTGTCTAGGTTTGTCTTTTTGTTTTGTACATATTAAGGTATATGAATGTCATGTATTTTGACAATATGACCCTCATTCCCTTTCTACTCATGTTGACCTCCTTCTTCCCAAGTAGCCCCCTCTGATATTCATGTCTTTGCATGTGCCTGTTTCTCACTGATATTAATAA
Source organism: Peromyscus maniculatus bairdii (assembly GCF_049852395.1). Taxonomy (NCBI): domain Eukaryota; kingdom Metazoa; phylum Chordata; class Mammalia; order Rodentia; family Cricetidae; genus Peromyscus; species Peromyscus maniculatus. Next base: position 82,621,792 of record NC_134858.1, read on the forward strand.
GTTATTTATGTGACCATAAGTAGGGGCTATTTGCTGAACACCTCCAACTTACCAGTGGCTACACCACTGAAGAAAATAGCTAGCCCTTCTTTGATGGATGCATCCCTGGTGCATGAGCTTGCTTTTTGGAGTCCATTAACTATAGTGGGATACCTTGCACAGTCTTGATGCAGGGGGAAGGACTTATACCTGCCTCAACTGAATGCACCAGACTCTGCTGACTCCCCATAGGAGGTCTTACCTTTTTGGAGGAGGGAACAGAGGGTAGGTTGAGAAAGGAAAAGTTGGGGAGGGGCAGAAGGAGGGAAGATAAGGGGATCTGTGATTGGTATGTAAAATGAATAAAAATTTTTCTTAATTATAAAAAGGTTTTCTTTCTTGACCCATCGCTTATTCAAGAATAAATGACTTAATTTCCATGTGTTTGTATAGTTTCTAAAGCTTTGTTTGTGACTACTAACTAAATATTTTGTACCATGGTTAGAAAAGATACCTAATATAATTTCAAGTTTTAAAAATATCTGTTTAGACTTGTTCCATATATTATGATGTCTGAGAGAATATTGTCTGTGCTTTTGGGGGCAAAAAAGTATACTTAGATGCTGTTGTAGGGAATATCTTATAGTCGTTAGGTCCATTTGATCTAAAGTACAATTTATCTAATATTTATTCATCGATTATCATCAAATCGCTACTGAACATGAGGTGTTAATGAAAGAATGTCTTCAGTTTTTGTTGTCTCTATTAAGTCTACTCATACTGTATATTTCTAGTGCTCTGATATTTGGATGTATATATGTTTTAAATTATTGCTACCCTCTGGATTTTCTTCTTTATTGTCACATCTTCACTATCTGTTTTCATGTTTTAATTTAATTTATTTTACTTAACGTCTGTTTTTCTGTTTTATCTGTTATTAATGTGGCTATGTCTATTTAGATTTCATTTGGTATTTCAAGTACAAATAACAGAGGTGATTTAAATGTCTTATAAATAACATAGTTAGGGTTTGTGTTTTTATTCATTTTAAGCCTTTTAATTAGAGTACTCAATCCATTTACATTAATGGCAATTATTGTTATGTAAGGTCCTATGCATTAGTCAGGGTTCTCTAGAGTAACAGAATTTAGAGAATCTCTCTCTCTCTCTCTCTCTCTCTCTCTCTCTCTCTCTCTCTCTTTCCATCTCTTATAATCTTCCTTGGCAGCTCTATAAGTAACTCTAATAGTATTCTTTTATTCCCTGTGTATTGCTTTTATTTATTTATTTATTTATTTATTTATTTATTTATTTATTTATTTATTTATTTATTTTGGTTTTTCGAGACAGGGTTTCTCTGTGTAGCTTTGTGCCTTTCCTAGAACTCACTTGGTAGCCCAGGCTGGCCTTGAACTCACAGAGATCCGCCTGGCTCTGCCTCCCAAGTGCTGGGATTAAAGGCGTGTGCCACCACCGCCCGGCTGTTTATTGCTTTTAAATTGTTTTCTATAGATTTTTTGCTTTGTCATGACTATGAGTCTTACATGAAACAAATTTTGATTATAGTAAACTGATTTCCTTAGCTTTTATTCTGTTAGCTGTTATGTGAAAGCTATCCAACTTGATGCCACTAGATGTTGTCAAGCCTTCTGGCACTAAACTACATTTCCAGTCCTCCATATTTTTCTTTGAGTACTTTTCAGTTCATAGTCTTAATAAGTTCATTGTTTCTCATATGTAATCCTCTTTTACCTCATTTCTCAGGGTTTTGTGATGTTTCAAATATTAGTGGTTAACTATTATTCATGAAGGGCACTATACCTTCTGTACAATAAGAAAAACAATACAATTAAATTTTCAGGTTGAAATTGTTATATATCTATACTTCTGTCTTAGGATGTCTATTGCTGTGTGGAAACACCATGACCATGGCAACTTTTATAAGGGAAAACATTTAATTGGGGCTGACGTACAATTTCAGAGGTTTAGTCCATTATCATCATGGCCAGGAGAATGGCAGCATATAGGCAGACATGGTACTGAGGAAGGAGCTGAGAGTTCTACAACTTGATCTGCAGGGAACAGGAAGTAAACTCTCCTACTTAGCATGGCTTGAACTTATATGAGACCCCAAAGCCTGCCTATACAGTTATACAGCTCTTCCAACAAGGCCACACCTACTCTAACAAAGCAACACTTCCTAATAGTGCTATTCCCTATGGACAAGCATTCAAACACATGAGTCTATGAGGGCCATACCTATTCAAACCACCACAACTTCCTTTGCAAATAAAAGTCTCCACTTTAGAATTATCTTTTAAAGTATAATCTTTAGAAAAATTTAGGAATGTGTTCATCTATAGCATCAAGTGTATTTTTAATGATTCATAGTTGCTAATTGTTGCTAGCAACTGAAAGTTGGCCACATCCCTAAGTGGATGATGCAAGTTCACCTTAGGGCTAGTATAATAATGTTTGCAATTTATAAAAATATGAAATCAGGCTGGGGATGCGGATCAGTTGAAAAGAATTTTCTTAGCATATAAATGGGCTAGGTTTTGATTCTTCTAATACTTCAAAACAAAATGGGAGTGGAACTTAGATTTTCTGATTTTCCATTGACTTCTCTTGAGTCTTATTCAATTATTGATATGAAGTTTGAAAACTTGTGGCCACAAAGAAATTAAGAGAGTACTTTGGAATCTAGACTGAGTGAGTGTTATTTCCATCACAGCAGTGTACATGCCTCAATGTCAAGGCATCATCACTTCCAGTTGGTCATATCATGCTTTAGGAACACTATCCTCATTGCAGTTGAGTGGATGACTATGTTTTCTTTACAGTGGGCTTATGGTACATGCTGTCCAAAAAGCCTTATGACTTTCTTCTTTTTTTAAAGGTCCCTGTAGTCAGAAGGTTTCCTGTGTCCCACCTGGCCCACAGTCAGGACAAATCTCTCACACACAGTCCTGAAGCCTTTTATAAAATAATCACAGAAAGGCTTAATATTATTTATAACTGCTTGGCCATTATCTCAGGCTTATAACCAACTAGCTCTTATACTTAATTTAACCCATAATTCTTATTTATGTTTAGGCATGTGGCTTGGTACCTTTTCTCAGTTCTGCCTTGTCATCTTGCTTTCTCTGTATCTGGCTGGTGACTCCTGACTCAGCCTTCCTCTTCTCAGAATTCTCCTCATCTGCTTGTCCCATCTATCCTTCCTCCCTGGCTGCTGGCCAATCATTACTTTATCAACCAATCAGAGCAACACACGTTCACAGCATATAGAAAGATGTCCCACAGCAGGTTCCTGTGCTTCCATTCATTTAAAATTATCTCTAGACTTAAAGACATTAGTTTGAAAGTTAAATCCCCCTGAAAGCCTTTGTGGAAGGGATTTGGAATGAAATAGGTTTTGTCAGGCATGAACTCTTAAGTCTTTTATTCATTTTGTTCTTCCCGTAACCCATTAGTTTATTAAACAAATATTTATTCAGAGTTGCTACATGTTCTCTGTGTACAGAAGTTGTTGCTGAGACTGGTGGGTTGAATAGTATCTCAGAAATATTATTATATTTTATTTATTATATCAGAAATATTATTACATTTATATTATATGTTAATATAAATATAAATAATATCACAGAAATCATGACTGTGTGGAACTCAGAATGCTACTTCATTCAAGGGCATCTTTGAAATTACTAAAATGAAGCTATACTACATTAGAATGGGCCATCTATCCAGAGACCAATTTCCTTATAAGAAATAATGATCATACACACAGAAAGAGAGTTATTTTGACAAATAAATATGCATTGTATGAGTTGGAGTTCAGTGATTAGGAACACTTGCTACTCTTACAGAGGACCACAGTTCAATTCCCAGCACACACATGTCAGTTTTCAAGTCTATAACTCCAGCTTTAGGGGATCTGATGCCCTCTACTTTCCTCTGTGGCACTGCATGTATGTGTGCAAATACTCATCCTGTTGTATTCAGCTGCTTTTCCCAGTATCTAGAACAATTATGAAAAACAAATACTATGCCTGACCCATCTGTTTATTTTTAATGTGAAGCCTAGAACCTACATCTGAAAATAATCCTTTAGATGGAAGAATTTTATGAAGGTGAAAGTGTTGATGAAAGTGTTGATAAAGGGGAGAACAAATGGATTTTGGGATTAGTATTGCTTTTATACTTTGAAATATACTATTTAAACACATATTAGATGATCAGATGGGAATTATAGTTCATTCTGTGGAAGAAATGGTATTTGGAAAAAGAGAAAGGAGAAAGTGATTTTCAGAAGTCACTCTCCTGCACTACGTGACTGAAGATGTAGATCAGTGGCAGAGCATGTGCACAGCATATTTAAGGCCCTACACACAATTCAAGCACCGAAACTAAAAACAATGTTGCTGGTTCTTTAGGTGGACAAGGTAGTACAATCCCAGCATATATGAGGCTGATTAAAATTGGTTGCAAGTGTGAGACTAGTTTGAGCTACATAGCAAGTTGAAGGTCAGCCCAAACTACACAGAGAGACATTGTCTAAAACCCATGACCTCAACAACAACAAAAGCTCAGAGCACCATATATTTCCCAGTGACAAAGTGCATCAGCAGTTTTGGGGTGTTCCACAATCTCATGAGAGCATTAAACTTACTGACATTGCTATTAAGTTCCATTTAAAGTACAATTGCTACTCCTATACAAAGACGTGTGTGTGTGTGTGTGTGTGTGTGTGTGTGTGTGTGTGTGTGTGTGTGTGTTTTGATTTTTGAGACATGATTTCTCTGTGTAACAGCTATGGCTGTCCTGGAACTCGCTTTATAGACCAGGCTGGCCTCGAACTCACAGAGATCCATCTGCCTCCGCCTCCAGAGTGCTGGGATTAAAGGCATGTGCCACCACACCCTGCTCAAAGACTTGTTTTATAAAAACCAACTGATAACTTTAAAAGCTGATTTAACATTAACAACTTGTGTTGAAATTTTTATAAGAGAAGAGTTTAAAACATTTATGCACGTGTTATTTTTAAACTATATTTTAAAATGAAGACAAAGAACACATTGGTTTGCATCTTTGGATGTATCAGAAAGAAATGTTCTTTTTTGTTTTATGCCAAACTTTTGTTACTTATCTCTTATAAGACCTGGGAGTAAGTAATTCTTACCTTTGTATTACAAAGAATTTTTATTCCAGTTTTAATGGATTGAATTCTAGGAAAAGCTTTGAATTGAAGGGAGAATAAGGTGTGAAGCACGAGGATGCTCAAATTTTTTATTCAATCACAAGAGGAAAATCCCAGTGGAGAGAACTCTTGACAAACTAGTTCCAGCTGATAAACAATGCTATCTATGGCTGTGCCTTCTGTACAGATTTCCAAGATTTCAGTTCAGGTTACGATTTTTCACATTTTCCAGGTAGAAGTAATGAATATAATTTATAATGATGCCTCTTGGGGGGAAATTGTTTTAGAAATCTAAATTAAAACATAATTAAAGAGTTTCACACACATCAGGACCTTCCAACCTGCTTGCTTACCTTCCAACCTGCTTGCTTACCTTCCAACCTGCTTGCTTACCTATAACTATTGCTTCTTTATTTTTCATGATAGCAAATTTCTTTAACGAGAGGTATATATGGACCTCTTTACATCATATCTTCTCCTTTTCTGTTGGAGCTACCCTGACTAGGCTTTGTAAGTTCAAGTATCCACATGTCTTATTGACTAATTAAATGACTATACTAGTCATATTTAATGTGTTTGGTGCAAGTCCACACCTGTCCCCTTCTCCCTAATTCCTCTTCTATTCTTCAACTTTTCCTTCCTAGCTTTAGGTTCTCCCTCTTTTTTAAAACTGAATATCCAGTGAATCCACTTAGTGCTGTGTATGTGTTCATGGGTGTGAGACCACCTACTGGAGCATGGGTAGCATCCCAGAGCCCACATCCCTCAAGAAAGCTGACTGTTTCTCTCTGGGTAGCTACCCATTACCAGTGACTCCTTAGATAGGGGTGGGACTTCTTGACCCTCTTCCCAAATCCATGGCAGGAATTTGGCTGGCTTGAGCTTGTGAAAATCTTATGCTTGTTGTTGCAGCTGCTATAAGTTCACGTGTGTAACCATGCTGTCATGTCTGTAAAAAACTGTGTACCACAGACATCTGCTTCATTTGGCTCTTACAATCCTTCTACCTTCTGATTCATGATGGTCCTTGAGCCTTAGAGAAAGGGCTGTGATATAGATGTCCCATTTGGAGCTGATAACTCCACAGTCTCTTATTCTTTGCACATTGATCAGTTTTGGATCTTTGTATAAATTATTTTCTAGGGCAAAAATGAGGCTTCTCAAATGAGGGTTGAGTGATACACTAGTTTATATGTGTAAATATAAGAACATAGGTGCAGCTTATGGCTGTAGATATCTTTCTGTATGCTATGAATGTGTTGCTCTGATTGACTGATAACATGTTGATTGGCCAGTAGCCAGGCAGGAAGTATAATATAGGCAGGATAAAAGAGAGGAGAATTCTGGGAAGTGGAAGACTGAGTCAGGAGATGCTGCCACCACCATGAGAAGCAAGATGTGAAGGCAGAACTGGGAAAAGGTACCAAGCCACGTGACTAAACATAAATAAGAATTATGGGTTAATTTAAGTGTAAGATCTAGCTAGCCAGAAGCCTGAGCCATTAGGCCAAACAGTTTTAATTAATATAAGCATCTGTGTGTTTATTTGTGTCTGAGTGGCTGCAAGCTGGGTGGGACCAGAAAAGCTCCAGTTACACTGTATTACTATATCCAGTCAACAAGTTAATAGTACTAGATTCTTCCCTGGGGCATATGACATGGTCAGTCATGAATTGAGGATTAGATAATGGAGGAGACATGGGACCCATCTTATAGAGCTGCCACCAAATTCAACAAGAAAGTGTTTGGTTACTCCTACAACAATCATGCCAGTATTACAACAGTTATCTTCCCTTGCCAGGCAAGTCATTATTGTAGTTTCAGGGATTCAGAGCTGAATAAGACTGATGATAAATTTCTTTCCTGGTAACATGCATATAAACTTCTAGGACTATAAAAACTAGCTACTAGGGAGGAAGCTTCCAGTACTAGCTTGATTTCTCCATGTCCAGTTACTCAGTTATGTAATGTCTTTAGCAATAGGGTCCTACCCAGTGTTTTGGAGGATGTCCTAGTTATTGTTCTGTTTCTGTGAAGAGACACCATAACCAAGGCAAGTTAAAAAAGCATTTAGTTGGGGACTTATTTGTAGTTTCAGTGGGTTAGTCCATTATCATCATGGCAGAGATTGTGGTGGCAGACAGGCAGGCAGACATGGTGCTGGAGAAGTAACTGAGAGCTCTACATTCTGATTCATAGGCAGCAGATAGACAGCAGACAGAAAGACAGACAGACAGATTGATTGATTGATTGATTGATTGATAGATAAGGCCTGGCATGAGCTTTTGAAACCTCAAAGCCCAGCCACAGTGACAGTAACACACTTCATCCAACAAGACTACACCTCCTCCAATAAGGCCACACCTCTTAATCATTTCCTAAGAGTTCCACTGAGTACTAAGCATTCAGACATATGAGCCTATGGGGGGCATTCTCACTCAACCCACTGCAGAGATTAACCAATGTTTGGAGTCTATGGAAATCTACTGATTAACAACTCCAAAAGAAGTAACCCATACTTATCTCTGAACTTTATGTTTTGATAGCAAATGATAAATGAGTAATTGTTCCCCTGTTACAGGGTATCTACATTTAAACCCCCTTTATGTGTGTATATTTCTGTAGTAATCAGTTTTCATGCATCATTTCCCCTTCCTTCTCCATTATGCCTATTTACCCTTCTTTCCACTTGTGTTCTATCTCCTTTTCCTTCAACTCCACCCTCCATGTCCCCTTACTACTTTTCTGCCTCCTACAGGTACTTGAATTCAAATACACATATCTAAAGATTCAGCAGTGGCATCTATATATGAGGAAGAAAGCATTTGTCTTTCTGAGTCTCAGTTTCCTCACTCAGAATAATTATTTCCAGCTTCATCCATCTACCTATGAAATTCATTTTCATTTACAGCTAAGTAAAATCCCATTGTATATATGTACCACATTTCATTATTTCCATTTTTGACTGTTGTGAATAGAGTAGTAATGAACAGGCATAAACAAGTATCTTTGTAGTATAATATTAAGTCCTTTGGTAATCTGTTGATGGATCACATAGTAGAATGAATCCTAGCTTTTTGAGGAAACTTCACACTGATTTCCATACTGGCTGCACCAGTTTGCTCTATAACCAACACCGAGTAAATGTTCTCCCTTTCTTACATTCACAGTAGCATAAAATAAAAATTCAAAGTAATTTTAATTCATTTTCCTATGAGCGAAGGATATTAAACAGTTATTTTTAAAATTATTTTGGGCTATTTGTATTTCATCTTTTGAGAACTCTGTTAAGTTCTATGTCTTATTTTCAACTTAAGTAGCTTGTTTTCTTGATGCTTATTGTTGTAAATTCTTCAGCTATTGTAGACATCAGTTGTATATCTAGTTAACATTTTCCCCATTCTGTAGGCTGTCTTTTCACTAAAGTGATCACGCCCCTTGCTGTACAGAAGCTTTTCAGTTGCCTGAGGTCCTACTTGTCAATCACTGGTCTTAATGCCTGTACTACTAGGGCCCTGCTCAGACAAAGTTCTTTCTCATTTCTAGAAGTTCAAGTGTATTCCCTGCTTTCTCCTTTTACAGATTCAGAATATCAGGTTTTGAATCTCTTTTTCTTTTTAGCTTTTCTTTTTTAATTTTTAGGTGAATGAGTGCTTTGGTTGCATACTGTATGTTCACCACATGCATACCTGGTGCCCATAGAGTTCAGAAAAGAGCACTAGAACCCCTGAAACTATGATTACATAATTTCCTGAAACTGTAGTTGCGTATGGTTGTAAGCCTCTATGTGGGTCATGGTAATCTCACACAGGTCTTCTGAAGAGCAACAGATACTCTTAACTGCTGAGCTATCTCTCCAGCCCCCAAATCTTGCATATTTTAATCAATGTTTAAGAGAGAGAGAGAGAGAGAGAGAGAGAGAGAGAGAGAGAGAGAGAGAGAGAGAATATGTCTTCAGAATTTGTCTTGCAACTTTCTCCAAACTAAAAACATTACACAACATACATTTACATGACTAGACACATATAATGCTGATAAAATTTAAACATGCATTTTGAAGGAGGTAAATTCTAGGCTATTATGTAGGTACTAGTACTTAAGTACTTAATTTGTATTTTACTCTGCAATTAAGTTTAACATAGGAATTCAGAAATTGTCAATTTGATTTTTAAATTACTTTTGACTTATTTGGCATGATTAAACAAAATATACTCGGCAAATTATCTCATAATACACATCTTGAAGTACACTGCTCATCTCTAAGGTCCACATGCCTGGCTGCTCAGAAACTATTTGTAGAATGAAGGAAAATGTGTAAGCAGTGACGTTCCAAGCAAACGCTGTGCGATAAGTCAGTCTCTTGATTAATGTTTGCAAAGGAAGAACTGACGCATTTTACAACCAAAGTATAATCATACTTTGATAAACCAAGGGTGAAGACTATGTCTTAAATACTTTGGAAATTGGTTTTGGCTGCACTTTTGGAATCTGGAAATAACAGTGACCCTAACAGAATTGATGAAATCTGTATTTAACAGTTAGGTTCAGGCTTGCAAGAGCTGTTTCTCAGGTTCAGGTGGAATCTGACTCCTATGCCATTATGCTTCAGCATCCTAGTCTGAGTTTTAATTCAGGGTCTTAACTGTTCACAAAGTTAGGAGAGCTTCAGATATCTAATTACAAAACAGGGCTCCTCAGAAGCTCCACCCAGGAACCACTCCATGTCTATTGCTATATTTCCTACAAAAAAAGATGGGAAAAGGTAGTTTTAAAGAAGTCCATTCTCAGGCTTTCTTTTTTTTTCCTTTTTTTAAATTTTATTTTATTTTACAATACCATTCAGTTCTACATATCAGCCATGGGTTCCCATATTCTCCCCCCCACACCCTCCCCTTACCCCCAGCCTACCCCCAATTCCCACCTCCTCCAGGGCAAATCCTCCCCCAAGGACTGCAATGCTCAGCTATGTTCATAGCAGCACTATTTGTAATAGCCAGAACCTGGAAACAACCTATATGCCCATCAACGGAAGAATGGATGGAAAAAATGTGGTACATATACACAATGGAGTACTACTCAGCAGAGAAAAACAATGAAAGCATGAAATTTGCAGACAAATGGATGGAACTAGAAAAAAATCATCCTGAGTGAGGTAACCCAAACCCAGAAAGACAGTCATGGTATGTACTCACTCATAAGTGGATTCTAGATATAAAATAAAGAACAATCAGACCACAGCCCATAGAACCATAGAGGCTATATATATATAGTATGGAGGGCCCTAGGACGACTGTGGCTTATAATAAATTTCGGTTCTACTCAATTATCAAAAAAAAAAAAATAGCCAAATGAATGGAAACACATGAACTATGAACCAAAGGCTGAGGGGCCCCCAGCTGGATCAGGCCCTCTGAATAGGTGAGACAGTTGATTGGCTTGATCAGTTGGGAGGCAACTAGGCAGTGGGACCAAGTCCTGTGCTCATTGCATGAGTTGGCTGTTTGAAACCTGGAGCTTATGCAGGGACACTTGGCTCAGTCTGGGAGGAAGGGACTGGACCTGCCTGGACTGAGTCTACCAGGTTGATTGCAGGCTTTCTTTTAATGAGGGTAGATAGTAGCAACAAATGCTAGAGACTGAGTTCTATTCACCTGTAAACAAGTATATCACCAATGTCTTAATTGCTATTTCTTTCCTGGTATCAACTCCCTCCAACATAATAAACATATAATTTTACCTAGCACTTTAATTTAAATATTTTGATTAAAACTAGAAAATTGACTTAATGAGGTCTTAAAATAAGACCACATGTATTTCAATGAACTATGATGGGATTTTAAAGGCAAATGGAAGCATTAAAAATGCTTTTATAAATGGAGAAGTATAGATCTTTAAATGTCAGAGTAAACTTGTAATTACAGTGGGAAGTGTTTTATATTAAGTTCTAAAGCACCTTCATGAAGATTTTCAAAGTAGCAGTCATGTATTTTGTGTTCCAGGATCCACTTTGGAACAGTTACTTTTGATCCTCAATACAAATATTCATTTAGTAGCTTTATGTCAGTGAGACACAATGCTTGGCCCTGAAGCTATTCTGTGAATGCAGATATGATCCCATTTATTCAAAGCTATAGAGAATTGGAGTTCTGATAGTAATATTAATATTCAACTATTGAATAATATAATTTTGCTATTCATTAAAATGGTAAAGCTAACCAACAATGGTATGACCTAGAGGAAAAAGCTTTATGTACAGAATATTTTTCAGATTTGAAATTGAAAGTGTGAAATATTTTTGTTGAGCAATGAGAGATAAAGTATTTTGTAACAGTTCAGCAAATTAGAAATTCAGAACAAGTTGCTACTTTAAAAGATATTAGTTTCTGCTATGACATGTACAGCATTTCTCTTAAGTTTATGCTCAAAATGAAAATGAAATTTTAGGGAAATTTGTAGTGTTTGCATTACTCCACTATTTCTAGAAACATCTTCTAGATGTATTAAATGTATTAAAACTACATGTATTAAAACATAGTCGATATGTCGCTAGTAACTCAAAAATGTATTACTAAACACAATACTGATGTATGACACGATACATCTACTAACATTTTAAGATATAAAGGAATCTTCTTGAAACAATTAGTGAGTTTGCTAATTAAATGCTTCTGCACAGTAGATAGGTAAGATTTCTCTTTTTCATCTTTTTATTCAACCATGTTATTTGTGTATCAAATAAAGAAATAGGGTTCATGGTGGCATTTTTATACATCTTTGTACTTTGGTCTTATTTGCCCCTCCCATTGCCTCCCCATTTCCATCATCCCTTTTGGATTGTGGTCTCTTCTGCTCTAAACAGTCCTCATTTCTGCACTTAAGAGATATTTATTCCATTACCCTCACTCATTCCCCTTCCTTTTTAGACATCTTCCTTACTTCTTATAGTCCTCTTCCTCTAGTCATTGGTATATGAGAAAACCTAGTGCTTGTTTCTCTGAGTCTGGTTTAATATAAAGATCTCAAATTGTGCCCATCTTCCTTATATGTCACAATTTCATTTTTTCTTTACAGCTGAATCAAATTTGGTTTTGTGTGTGTTTATCTGCTTATTTGTTAATGACTTTCTGAGCTAATTCATATCTTGCTATTATGAATACAGTACCAATAAAAATGAATGTTCTAATATCTACATAGCCTTATTGCTAATCTTTTGAAGAAACTCCATTCTAGTTTCCATAGTGACTACACAAGTGTTTGCAATCCCACCAACAAACACAAGAGAGTTTTTCTTTTCCCAAACCCTCACCATTGTTTGTTGTCATTGGTTTTTATGGTGAGCCATTCTGAGAAGGGTGAGATAGAATCTCAAAGCACTTGCAATTTGCATTTCCTTAATAGCTAAGGATGTTAAATACATTTTAAACATGTTTATATGATAGTATGTAAATTATTTTCATTCCTTTGTGTTAAAATAAATTTTATTAATTTTTGTGAAATTTCATAGATGTAAGTAATTTGATCATAATCATATCCATCTTATCCCCCTAACTCATTCCCAGTTTGACACCCTTCCCAACTCGGTGCCCATTTTCTTTTATTTATAGCCCACTGATCCCAATTTGTGTTGTCCATACTCACGATTGTGGGGCCATCACCTGGAAAATAGGGCCTCACCCTTGAAGAAAACTGACTATCTTCCAAATGCCATCAGCTATCAATAGCTTCTCAGTTGTTGGAGGAAACACATGGAGTTTTCTTACTCTGTCCTGGAAAATTGAAGCATTTGCTCTTATACAGGTCTCGTGCAGGCAACCCCAGCTGGTATGAGTTTATGAGATCAGAGATCCTGTTATGTACAGAGAGAGTTTTAGCGCTGTCCTCCTCAACCTCTGGCTCTTACAATATTCCCAACCCATCTTTCAAAATAGATCCTGAGCTTCGGGGTGATGTGATATACATGTCCTATTTTTGACTTAGCTCTCCACAGACACTTAGTTTCTTCACTGTGACCAGTTAAGAGTTTTTGTATCAACTACCAAAGAAACTTTGCTGATGTGGTCTTAAAAGTGTATTAAAATTACAAGTGGAGAGATATTAGAGGGCAATTTGATACAGTTTTCATTTATCAAAATAATAGTAGTAAGTTCACCCTTGGAGCTACTATGAGTTCTTGGGTCCTTGGCCAAAACAGTACTGGGGATTTTGTTTTCTCCTGTGGAATAGTCTAGGAAGTTGTTGTTTACCCCATAATATTCATGCTGCCAATAATCATGGGCCAAACTTGCCATGATAGACATTATTGAAATTCAGAGGGTTCACAGGTGGGTAAGACCATTGATTACCCCTCCCCCCACCCTTCATCCCAGCAGCATATAGAGCACCTTCCTGTCTTATGAGAACTGTCCAGCAGTGATGAAGCCTCCTGCTCAGTACTAACTTGATTTATCCATGTCCTGTAGCCATATGCTTTCAGCAACAGGGTCTTACCATGAAGTTTTGGTGGATAATCAAGAACAAGGCCAAGAGCATGTTTTATTTTGTGGTCTCTTGGGCATCCCTGATTTTAAAAAAAAAAAAAAAAAAAAAAAAAAAACCTCAGTATCTCACATCTGGAATCGGGCAGTTTGTTTGTCAATCTGTGGCTTATAAGAGGAGCATTGTTCATTATATATGATAAACCATATTAAATTCTTATATACATGAAGGTTATAAGACTTTTTGTAACCTATGATGGTATCAGTTTTGTGCTACTGAGAAGAATGTATATTCTGTATTTGTTAGATACAGCAAATTTGTAGGTATCTGTTTCAGTCAATTTAATCTGTGATGTAGTTTAATTCTGAAATTTCTTTGTTGGTATTTAGTTTAAATTACCTATGTTTAGATATTCATAGGGTATGGAATCACCCACTGTTCTCAGGACCTTTCTGATCCTTTATGCCCATTAAGTATTTGTTTTCTAAAATTAGGAGCCCTAAAATTTAGTGAATATATATTTAAAAGTTTTCCACTTGATTGCTACCCTCATTAATATATATGTTGGCTTTCTATATTCTGAATAATATTGGTTGTAATCTGCATTATCAGATGTTAGAATAGCTGGACCAGCTTGTTTTTTTACTTATGTTTGCTTGGTAGATTGACTTTCAACCTTTGATTTTAGCGTGTGTGTGTGTGTGTGTGTGTGTGTGTGTGTGTGTGTGTGTGTGTGTGTGTGTGTGTGTGTGTTGGTAGTTTGAATAAGGATGGCTCCCCTAAGCTCGTAGATTTGAATACTTGGCCACCAAGGAGTGACACTATTTGAAAGTATTAGGAGGTGTGGCTTTGTTGGAAGAAGTATATCACCAGAAGAGGACTTTGAGGTTTCAGAAGCCCAAGCCCAGCCCAATGGCTGTTTTTCTTCCTGCTGCCTGTGGATCTGGATATAGAAGCTCCAACTACTTCTCCAGCACCATGTCTGCCTTGTGTCTCCATAGCTCTCCATGATGATGATAAGAGACTAAAGCTCTGAAACTGTAAGCAAGCACCAATTAAATGTTCTTTCATAAGAGTTGCCATAGTCACAGTGTCTCTTCACTGTAACAGAACACTTACTAAGACAGTATCTTTGCCAGTAAAGTACGTTTCTTGGAGACATGTAATTGGATCTTCCTTTTTAAACAGGTCAACTAGTCTACGTCTTTTCAATTGATGAATTGAAGCTATTTGCATTAAATATTATTATTAATGTTTTCTAATTGTAGTAATTTTATTTGGCTTTTTTTTTTTTTTGGTTGGATTTTTTTTTTCTTTCTCTCCTATGAGAGGTTTGTTAGTTTCACTATTGAATGTGGTGGATTAACTTCCCAGCCCTTCTTTCTTTGTTTATCTGAACCTCTCATGAAATTCACTCTTTCCTATGTTCTTGTGATTGAGACTGTATTTCTCCAGCCACTTTTTGTTGTATCCCATTAAGTATCTTCTGTAATGCTGGCTTTGGCCAGTAATCTTATTGGCAACTATTTACTTTCAAGGATTGAAATACATTGTTCCTTGCATTTTTGTCTTTTAGGATTGCTGATTGGAGATGTGCTACCAAAAGAACTTCAAGGGTTCAAAGCTTGATATTTTATTTCTTCAGAACTTTTCAGTTGAATATAGCTGTATTTATTTGTCTATAGATTAATTGATTGATATGCAGCTTCTTGCATTTCTAGAGTTTCTGTTTTTCCTATGCATGAATATCAGTGTTCAGGCTTTGAAGTCTGGCCTTGTGACTTCCATTATCCCAAAGTCTGCAAACACTTCTCCATTTATTTTGATGGTGGAGTTCTAAGAAACATTGAACAGACTCTGTTTCCTGTGTTAAAGTTATTTATCTTACCCTTTATTTTACCCTGTTCTATACTTCTTAAAAAATATGTGAAAAGTATATTGAAAATGAAATAATATAGGGTACTTTATGTGCATGTCTTTTCTTATTAACTGGCGTGAAACAGTATTCTAAACCAGCAAGCACACTTTCTTCAACTTAAGGAATAGTTTTTCATTAATATAATTTATTGCATAGCGTCTGGTGTCTTCCTCTACATAGCTATGTCAATGTGGTCTCTTCCTATTTTATCTCTGATTTTCATTTCAACATTTTATGTAGCAGAAATCTTTACAATTCCTTCTATTTTGTTATTGATTCTTCTATTTATTATTGTAGTTATTTTTATCACAGTTTTATTTTTCAAGTGGTAACTTATTAATCATTTTAATTTAGACATCTCCAATTTACTCATATCAACCTAGATTACCATAATTAGATTAACAAACTGTGTTTGAAATCGCAATTAAATTGTCTCAATTTGTATTCTTCATTCTCATTCTTATGGGATTAAATAATGAAGTTTTTATCTTTAACCTTAAATTTTTGAGATACATGTAGTTAATACATAATGACCTATGAGAACATTAACTGTTATGGATATTCAGGCAAAGCTGATAAATAGACTTCAAATCTGAAATTTATTTTATATAAATTAACTTATTATAGGTTATCAAGTCTAAGATGAACATTCTTTTCTGCATTTGACCATCTTTCAAATAGGGTTACAATTACTGAAGAAAGTTTGGATGTGATTGTCAATTGTTACATGTTGCATGAGTTGAGGAAAACGTCAGAATATTCTCTTGGGGAAAAAGTGCCTAAGAAAACATTGGTAATTTCTTGTAAAAATGTTGTATTGCATGTGCTATTGGTGACAGATGATTGTGATGTATATGACAGAAATGGAATATTCTGATTAGCTATTCAGAAGACTTAGATTCTTAAAGTAAGAGTTTTTTAATAATATAGCAATATTTTTGCCTATTTGTTTATAAAATACATAATTTATTTTTCTATTTGTGAAAAATTATTTTAAGGTTAAGAACATAAAAATTAAAAAATAATTGGCAGTTTAATTGGTGCTCTTTTAATGTAACATAATGTGAATTCAGCTTTCTATATATTGATGTAACAAGAACCATTTTGAATTCCAAAAGAATATAGCATGTACTATTTCTTTGAGGCAGTGATGTAAAATTATATCTTTCTTTTTAATCTCATTAACCATTATAATGTACAGCAGGAATTACAAATGTCTAGTCAATAAGACATTTGTCACATTGACCAGCTTAGCAGAAGCAATTTTTTTAAGAAAAGAATTTTTGTTTGGGAGCAAAAGATTTTGTAATTTGAAAGGTTTTCCTTTTTCTTCTGCTCAAAACTTAAAAAATCCTTCTATTATAGTGTTATTTAGCATGTAAACTGTGTTACTATGCATAAAATAAAGTAAGATTTTAATTAAAAATTAAAATGACAGTAAAAATTTTTAACCATCAATGGTTCTTATATTGAGTTAAACATGGTACAAATCTAATCCACATAAGTTGATAACTCTTGCTCAAGCCTACTTAACGGAATCTATTTTCTTCTGATGACCACTCATATCTCTTATGTAGGGATTCCTAGGATGTCTCCACAATGTAAGAGTGGGATCTCGAAGAAGCTGCTTATATACAATTGATTTACTAGGTCTGTTTCCTGAGCCTGGAATGAATCATATTTTTAGTAAGGAATTGAGATATATCTAACATCCAGAATTGTTAGAACAGGTAGAAAAGCAAACCAAGACCTTCACAGAAAGTGAACAATGAAAAAGTTACAGCTGTTTAGGGCAGGAATTGAAAGGGAGACAGTGATCATTTATCCATTAGACAATATGTTGGATCAGAACTCCTAGAACCCCATTCAATATTGAGCTTCGATTAAAAAATAGTAGCTCATTGCCCCAAACAAAAATGCATTCCTTTGTAATCTTGAAAATCTAATAGGTGTAGTTGGACCTAGCAAGAGCTTAATAACTCATCATTTTTAAGCTGCTGATTTTCATTCCTTATTGTCTGTTGTCAGATGAGGAAGCTACAGTTCTGGTATATAAAGTTGAGAGTGTAAACTTAAGCCTGTCATTCTAAGGGCTTACCCTATAATTTTAAGAATATGAAACAGTCCACTGAATGGCTATAATGAATTTCAGTGTACATGTATGATTGCTTTTAAGTGGATAATTTTCCTTTTGTCAAATCATGTAAATTCTGAAATCTTTTGCACTGATGTGCCAAGCCTTATTTTTGCACATTCAATCAAGACAACTTTTATAATTTCCTTTTTGTTTCCAATGACCCTGAAATGTTAATAGCATGGTGATATTATATGCAAGTCTAGATACACCTTTTAGGTTGGCATTGTATTTTTCTACATTAATTTAATGACTGATAATAGATTTTATAACCTGACTGGGTTCTCATGTGGTACTAACTGTAGATGTATATACGTGTGTTCTATATAATTATTGAAGAGCAATTGTGTACCAAAAAGCTGATTCAACTATTTTTTAGCAGTAAAACATTGATAAGAAGTAAATAATGAAACACAAAAAGCAAAAAACCAAAATGACAACCCAATTTTTATGGCTCAAAGTACTCAGGAATTTGTAACTTGTAAATTATTAGTCAACTAAATGACTAACTATTAACATTCACACTTAAATGCAAATGCACCAATAACAACAGAAACATCACCTGGAAAAAATATTAAGTAAAAAAAATCAACCAAATGTAAAACAATTAATTAATTTGTGAGGATGAAAGGTTTGTTTGGGCTCATACTTTTGCATTGGAAATTCTAAGATCTGGTTAACCCATCTGTGGACTTGAGATAATGATGTCAGATGACTCTGTGGAGTGCATAGTAAACTGCTTTACCTCATAACCAAGCAGAAGAAAGAGGAAGAAATAAGAACTGGGGTCTTATAGTCCCCTTTGAAGGCAAACCCTCAAGCATCCAAGAAACCCACAGGCCCCACCTAAAGTTTTAACCTCAGAAATTCACACCCTTAACTAGTTTGCTATTGTCAAGCTACAGCAGAGATGAAAACACAGTCTAATACTGAAAATAGAGCACACATTTGGCAGGAAAGTAAAACTTTCAAATAAGAGAAGTGAGCGGTATCTTAGAACTTTTCATTTACTATGTAGAGAAAAAAGGATATATTGGCACTTAGGATCCAGAGCAATCAACTGATCAAGTAAAGTAATTAATATTCTTGTAGTCACCACCAGCCTTATGAAGCGCATGAGAGGAAAGGAAGAGGGCTTGACCAGGTCATGGGCAAGATGATAGAACCTTGCTTTGCTTTGTACAAAGGAGGGTTGCGTTAGATTTGGGTACTGGCAAATCCATGGATTACAACTTTATACACTGTCTTTATTTCTCTTCTTTTGCTGTGATAAAATACTCTGACAAAAGCAAGTTATAAAAGAAAGGGCTTGTTTTAGCACAGGGTTCAAGGTGCAGTCCATCATGACAATGAAATGCAGGCAGTAGGTACTTGTAGCAGTGGGTCACATTATGTCTGCTATCAGAAGAAAGCAATGAATGAATCCATGGATTCTAGTGCTGACTTTACTTTCTCCTTCTTATAGAGCACAAAATTCTCTGCCCAGGGAATGGTGCCACCCAGGGTCACACAGATGGATCACACAAGTTTTAGTTTGCATTCTTTCACTAAGTAAAATCCAACTAAGCTTCACCAAGTTATAGGAAGCCTTAGTTTATTCTTTCTTATTGGTAAGTTGTATCCTATTATATGGCTGTACTGTGGGGGTTTTTTTGTCAAGTTTGGCAATTATGAATACACCTACTTAACCATTCACACATAATTTTCTCTATGCACATAAATTTCATTTTGCTTAGATAGATAATTTGTAATGGAAAATTTCTAGATATGGATAGGCATTGGATTTGTGATAAGCCTACTTAACTGTTTTTCAAAATGGCTGTATTATTTTATATCACAACTAACAAGAGTTGTTATTTTATATCACAACTAACAAGTGTAGGTTGGGGAGCTGGATCAGTGGGAAAAAACATTTGCCATGGAAATATGAGGGCCTGAGTTTTGATCCCTAGAATCCAGGTGTATAGCCTAAACCTAATCACATTTGTGAGCAAGATATGCAGGCAGAGAATCCTTGATGGAGTTGTTTAGGTAGATGTCCTAGTCAGTGTTTTGCCATCTTGACACAAGCTAGAGTTGTCTGGAAAGAGGAAACTCAACTGAGAGAATGCATCCTTCAGATTCTCAGTAGGCAAATCTGTAGAACATTTTCTTGGTTAATGAATCATGTGGGGAGCCCAGCCCACTGTGAATGGTGCTACCCCTGGGCAGATGACTTGAGAGGTGAATGAGAGCCATGGGAAGTAAGCCAACAAGCAGCACCCCTTCATGGCCTCTGTGTCAGTTCCTGCCTTCAGGTTCCTGCTTGAGTTCCTGCCTTGGCTTCCCTAGATTTTGCAATCCAAATAAACTCTTCCCTTCTCTAGTTGTTTTTGGCCTCAGTGTTCATCACATTAAAAGAAAACAACTGAAGACTTGAAATTAGCCAAAATGACAAACTCTGGTTTCAACAAGGGACCTTGCCTCAATAAGCAAGGTGAAGGATTGGGCAAGATACAGGTAGTCAATCTTGGTCCTCTACAAATGCAGACACAAAGGAACATGCACTTGCACTCATGTGGGCATTCATGCAGATTCATGCATAACACACACACACACACACACACACACACACACACACACACACACACACACACACAAGAACAAAACAAACACAACAAAATAAACCAGAACAAAACAAAAACCCAATGCTTCCAATTCCTGTCCATCTGTGCCCACACTGAGCATTGCTAGTGTATGGTTTAGGCTATCTAATGGCTATATGTTGGCATCTTGCTGTGATTTGTTTTGCATTTACCTGATGGTTCACAGTGAAGTTATTTCATTGGATTATAGTGATTTTCTTAATCATCTTCTTTGATGAACTGTCAGTTTCAGTTGCTTGAGACTTGCTTTGTGCCTGGCATGGATCCTTCTTGTAAATGCTATTTGAGGTCTTGAAGGAGTATTACTTTGAAATTGCTGAAACAGAGTGTTTTCCATGCTTAAAACTGAAGTATGCTGTTCAAACATTTTTATACCTTCACTAAGTTTTTGTGTGCTTATTTTACTATTTTTCCAGCCAATAAAAAGAAGTATTCAGAACTCTGGGGATGTCACCTGTTAGAGTTCCATTAAATTTTATTTTATCTTGTTTGGAAGCCACAGTACTAAGACTCTCATGCATTCCTATTGAATGTAAACACCTTTTTAATATCTTGAACAAAGCAAATAATTTACCACAGTTTATTCATACAGTGGACACCTTCATTTGGGATAGAAGCCATGTGTGTTACCACAGTTATTCTTATATTTCTGCACATGGTGACATTCTCCCATGCACTTATTTATTCTTTCAACCTGTGATTTTATTTGGAGTCATTTTCATTTTGCATTTGATTTTTACAGGAGTTCTGTCTGTAGTTCAGAAACTTAGACCTTAACATTTATCTGAAAACATGTATATTTTACTTTGTTTACAAAGTTGTATTTTGTGAAAGCCTCAGTGAGCACATTATTTTTCAGATTTTGGCTGTTAAAAGGTGTTGCCACATTTTCTCTTGATTTTCATAGTTTCTATTAATAAGCAGCTTCTGCCTTACTGGTGATCCTTTGAAATAATGTTATCACTTTTTCTGGCAGTCTTATGGATTTTTTGTTACCGTATCTTACCAGATCTGATCATTCTGTACTTAGCTGTCTTCTAGGCTTAGCTACAATTTTTGTTATGATTTTTTTGGATGGAGTTCTTCAAACTTTCTATGAAGTGTTTGCTTGGTACTTTTGGTATTTCTGGAAATTCTTGGAATTATCTCTTTAATCACCACCCCTCCCCACCCATTGATTTCTCTTCTTCTGCATATGTGATTAACTGTTTTTGAGACAGGTTCTCACCATGTAGTTCAGGCAGAAGTGGGAGATCATATGTAGTCCAGGTTGTCCTCAAACTCACAGAGATCCACCTGCCTCTGCATCCTGAGTAGTGAGACTAAAGGTGTGAGCCACCACACTCAGTTGCATATGTACTTTAAATTTCATGACCCAGCCTCATCTCCTCTTCTTTTCATTCTACCTTCCTTCTCTCCATGCTTATGTTTAGAGACTTTCTTTTAACTTTATGAGACTGTTACTGCTGGCTTCTGCTGAGTCTATGTACTAATACATCCAATACATCCATCCAATGAGTATTTAATGCTCTTGTCTTATTTCTGGAAAGCCCATATTACTCATGGTTTAAGTGTGTTATCTCTAAAACTGATCCATTATCCCTTTGTTTTCCTTATCACATTAAAGATAAACTTCTTCCCTGCTAACTCTAGTATCTCTGTTTTGTATAGAACCCTTTCTGTTGTCTGGGGTTTTATTATTAGTTCCATTCTTCTTAGCAGAATGCAAACATCATGCTTCTTAGGGTAAACAGATACTTTATAAAACATACTTTGTAAATGTACCCAGTGATGATATATGTACACAGAATTGACTCAGATACTGTACTTAATAGGCCTGTAGAGACATCAAATGAGAGTATAGTGTTTGCCCCTCTCAGGGTCAAGCAGAAAGAATGAAGATATGAAGGTAGCAGCTGCCTCCATACTGAGTTGAGTCGAGAGTGACCTGTATTAGATTCTCTCTGTTTCTGAACCACCTTGTTCTTGGGGCCTTACTTAGATGAGGCCTCTGGGATCTTTGCCTCTTCAGCCTCCAAACTGCCCAGATTTAGCTCTGCCTTCTGCTCTTGTATACTTCACCCACTGCAAACTTACATTGGCAGCTAGAAGGGGAAACAGCAGATAGGTTTATGGTAATCCCCTTCTCTTCAGACGGCATTATTCTTCAGAGCTCCAAAGACCAATGGAGTTGATTGTAACACGAATCTTAAAAGGTCTTATTAATAAAAAAGCAAGCAAACAAACAAACAAAAAAAACCCAGAGCCAGATATTGGGGTTAATTCTGAAAGATCAGAGGAATAGGACAAGTCAAAGCCAACCTCACTTTTCCGACCTTCAGTCTCTAAAGAGACCTACTTCCTGTATACCCAGGCCAATGTTCCTTTCTGTTCTGCTAACTAATTTCTTCTCTCTGCCCAGCTACATCACTTCCTCTTCCTGCCCAGCTCTGTCACTTCCTGTCTGTCTGTACAGACTTCCAGACCTTTATGGTTGACTAGTGTTGGAATTTAAGGTGTGTGCCACCATGCCTGGCTCTGTTCCTAGTATGGCCTTGAACTCACAGAGATCCAGACAGATTCCTGGCTCCCAACTGATAGGATTAAAGGCATGTGCTACTATTGCCTGACCTCTATGTTTATTATAGTGGCTGGCTTTTTCCTCTGATCCTCAGATAAACTTTATTGGGGGACAGATAAACTATCAACACACTTAATTGTGTTAGAGCTTTCTTACCTTTTCCTTATTCTGTTTTTGCTACAACATGTAGCAAATAATCACGTTACTAACTCTAGCCTTAGTGGAAATCTCTACGTGTTTCTCTTTCCTTGGGAGAATTTCTGACTGGCATCCTGACCACATCCAGGAATGGAATCAGAAAATACCTCAAGGAAATCACACAATCAGCAGGTAATATCTCACCTAGGAAATTCTCTTTCCTTGGAATTTTTGTTTGTCCAGTTCTTCTTGCTTGTACAACTCTTCAAATTTGTAAACAATGTGTCTTTTTTCAGTTATTACTTAAGGGTGAGGGGCATGTCCAACCCTTGTGATTTCCTATCTCTTGTATAATATTAGAGGGATCAGCCTTAATATTACACATCCCAGGGGCTCAGGAGAGAGAACTACGAATGGCGAGGACTATTTTCGGGAAATAGAATCTCAGCACACAGAGCTCTTAGTCCAGGCATTTATTCTACCAAATCTTCTTCTTCATTCTTCCATGCCCTGGGAGTCCCAGTATATATAAACTTATCAGAAACCATCCCTTGGCAGTACAAAGCCAGGCTTCCAGGGTCAAAGGGAGGGGTGATAAGAATCACATAGAGGAGCAATAATTATTAATTATCATTTGCAACCCAAAAGGGAAGTGACTAATGGGGAAATGAATTAACTAAAAGCTAAATTCAGGTAATATCTAAGAAGAGGGATCTTATGTACTCTACTATAGTCTTAAACATGATTGGTAGAAAATGTTAAGAATCTGTAAGTTTCTAGGTCAATGGGAGAAAATAAAACTGCCTTCTTTGTTCCTGTGGCTCCTATCTGTCTAAGCTATCTGCTGTTTTTCTGCAGGGTGGGGGGAAGATGTGCTCAGTCACTAGGCAACTTGTGTACAGCTAGATGCCTCTGGTGATAGTTAAAAGGAGATGTGGAACTAGAGGTAAGATTTGGAAAAGGAAGAAGTTAAGCTTAATTGGCACATCCGCCAGGCCTTCTCAAATGGGTAGTCTGGACACTTAAGTGTGTTCTTAGAGAGTATAGAGGTATCTCTGATAAGGTACTTTCCTCCATCTGGGGATGGACCTGGCCGGATGCTGCCAATGAAGATAATTACAGGGAGGCTTGAACTGGGGTTCTGGCTGAGCATAGCTGTCAGCGCAGGTTATCTAAATATTCTTTTAGTAGAGGGGAAATGGTGCCCAATAAATGATGGAAAAGCTACAATAGCACACAAGAAACTCATAGCAGGAAATGGCTGATAATCAAAAGCCAAATATCACCAAGGCTTCTTGAGCCTCAGCTTGACCTCTGGAAGGCCCTTGGCTTCTTCCAGGTGTTAGCTTTATCATAAACAGCTGAAATCCTACTTTGTATATTTTTGTGGCTTGTAGCACCTATCTTTTACTCAGAAGCATAATCCATTTCTCATCATTTATGAACTTGGAACTGGCTTGAATTTGGTATGTGAATTTGAACTGCTGATGATTGAAAGGTAAGATAGGCATTCTAAAGGTATTGACAACAATATGAAAAGACTATGGAGAGTCACGTCAATTTAAAGTAGAAACACTGGAACACTTCCATATACAGGATTAACAGTGCTAGCTGGCTCCAGGTATAGTGGTGACTCATCGATATTATCTCAGCACTCCAGAGGCAGAAGCAGGACAATCATTGCAGGAATGATCTAGCCTAGGCCACATAGTGAGTTACAGGACTGCCTGAGTTACAGAGTCAGGGCTTGTCTCAAACAACAAAAACTGTATCCAAACAAACAAAAATTAAACCAAATTAAAAAGAAACAAAATGATATATTTATGAAGAGTAAGGCGAAAAAGGACATGGCAAGAAGGGTAGTGTTGGGGAAGATAAATATGATCAAAGTATGTCAATAAATACAATAAAAATTTGTGTGATTAACATACTACTAAATAATGAAATGTTAGTCTGATACAGTGTTTGTGAAAAAGGTAAAATAAACGACAGCAGCTTTTAAGAGGAAGGAGGAGGAGAAGAAGAAGAAGCTAGCTACATACGCACAGCACTGAAGAGGAACAGGACAGCCTTGTAGTTTCTTAGCTTTCCCTGAGGCTCAGTTACAAAGTGAACTAATGCAGCTCCTCTTGGTTTTGAGGCACTCACTCTCCTCTTGAAGTCGACTCCCTCTTTTATTTATACATGGGATTAAATTGGTTTACCAACAGTTGGGTCAGAGTCTTTAGTTATACTATTAAATATTTTAATATAAGCAATGTTATTATGGTCATTCTTTTTAGGCTTTTAATCTTGAATGTTTGTCTTCAATCTCTTCTCTGCTTCACAGTAGTGATGACATATTTGACTTCCTGCTACATCCAATATGTTTGTCTGACAGTTTCTCATAATTCCTAGTGTGATGCTTCTAAACTTCAGGAACACTGGAAGCCACAATGTCATCTATATTACACAAAATATAAGAGTTTTGTATACATTTCTGGGTTTTGTATTATTTTAGTAAATGAACATCCTAAACTGCTGATTTATGGTTGATTAAACCTTCTTTTTCTCTTTGAGACAGGGTTTCACTATAAAGTTCAGGCTGTCCTGGAATTCACTATGTAGATCTGGCTGGCCTTGAGTTCATAGAGAACTACCTCCCTCCAACTCGAAAGTATTGGGATTAAAGGCATGCACCACTATGCCTGGCTTGATTAAAACTTTTTAATAACTTTATTTGAATAATTTTACTGCTAGGAAGAGTCTTTTTTTCTCTGAATTACTTAGCCCTAGGAAGAAAAGAAAGGATAATTAACTTCAATAGACAAATCAGAAGTAAAGCAATTCAAGTTTTCTGTTATTTTTATGATAGTCAAAATAGTATGGTAAATTTCAGAGAAGAGAATGAATGTCACAGTGTTCAGCAACCTGTTCCTCACTATTCAAACAAATTCTAATTGATGACTTTGAAAAATTCAGAGTGTATGTTTGTGTTTACTTCAAGTATACTGTGTGAAGTATAAAGATAGAAAAAAAAACAGAACGAACCCTCCCTGGTCAAAAATTAATGCAAAAATACAGGTAAGTCTTTAGTATGGTTTTCGCATGAGTGTTCAACATATGAATAAGTTCTATTCACCAGTCGGTACTGCTTATAATATAATGATTATCCACTCACTTATAATTATAGTAAACTAGTTTTATACCTGAATTTTAAAACCATAATCAGTACCATTACTCTTCTCCCT
Source organism: Peromyscus maniculatus bairdii (assembly GCF_049852395.1). NCBI lineage: Eukaryota > Metazoa > Chordata > Mammalia > Rodentia > Cricetidae > Peromyscus > Peromyscus maniculatus. Next base: position 82,648,092 of record NC_134858.1, read on the forward strand.
TTCAGAACTGTGAAAGTATCTGTAAGATTACCCTGGAACCTCAAATAGCTACAAACTGTTGCTGTCATGTCTTGGAAGAAAAAAAAAAAAAAAAACAGGACAATAGAGGCAGACTGGTTAAAATGGCACCATGGCTGGGTTGCAGGATTGGTTTATACAAAACACTGGGAAAGGGATAGAGCAGGAAGTTTTAGAGACTTGAGTTTGGACTATTCACACTTGCCAGCTCTCTGATATTAGCAGAGTTTCTTAAATTCTCCAAGTCTCAATTTCCTTATCCAGAAACTGAGAACGATAATGACAGTTTTCAGTGTTATAACAATTAAATGAGAAATGTGTGTGGGACACACAGCATATGGCTCAGTGCACAGTGCTCAGTAAAGGATAATGATTATTATTCATGAATTACAGGTATAGAGGCAGTAGAGCACAGCTTGGCTTATTTTCTCTACAAACCTAAACTACACAATGATGCTTTTTTTTTTCTTCTGGGTTGAAAGTAAAGAACAAATCACTTATTTTGAATATAGAAAAGGGCATTTTTTTTCTTGTTTTCTTCAGGCTTGATGGACAATTTCATCATTAAATGCTCTGATTTGTTTTTGTTTTAGACAAAATTCATCCTGAACAGAGCTTCACAATGATGTTGCTGAATTAAAGCCTGTTGTAAGTTTAGTGGATTCAGTTGGCATTGCTTTTTCGTGAAAGAACTTTTCATTACAGACAAAGCCTACCCTTCCCAAGGAGAAAGATTCCCTGCTGGGTGGAGCTAATGATCCAAGCAGTTTATATTAGTGTTACTTAGTGGTATCTCAAGACCCAGGTCTTGTGTGGGAGCTAGCTAGTTTGAACTGAGTTAGCTTTGAACCAGTATTACTATATTTGTTGCAGGTAGCTGTTTAAAGTGTCCGTGCTGGTTGGAATAAGAATGGCTCCCATAGGTTCACATGCTTGACTGTTTCGTCACCCGGGAGTGGCACTATTTGAAAGGATTAAGAGATGTGCCTTTGTTGGAGAAAGTATAGACTTATTGGAGGAAGTTTGTCACTGAGGGGTGAGCTTTGAGGTGTCAAGGGTCCAAGCCAGGCCTACTGCCTCTCTCATTCCTGTTGTCTAAGTTACCGTGTTTGCCTGCCTGCCTGCTACCATGCTCCCTACCATAATGATAATGCACTAAACCCCTGAAAATTTAAGCAAGCCCCCAATTAAATGCTTTCTTTTTATAAGAATTACCATGGCCGTGGGGTCTCTTCACAGCAAAGGAAAACTGACTAAGACAGTGTTTGTTATTGCAAAGACAGGTCTTAGACTATGAAATATATGTATCATATGAATATATTATATATTATACATATGCTCTAATTTTGTCACTCTTCCTTTCTCTATATAAATATGGCTTGTCCACCATACCTAGAAACACAGCAGAGCTGTTCCTTCTTAGGAACTAATCTACACTAGCCTCATAAAGAACTGACTTTATTATCTAGGAAATCTTAAAAATCCTTAAGAAATTAGGCAGCATAGAAGTACTATGACATGAATATCAGCTCAGAAACCTACTATAGAGGCCAATGAATGTACGAAAGAATCCTGAACACTCAGAATTTGTAAGAATTGCATGTATTTTCTTATGCAGACATTCCCATAGTTTCCTCATAAAAGACACAGGATAGAAACAAGGCCCTTGGAAGAGTTTGTATTTCCTGTGATACCAATCAACTTGCAGAGATAGTGAGAATGTTTGAGAGGAGCCAGGCTATGGGCTATCACCATGCAGGAAAAGGTTGTTCAGTGCTGGTGTCTTCGCTGATCATTTCACCATTGGAAATTTAATATCACAGCAGTAAAAATGTCTCACTTTGTCCTTAGACTTGACATTTAAGACTTGAAAGAAGTACCTGTCCAGTCCCCACATTCTGTGATTAGGACCTGCCACTTGGATATTTTCCAATTAAGATTTCACTGGGGGCTAGGTACTGTGTTGGACACTGAGTTCTGAGTTCTGTGACCTACTCCTTGTGGTTGCCAGGAGAGAGAATTTCTCTTCAGTGTCTGGTATGGTAAGACCAAGATCAAAACCTCTCAGACTGTACCTGGAATTTCCCTGTGGGAGCAACACAGCCCCTTGGCATAGAAAGGCCCCCTTGAGGGGGATTCGTACCCCACCATGAATGACTCACTACCTGATCTGTCCTGCCGTCTCTATTAAGAGCTTTTTCTACCCAGTGAATTTTTACTGTTCTTTGAAGCTCTGGATTCGACGCTAATTTGAAAGAAGGTGCCCTTGAATGACCTGGGACGTGGGAACCAAAAAAGACAGGAATTGGTACCTAGGGGTGATGGGTGAATTTCTGGTTTCAAAAATATGCACTGCTGTGCAAACAGCTGCCTTTTATATGCTTTAAGTCCTAAAAGGAATGAGTGTGATTCAGAAACTAGGCTTAATGAACTGTGGCTCTTCACTGAGCTCTGCCAAAATCCCTTCTGTGCTGCAGGGGCATATCCACGCAGCTCTAACCAGAAGGTAAACTCCCAATCTGCCTGCAAGTGGTAGTGTCTGCTCAGGGCATGGGACTCTGCAAATCAGCTGGAGTAGTCCATGGGAATGCCACAAGTGTCTGCCTCTCTAATGCCAATACCGAGAAGTTGTTTTCTTCGTCTCCTGCTTCTGAAACAGAAACAAAGAGGCCGCTGTAGTTCTCCATATTCTTCTCCTGTCTCCTTTCTCTTGAGCAGTTCTCTCGGGCTACTCTAGCTCCCCTACTAGACTATGGTAACAAGAAAATAGTTTTCTAGTGTCCCCATTCTTGCCCTTCCAACACGCACTTGCTCCATCCTGGTCAACGTCCCCACCTAGTGGTTTAAATTTGCCAGCTTCTCTTCCCTTCCCTTTCCAATAGCTTTGAACTGGGCACCAGGGTTAAGAAAATAATAAAGGCGCCTGGTGATGGATGGAGTTGGAAGACTGGAGGCCACCTTAAAAATGTGGTGGGAAAATGCTTAATATGCTGACGTTTCTGGCCTCAGGGAAAGGAGCGGGGTGTGTGTTTTTCTTTTGCTTTTCCTTTTTTTAAAATCATCTGCTGCAATCCGGCTTAAACCCCTTACTAAAAGGAGTGCCCTCTCGAAGCTTGGATGGTTTGTATTTTCTTTACCACACTTGCTAACAAATGAAAGTATAGTAATTTAGTTGACCATCACCCACTGTCTTTGCCCCTCCTAGAATATAACTGCTGTAATTGGTTCTGAATTTGCCCTGTTCGTTTCCATATTCCTAGTGCAGAGAACACCCAGCGTCAATTATGTATTCTAATCCAGCATCAATTACTCATTCTAATTTTTGCCTGGCTGGCTGACTTAGAGGACCAACAATGCAGGGAATTTGGTTTGGGGCCATGTCATCTTAGGTAAAAGTCTCTCATATAGGTCTGGAGTTACTCCACTTTTGAAATTGCAGATGATCCCTGACTCACCTCTGAGACAGCATGATTTGAGTCTTATAAAAACACACTTGCGGAGAACCTGATGAATTCAATTATACCGCGGCTTTCATTGGATCCACCCAACATACCAAACACAAACTTAGGTTCTTGGGACTTACAGTGGACCGCTTAGTGCTCAAGACCGATAATACATTTCCCTTCACGTTCAACTTTTGATTTGTACGTGTACCCTGTATTTGGTTCTGTTCAGATTGGAGGAAAAACCCAGCACAAGGAATCTGCTGAGGGTTTGGGGGCCTGGCTGCCTTGCTTACTGCCCCCTATGGCAGAATTGCGATCTTTTTGTGGAGGGCAAAGGAGACAGTGTGATGAGTGCAGTGAGGATGGCTCGGAGGCCCCTTTATTTTCTCTTTCCTGGGCGGGCTGAAGGGAAGAAGTTCTTCCCTGGAAACTCGGGTACTGAGCCGCCAGCCACTGGAACGAGGCTGGAGCCAAATGTTTAATTTCACATACAGTAACTGGCTTCTCTTTATGACATTGTTTTAAATCTTGCAGACAGCTTCTCTCCCGATGACTCACAAAGTTAAAGGGGGAAGACTGGATGACAAGCCCAATTTTCTAAATGCAGATAAGAAAATGTGTTGTTAATGTACTAAGAGTTAAAGACATCTCAAAGCCCCAAGCGTGAAGTATAAAATGCTCAAATTGGTTTCTTCCTTCTAAGGCAGCATCTCTGGCGCCTCCTTCCAACCTGGGTGTGGCCTTCCGTGTTGGGTTAGATTCCAGAAAGGAGAGTTCAGAGATTAGGGCTTGCTCCACCTACCACCAACCTCCAGGAAAGAGGGAGGTGGTGGTAGGCGGAAGCCTAGACCCGGACGCCCGCACTAAGTCTGTGGCAGCGACTAAGGGCGTGGATTGACTGCGGGAGCGCTAGGACTCAAAGCCCGCAGAGGCAAGAACAGGACGTCCCGTTCCCCATTCCCCGCCTGAAAGGCGACTGACTCTGAGTGTCAGGGTCGGGAGAAGGGACAAGGTGACGAAAACTGCGAGAGAGGGCGGTAGGACCCGGCGGGAGAAGTCTGTGGCCGGGAATGGAACTGGGCGGGAGGAAAAGAGGGAGGGAGAGAGCTAAAGCGAAGGTGCTGTGCCGCTGGCGTCTGCACTCGCCGCACTGCACGAGTTGCAAGACTGGACCAGGCTGGACCCAGATAGTATAAAAGGAGCCTCACCGGCTCCGAGGCTCACACCTAGCTCCCGGGCTGGCGCACGCCGGGTTCCTCCTGCTCCCCCCGACACCTGCCCCCTCCTGGTCTACGGCTCCAGGTGCCTCAGCCCCGTGCGCCTCGCGGCATGGCTCCCAGCGGCGCGGCTGGAACCCAGGGGGTGGTGACGGCTGCTGCACGGCTCGAGCAGCTGCAGCTCCGACCCCAGAGTCTCCCTTCTGGTGGCCGCGTCTCCGCGGGGCAGCTCGCCCGGGTGGCCAGCGCGTGAAAAGGGAGGGAGTGCGGAGCTCTGGCGCCAGGCGCGGCGCGGCTCGCAGACTTCACAATCCCCCAAGTCAGGCGGTGGCCACAGAAAGTGGCCCTGCCCTGGGTGGGGGGCGCGGGGCGGGGATGCAAGCCCCAGACTCTGCACTGGCATGCAAGCTTAGGTCTGTACAACGAGGAAACTCCTGCGGGCGGAGTCTGCAGATTCCGGAGCGCCCGGGTTAGGAGAAGCTGAGCCCTGAACAATTGGGGTAAGAGGTCCCACTTGACCTGAGACACCCTCCTCAAGCGATACTTAGCCCTTCTCCACTGTTTGCCTCCAGGGAGCCTGAGCGGAGCTGGACTGGGTGGGCCAGTGCTTTAATCACCCGGGCGAAGACGGGGCGTGGAGAGGAGCTAGCAGACGCGGCGGCAGCGCTGGGCGCACTGGAAGTGCAGGGGACGCGCCCGCCGGCTTGGTGGCCGCGCCTGTGACCTCTCCTTTCGGCTAAGAACCCAGGCGGAGGAGTTACTGAGGAGCCCACGGAACTGGCTAGGCAAAGGAGACAAGCCCGTGGTCTCCATGATCTTCCCATCCTCCGTTCTCTCCCTTGTCCGCTCCATGCTCAAGAGCTGCGCTCCGCAGCCCGGGCGAGGAGAGCCATGGAGGAGCAGGGAGTTCAGTGCGCCCCGCCGCCTCCTGCCGCCTCCCAGACAGGGGTACCTCTTGTCAACCTCTCTCACAACTGCAGCGCAGACAGCTACATTTACCAGGACTCCATCGCCATGCCCTGGAAAGTCCTGCTGGTTGCTTTGCTGGCTCTCATCACCTTGGCCACCACGCTCTCCAACGCCTTTGTGATAGCCACGGTGTATCGGACCCGGAAGCTGCACACCCCAGCTAATTACCTGATTGCCTCTCTGGCCGTCACTGACCTGCTCGTGTCCATCCTGGTGATGCCCATCAGCACCATGTACACGGTCACTGGACGCTGGACACTAGGCCAGGTGGTCTGTGACTTCTGGCTGTCGTCGGATATCACCTGTTGCACTGCTTCCATTATGCATCTCTGTGTCATCGCCCTGGACCGCTACTGGGCCATCACTGATGCGGTAGAGTATTCTGCTAAAAGGACTCCCAAAAGGGCGGCCATCATGATAGCCCTGGTGTGGATCTTCTCCATCTCTATTTCGCTGCCACCCTTCTTCTGGCGTCAAGCCAAAGCTGAGGAGGAGGTGCTGGACTGTTTTGTGAACACCGACCACGTCCTCTACACAGTCTACTCCACGGTGGGCGCTTTCTATTTACCCACCCTGCTCCTCATCGCCCTCTATGGCCGCATCTATGTGGAAGCCCGCTCCCGGATTTTGAAACAGACACCCAACAAGACCGGCAAGCGCTTGACACGAGCCCAGCTGATAACAGACTCCCCTGGGTCCACGTCCTCGGTCACCTCCATTAACTCCAGGGCTCCCGACGTGCCCAGTGAGTCCGGGTCTCCAGTGTACGTGAACCAAGTCAAAGTGAGAGTCTCAGACGCCCTGCTGGAAAAGAAGAAACTCATGGCCGCTAGGGAGCGCAAAGCCACCAAGACCCTAGGGATCATTTTAGGAGCATTTATTGTGTGCTGGCTGCCCTTCTTCATCATCTCCCTGGTGATGCCTATCTGCAAGGATGCCTGCTGGTTTCACATGGCCATCTTTGACTTCTTCAACTGGCTAGGCTATCTTAACTCCCTCATCAACCCCATCATCTACACCATGTCCAATGAGGACTTCAAACAAGCATTCCATAAACTGATACGCTTTAAGTGCACAGGTTGACTTGTCAATGGCAGTGGGGTCGCCTAGGCGGCCTTTGGGGATCAAGTTGGGTCTTTTGCAGGTAGGTCAAATCTTCTTTCCCTGTTACTGGGTGGAAGCAAGGCTCTCTGTCCCGGGCAAGGGCAATGGATCCTGTGAATCCGGGCAGCTCTGAGAGAGCACTCTGGAAGGTGAACTGCTCCAACTACTGCAAAGCTTCCATGCTGAGGAGGTTAGCCTTTTGTCCTCAAAGCCCGGGCTCAGCACAGATCCTCCTGCAGCCAATCACACAAAAGGTTGCAACTTTTTAACGTTGATGATGGATGGGGGGATGCCCCGTTTTGTACCATGGACATTGCCCTCTAAGCCAGTGGCACTTGTAGGTGTTGTCGGAAGCCTATCTGAGACAGATCTACACACAGCCTGGCAGTACTTGAACTAGACAATTAATACCCTGTGCTTTGGGGGGAACTTTGTGTTACAGCTTAATTTTAGAACACTCACTTTGACATCCTTCAGTCTTCATTTGTTTATTTAAATGTGGTTGGAGAAACTTGTGGATTTGGTGCTTCAAACACTAAATGTGGCTTGGACGGCACAGAGCAACCTTGAAGAGTTAAAGTGAAATTCTGATGATAAGAGCTCTATTTTTATTACAATCAAAAAATATATGGGGGTGGTGGGTGGGAATGGGAGATGGGAGTGTTACACTGAGGATCAACACCTAAGAGTGTTTGTTTTCTGCAGAGTTCTAATTTTTTAAATTCCTGTTTTGTGATCGTCAAACTACAACTCTAACAGCTCAAACAAAACATAATGTGTGCTAGTGCCAAAGTCTGCAGGCTGCGTGGTTTCCTAATCTCATGTACCAGTCATTTTACACACTTAAATCCCCACCAATGGAGGGTATGCTGAGTGACTCAGTCCAAACTGCTGCTGGTAGAGGAGTTTGTCAAATGGATTAGAGTTGGATACAGTTCCTTAACAAGAAAGTATCTTTCTTCCTTATCTAGTTCCGTGCTATACGGAGGAGACTGATGAAACAGATGCTATTTCTTATATAATTAAGGAATAAAGGGGGAGATAAGAGGATGTATATTTTTGACTTGTAAAAAAATCTTAAAATGCATGAGACAATTTTTGATAATCATTTGCACTCTCTCCCATCTGTGGTTCCTTTGTGTGCAAATATATAAAGTAAACAAGAGAACAAGTTTCCCTGTCCAGAAATCTTCAAAACGCAGCCAGAACACCCCAAACTATATTAAAGTGTGCATGAGAGAGAGAGCCTGGGACTCCACCTTGTTTTTTTCTTACTATTGAAGTTTGGGTAGGAGCAGCTAGAAAAAAAAAGACACATTAGAAATTTAGAAAAGCCGAGAGAGCCTGAAATTGAACCTATTTTCTTTATAATTCATATAGCCAGACCTCAGGCTTAATAAACAACCAGGAAACTGGCAAGCCTGCTAGCCTTGGAGATGTGTTACTGACCTGCCATGTCAGTGACGATAACATCTAAAATTACTGAACCGTATCTCTCTTTCTAAGTTTCAACGGCACTTGGTTATTTTGAATTCACTCTGAGGGGTACATAATACAGCAAAATCACATACTAGAAGATGAAAAAAAAATTGCACTTTCTTAACAAAAAGAAGCAGTCCCGAAGGGTCATCTGTAAGAACAAGTGTGTATGTGGAATGTTTAATATGCCAAAGAAGATTCACAGTCCTTGCTTCAGAGGCTGTCTGCACTCGAGACCTTTTGTCTGCAGAAGGAAGTTGTCTTTATAAAATGGATCCACTCCCTGTGTAAAGCTGCCCAGTCCAGATCATCAGACAATAGATGTAGTGAGCTGAATTACACTGCTCGCCTACTGTGCAGACCTTCACACTGGGTAATGACTCTGAAAAGATGCTAGTCAAAAGTTCACATGTACTGTAGGTAAAAAAGGGAATTTCAACAAACATTATACCTGACACTGGAGTAAGATAAAATCTTAGGCATTAGATAATCCTGTAGATTTCTGCTGGATCCCTAGTTTCTTTGTGCTTTGTAACATTTCTCCTATGGAGGAATGCATATGAAGCATGGTATTTGTTTTCATATGATTAATATGTTGGTCTCCTGTTTATGTAGCTGTGTTTTCTTGGGGCCCAAGAGGCAATTAAGTCAACTTCTAAGAGCCTTAGGGGAAAATTAATTGAAACAAATAGCCACTTACAAATGATTTCTTTATAGGGCACTTACAATGACTGTGTCACCATGTTGACAAAACATGGTCAATTTAGTCAAATTGGTTGTTTGTCATTTTGTAAATCACTCACCTTAATTATTGCTTGAGTACTTTGGCTGAACTGATTGAATGTGAGGCATCGTGTATCAAATAGAAGCTTGCAAACCTTTGTAGTGATAAGAGATCTAAGATCATCATCCAGCATTGCACATGATTATGCAAGGTGTATATTCACCCCCGGGGTATGCAGATAGAACTGTTAAGCTCCTTTTCAGTTACTACTGCATATGAGCATAGTTTGTTTCATAAACTAGACACATGGCTTTTTTGCAGAACATAAAATGGGAGATGAAAATGTTTAACTTACGTAGAAATGAAAATATATTTTCATTGACTATGGTAACAAGTACCATTTTCCATATTGTTTAATTGCACAAATTTTCACACAAGTATATGAATGTATACTCATTTAAAAATGCCAATATTGTCTTGTGTTTGTAGGAACTTTAGAGTTTCCTTTTTAAAAAATGGACACTGCACCCATGGAATGAATGTTTAAGAAGTTTGACAAAATTCCTATAGAACAATATTGTTCACCTTTCCTCTCTATTATCTTAGTTTTCTCTTCTTTAAGTGGGAAGTACTGAGAGGACCATAACTCACTCAAGCAGTCATGTCTCAGATTGTGTGTATTTGGTGGAGTTTTGTGTCTAAAGTTGCCTTTGGTATCCCACCTCTCAGCAAATGTGTAATTGGAAATTAAATTTAGGAAAATGATGAAATAAAAGTTCTTTTTGTGTTCTAAAAGACTATTATTCTATTATTATGGGAAGACTGGGTCACTTGATTCTGGGCTGTGTTTTGAAGTTCAAGCCTTCATGAGAGGATGACTGGTGATAGTTGACAGTGTGATGGATGGATATGTGTTGCCATGGTTTGGACAGTTCAGTTTATGTGTGTAGGAAGAGTTCGAAAGTAATTTTGTATTCTATAAAGAGGGAAGGTTGCATCCACTATCAAGAAGCTTTCCAGATAGAAATGTTAAAGGAGTTTCTCCTCAGTGTTCTGAAGATTAAAATACAAAATGAGAGAAAGGAGAAGCTGAGTGAAAGCAGACTTTTGTATGATGTAAGGGTAGGCTGTGCTACCTAAGGACCAATGGAATATCTAGAGAAACAACTTCTGGAGTCAGAATGTCCTAGGTTTCAATGATAAATGTAGATGGTAGATTATGCGGTTCTCTTCCCAAAATATCACCTAACTGTAAGTTGTTGCAAAGGCTCAAAGTCTGTACACATTGCACTTCAGAAGGGGAGTGGGATTCATAAATGGTAGCTCCTCATTGGCATTATTTCCAAGTGCTTCCTTTATAGGGATGCACTCTACTTGTAGCACAGAAAATCAAGGTTATTTGAGAGAGTAGACAGAGGAAGTTTCAGTTAGCTGGAATGGGGAGATCTTGTCTAAATTAGAAATGATTGGGATTAGCAGTTTTCCACAACCATCTCCTTTGGCTGGTCATTCCTGGTCCAAAGGGAAAAGGGAACACAAGAGGTGGTTTTCAGTAGGTGCAGTGTCAGTGAGAAATTGACACACACTTAGTTTCCTGTAGCTTTCTCTTATACACATTTAAACCTTCTTTCCCACCTTCTAAAGATGTATGGCTATTTTCTCAAATCCACATTCGCTGGCCATATCCACACCCTTTTTTCAGCACCTCATTTTCCTCTTTTAGTCTTTACCAACAATGATGCGTATAATTTTTATTTTAGCTCTGAAGAGCTGATTTGGAAGCCAAAAAATTTTATATTACATAAAACGAAACTGTTGCTCCAAATGCATATATATGTGGAGGAGGTAAAAGCTTTCAACTGGAGCACCTCCTGAGGTTATCAGAAGGGAAGGGTGTGGGAAGGGCACAGGAGCTTCTGCAATATGCATCAAACCCTCCCTGGGTGTCCACCAGGGGGCAGAATGCCTCTGAACAGTCAGCCAATGCTGCGGCTCCCAGTTGAGGATTTCTCATTCTTTCTGGGTGGTTTGCAAGTGAATTAACTCCTTTAGGCTCAGTGAAAACAAAGCTCCCCCAGCTTTCCAAGTCTACACAGAGGGGGTTCATCACTGATACTAAAGTAGCAGATTTTTCAGAAGTTAAAATCCAAGCAGGCAGTTTCCCCAAAACACACTCAAAGTGTTTCTTCATGTATGTGTACTCAATTTTTATTTTCTTAGTTCAGTATTTACAATATTGTGACCTTTTATTAATATGACACCGAGTGAATTCAGAAGTTAAGGGAAACACATTTATCTCAAAATAATTCAAACTATGTACTTGAACATTCATCACTAGGGATTTTCTCATCACTTTCTTTCTTTCTGACTCTGTCTTCTGTCTGTCTGTCTCTCTCCTTCTTCCTCCCCTCTTTCCCCCTTCTCTTTAACTTCGTTGGTTTAATGTTAATACACTCATAATTCAAAGGTACAGCACTTGCCATTTCAAGACAGAAGCAAAGTATGCATCCAAGACAGCCTTTCCCAGAAGGCTTAATCTTTAAATCTGTGCAATTCTGGTGTTTATTTGAAAGTCGGTGTGGTATAAATGTGAATAGAGTGTTGGATATCAGAAAGATGATTTTTTTTTTTTTTACAGAAGCAAACAGATCATAATAAGCAAGCAAATAGATGCTGTTATCCTCAGTGCCTTCATTGTCTGCAGCAGGCCATTACACACATCTGTGGATTCAATTGGACTTTCAAAGGCAGCATTCACATCTTAGGAGTATACTAGCAACTGGGCAACTGACTAAGATAGTGACTTAACAACATTCCGAATATAGTCTGTAAAGGAAAATTCCCATTTCCTTTACTTATTTGCACACATCACAAAATATACATCTTTTTTTAAAATCTGTTAACCAACCGTCCAAGAATGGGCTTGTAATAGTTCCTGTACCAAAAATGAGCAGATGGCGATGGGAGGGATTCATTTATGATAAATCCTTTAAAATATTACACATGCCTTACTTTAGTGATGCAAGCAGGCATGACTCACTTCCTGCCTGATTCTGTGGGAACATACCACACATGGGTGGGCCTCTGGTTGGTCCTCCTGTTTTGGGATAACCAGATTTCAGAATATCTCTTGCTCAAAAGTATGGTGGCCATGCGGGTGATGTGCCAGCTGTGACAGAACAGGGTAGGAGACCTTGCCACCTAGTCTGTGCCAGAGTGTTTTGTTACTTCTTAATTCTGGGTGTGGCAGCTCTCTCGGCAGTTCCAGTTGCCATTAGCTGAATACTGAGTGGGTGCTCATCTGTGCTTGGCAGGAACACTATCTCAGAGCTTCATCTCTCCTTCCAAGCTGTTCCTGGCTGTCAGGTCCTCCAGTCTCCCCGTGTTTGCTCTGCTTCTCCGGGTTCCCCCCACAGACTGCTGTCTGATGAAATAATCACATAGTAGGAGTTGAGAGCTCTTTGATGGCATGGAAGCTCTCAAGAAAAAAAGGCCAAGAAAGACCAGACTAAATGCATGTTTGAGAATCATGGGCAAGTCCCTCTGTAGTATAATATACTCATCTCAGTGTTTTCAGGTAAGAACTATGTATGATATTGCAAGTTTTATTTATCAAGTGAGCTTATTTAAAAAGCCTTTGTTGAGACCCAGTTTCTTATTATTGAACTATATAACTGAAATCAAGCCCTGTCTAGATAACTCTCATCTGTGGCCAAAGTTAAGACTGTGATGATGTGTATACACTGCTCTTAATATAAGGTTCAGCACACACAGGCTATATGGGTGTGAAGATCCTAGAAAGAAATGGGAAGTCAAGAAATTTGAGTTTTCACAATGATGTTTCTCAAAACTAAATGGGCATATGACTCACCTGAGGAGTTTGTTTAGAAGAGACTCCATTCAATGGGTCTGGAGAGGACTGATGTGTCTTTGTGGGCCTATAAGACTCTGCTCTGTGGGGAGCCTGATGAGACTGGCCCAGGGATCACATGGCATCATAGAGATCTGCAGGGAAGGAAACCTAGCTTGTCTTAGTTACAAAGGAGGAGCAGCCATTCCACATGCACATAAACAAAAACCATACAAAATTTGCAGATCAGAGAATTAGAATTGTGCTTTTCTTGTGTTTTCTCAGTTTGTTTACATGATACTTATACCTCAATTTCAGCAACTGTTAAATGTTCTCACTGAAATAAATGTTTTCTGCTGAAGCTATACATCTCGAATCTACCCTAAGAGAAGCAGTTCACTCCTGCGTATGATTCAGCAAAGCATGACTGACCTCAAAACAGTGCTTTGTTTTCAAACTATTTTTAACTAAAAGATTTGCCTTAAAAAAAGTTGAAAAAAAGAATTTGTAAAAGTACAAATGGTAAAACACAAATTTAAAAAGGAAATAACAATTCTTAATATTTAGTAAAAGGCTCTGCTTCCTTCATAATTTGTTTCGTTCAGTATACTTGGATTGCTTTTTAAACACAGAGCCATGAAAATATTTGCCTATTGTATAGATATTTATATTTTGTAAGTACAAACAATTATTTTTATCTCTTGTTATTATGTTTTAGAGACTTTTAAGCATTTGTGTTAATAATTAAGCATTTATGTTCATATCCTACAAGAGCTAGCACTTTTTTATTAATGTATGTTACTTATATAAAATAATGGCTTTCATTATAATATTTTTATATGCATATATCATGTATTTTTCTCACCTCACCATACTGTTACCCTCTCTTTTTCCCATCCCCTTCCTGCTGGCTCTTTTCTTCTCAAATAATCTCCCTCCTATATTTATGTCTAACACACACACACACACACACACACACACACACACTCATACCCACTCACATATATATATATATACACAGTCACTCTCACACACAGACACACATTCACATATACACTCATACACTCTCACACACAGACATACACACACACACAAGGACATACTTGCACACACACACACACACACACACACAGATATACACAAATTTAAGTTCTGAAACTTTTTTATTACACAGAAAGTCTCTCTTACTTTTTATTCCCTAAATAGGAATCAAAGAATCCTGTTTCAGAAAGGATCATTGAGTTATCCTTGTTTGTTTATGAGTGTTTGAAGCTAAGAAAACAGTGCCAGTGAGTGTGTGTTTTCATTCCACATTACAAAACGCAGCCTCCCATCTGGCATGCTTCATGTACACTTATGACCTTCATGCTGGATCCCAGCAAAGCTGCATTGCTGAGGATTTTGTTTTCAAAGTTCAGGAAGGAACTAACACTACTGGGCACTGACTTAAGACCCACCGTTACTCAGTCCTGACAGTACTATTGTGAGACCAGATTGCTTCCCTTATTATATTATTACCATGGTCGTGAATTAGGTATTCTAGCAATTTCATTCAATAATTCAATTTAGAGAATTATAATTACGGTCTCAGCTAGACAATTTGCATCCAGACTGGGAATGGAAACTGTATGATTTTGTCTGTTTACATGAGAAAAGTGTTTTCTGAGGCATTAAAGTAGACTAGGACTTCATGGAATTTATGGATAAATTTTGCTGCAGTATTGTATGTAGAGAACACAGATTTCCTTTTGGGTTGGTCCCCAAATTCTTCACCTCACCTGGTGTCTGACTCCAACCTCCACCAGCCAGTGCATATTTGGTGTCCACTGACCCTTCCAAATGAAAATGTGAACGTAACTGCTTGCTGCAGCAATATTAAGCACAGGTGTTTGTGCTCTGTGAGGAAGGTCCCAGTAGGTGTGGCCCTCTGTGGAAAGTTACTGACGGACATCTCTCCAAATCCTGGGAACCCAAGCCACTTTGTCTATTTTTACATGGAGTCAAACTTCTGAGGAAATAGCCAATTCGGGAACAAGTGGTTTTCAAATAGTACAGTTATTTTATTATTTTTTTTTTTGCACAACATAGCTGAAATTTCTTAATGCTTGCATTTTCCTCTTTTAAAGTTGGATGTTTTATTAATTCAACTCCTTTGTAAGAGGATTTAAGTGAATTGTTTTTTCCTTCCCTGCAGACCTCCCTTCAAACCCTAAAATACTACACAAACATCAAAAAAGACAGATTCCCAGGATAAAAACATATCAATATTTACAAAAACTGACTTAAACTACACGTGTAGACTGAACATAGAAGGTCGGCTCTCCTTAAGAGGTGAGCACTGTGGGAGTGAAAGGCAACCATGGGCAGCCCCCTCTGGCTTGGAGAAAATTCTGCTCAAAATACTGACTGCTGGGTATCTGATCACTATCGTTTGTTTTACATGAAAGACAATAGAAAGAAACTTGAATGAACTTGCAATTAGAATCAAGATCCAGAATGACTTGCATGTGACCTCAGCCTCCGAATATTAGTTTCCTTGTATAAATGTGGGCATGGCATGCCCTGCTCTGCCTGTGAGTGCCATGAAGACAATAGATGCCACCAAAAGCCCTCTCAGGCCACGGGCACTTAGAGCTTTGAGACATTCATTAAATGCCAGTTTGCTGCCGATCAGACAAAGGAAAGCAGGTGCTGACTGGCATTTGAAGTCAGCAGAACGTTTTGGGTTTTTTTTTTTTTTTTTTTGAATTTACCTCTTTCATGTCTTAAAAATTAGCGTGGAAAGTACTAGGCTTGCTTGTGTGGCATTTTCAAACAAAATTCTTTGTTGGTTTTCCTTCCCCTCTGCGCTTCGGCGTCTTGTTGTCCCTTTCTACCACGCTACCCTCCAAAGCCTCCTTGCTGCTTTTCTTTTTAGTAACTTGGGTTTTGGAACAAGTGATCTAATCTCTAAACACTTCAGTCTTCTCTCTAAACAGGACTAAGAGACCTATCTTAGAAGATGAGCAAGAGGACCACGTTGTTATTATTATGTAATCAGACACCAGAGAAAGTTCTAGAAGCAAGGCAGCTCCTCAGCAGATCTTTCTTCTGTTTATCCTGTCTTCAGGAGGCCACCGCCCAGGACTGTCTGTCTCAAGGGCTTGCTAGTTAAAATCCTATTTCTGGTTGGAAGTGGAGATTTGTAAAACTTTGTGAGATCAGGCCAGTTTTATTGATCCTGTCTGGAAAGTGCTTATAATGTGATTTCTAAAAAAAAAAAAAAAAAATGCTATTTTCTGACTGGTATTTATTAATTTAAAAAAATATCCTTTTACTTATTTTAAATAATGAGCAGTTCTTGAAGTTTTAACACATTACACCAACCAGCATCCTTAATACAAGTTTGTTTGTTCATGTTATAGTTCATTTGGGTCCAGAACATTGAAATGGTGTGAGCTTTGCGTATAAGAGGATAAGAAACGATAGACTGTGGTATGTAATATATTTGTAGATAAGTATAGATGCAAGGCAGCTTCTGTAGGAGCTTAGAGGAGAGTAAAATGAAAAGTTTTTTTTTTTTTGTTTTGTTTTTTTGTTTTTTTTTTAAAAAGACTTTCTCTCTCTGTGCTTTTATGGGTGGTGATATATTTGCATTTTAGACTAGATGTTTCCATGAGAGTTTTCTTTGTAGATATCATGAACGCTGAAGTCTAGAGTGAGGAAAACTAATTTGTGATGGTCAATATGTCAGTATATTTGAGACCCAGTACACCTAAGCCCTCCAGCTGTGCTCTCTGATGGTCACCGTGCATTTCTAAGCATTTGCAGTGGCTGTCCAGCATTTGTTGCTCTGAGCAGGCAACTTTTGCTGACACACGGTACTGTTCTTTGCCATAGAAGCTCTTTTGGGTGGCCCAAATGCACATCAAGTATATTTTTGTTCATAGCAATCCAAAACACTACCCAGCGACAACAAAATAATTTTAAAGGTCACTTAGTGTACATTTAATCAAGTCTATTTTCATTTTTGACTGCTTCAGTTACTCAGAGATATCCACACGACTCAGATATTTGCTATAGCAACTGCTGTAGGTGAGCACCCGAGGGTGGATGGACTAGCCAGATCAGTTTCTTTGCACAGAGCAGATAACCTGCCTTCGAAAAATGATATCTGAGATCTACTTCAGATCAAAAGGAGAATAAAAGTAGGCCCTTATGGACAGCATTAGTTAGTTTATTTATTTATTTATTTATTTATTTATTTATTTATTTTTGGTTTTTTGAGACAGGGTTTCTCTGCGTAGCTTTGTGCCTTTCCTAGAACTCACTTGATAGCCCAGGCTGGCCTTGAACTCACAGAGATCCGCCTGGCTCTGCCTCTCGAGTGCTGGGATTAAAGGCGTGTGCCACCACCACCCAGCTAGTTAGTATTTTTATATCCTTATTTTAGTAAAAATCCGTTTACCCCTGGAAAGATACAAATAAATATACAGTAAATAAAAAACTAAGGTCTGTAAGGCAGGAATCCAGTTCCTCCTTCTCTGTCAAGAAAAAAAGAGAGCCAGACTATTTGTATCGAGCTGATGTATCTCTGCCCCTTTCCAGCTTCTGCAGAATCAACTGTGAATGGGGCCAGCCACTCCTTATAGAAATTATATCAACCACTTGGTTCTTGTAGATAAGGGCTTCTCAGCCTTGGCGCTATTGACATTTTGGTGACAGCATCCTTCAGTGTGGGGCAGTCGTCTGTGTTTTAGAGATTTAACACCTTGAGCTTTGCTCTAGATGTCAGGAGCAACCCCAGCCCCTCCCCCTACTCTCAGCTTCTGAGTATTCTTCTTTCAGGACATGAAAAGTGACCTTTGATGGGAAATATGAATAAATAAACAAGCAAACCAACAAACTATTGAGAACCTCAGAGGCAAAGGCAAATTAGAAACAGCAGAAAATCTGTTTAAGAATCCGAGTCATTTCTTCTTTTCCTTTCTTTCCATGTGTGAGTGTGTGACATGTATATATGTCCACGTGTGTGCATATGTAAAGGCCAGAAGACCATGTTTGGAGTGTCCCTCTATAACTCTCTACCCTTTAAGTTTTATTTTTATTTCTATTTTTAAAATATTTTAATATATTTTTGAAAAGCATATATATATATATATATATATAT
The DNA here is from genome assembly GCF_049852395.1 of Peromyscus maniculatus bairdii. Lineage (NCBI taxonomy): Eukaryota > Metazoa > Chordata > Mammalia > Rodentia > Cricetidae > Peromyscus > Peromyscus maniculatus. The sequence continues at coordinate 82,666,048 of NC_134858.1, forward strand.
ATATATATATATATATATATATATATAATGTGTCTTGATCACACTAACATTTGCCTCCTCCAAATTACCCCAGGAACCTCCAACATATTGTTCTCCCAACATCATATCATCTTTCTTTCTTTTTTCCAGTTTTTTTTTTTTTTTTTGAAGGGACTCAAAATTTTGGCTACTTTGGCAGCAAGTCCCAGGATCTGCTTGACTCTGCTTCCCAGCCCTGAGTTATAGAGAAACAGGTTCCTGCACCTAACTTTTTACTCGAATGCAAAAATATGAACTCAGGTCCCCATATTTGTGCAGCAAGCACTTTTCTGACTGAGCTATCTTCCTGGCCCCCAAGTCATTTCTTATGCCACAATATTGTTGGTATTATTCAGATAATTGCTAAGTATTTTTCACCTCATAGGCACAAAGGAATTTGCTCAACTGTACATAATACAGAGATTCTTAGAGATGTATCCATAAATCTCTAGAAACTTCATGGTAGCATTAAGGGGGCATTTGAAGTCCAAAGAATGGCCCTCATTGGCTCATGTATTTGAATGCTTGTTCTGCAGTTGGTGTAATTGTTTGGGAAGGATTAGGAGGTGTGGCCTTGTTGGAGGAGGTGGTTCACTGGAGGTGGGCTTTCAGATTCCAAAAGCCCATGCCATTCTCTCTCTCTCTCTCTCTCTCTCTCTCTCTCTCTCTCTCTCTCTCTCTCTCTCTCTCTGCCTCCTGGTTGTGTCTCAATGTACAAACTCCCAGCTACTGATCAGCACCATGCCTGCCTGCCTGCTGCAGTGTTCCCCATCATGATGGTCATGTACTCATCCTCTAAAATTATAAGCAAGCCCCCAGTTATATGCTTTCTTTAAGTTGCCTTGGTCATGGTGTCTCTTCACAGAAATAGTAACTCTAACCAAGACAGTCTATTTGTCCATGTATGTAGTATGGAGAATATCAGATGTCACACCCTCCTTCTTTCTTTTAATCTAAAGTTTCTCTCTGATTTGGGCATGCTTTTTAGATAGATTGGGTGGCATCTGTGTTCCCAAGGACTGCTAATCCCCATGTCTTCCTAATTGGCATTATATTGTATATCTCTGAACCCAGCTTTTACATAAAAGCTAAGCATATAGATCCTCATGATTGGCCAGTAAGCACTTTATCCTCTGGGTCAGCTCCCAGCCAGTTTCCTGGTCTACATTATCATTGAAGTTATTTGGCCAAACACCATATAGACTATAACAGTGGGGACACTGTAGTGGAAGGTAAAGAAGCCTCATAGAAGAACATAAAAGAGGATTTAGCCTACAATCGTTCTTTGGGTTTGGTGTCACTTGCCACTTTACCCCAAGGCCTGGTACAGTCCTGCACATGTGATAGGAGTTCCATAAGCACTCAGCAAATGAATGAATGAACGTTTTATTTTGCATAATAATGCTCGGTACATTTAGTTTACTAAAACTCTTTTAGTTTTAAGCATATAACTGAAAGAAAGAATTATACCTTATATATTTGCTCTAACTAAGATACCAACAGAAGCTGAATCATCAGAAATGATTAAAGATCATAACTTCCTTAAGGAGAAAATGCACTAATATATCTAGAAGATTTTCTGTAAGAAGGTTCACAGCTAAAGGTCAAGTTACTTTAAGGCCAAGCACCTCTTAGCATCAGAAAGCAAAGTTAAAAGGAGAGCTTAGTCTCTAAGCTTTCTGTATAGCTGTAGTTTTATTATCATTAAATGTACTAAATACTAATTTCTACATTTTAGTTTTTCATAGTATTTCATTTTTCTACTGAGATGAGTACTGTATTTCTAAGGGAACAAGGCATGATTTCAGGAGTGCATGGGAAGGATTCCTGAGTACTCAAAGGAATGCTTTATTGTGGTGGCTGCAGCCTTCTTCTTGGGTGGTGGTCTGAGACTCCCTTGGGAGTTGAATGACCCTTTCACAGGGATGCCTATCAGATATCCTGCATGTCAGGTATTTACATTATGCTTCACAACAGTAGCAAGATTGCAGATATGAAGTAGAAGTGAAATAATGTTGTGGTTGGGGGTCACCCCAACATAAGGAATTGTATTACATTACAATTGTATTGTATTATAGTATTAGGAAAGTTGAGAACCATTGTTCTATGGTCAAGGTCATGAGTGGAAAGATAATTCTTATTTGATGGAAGGCATTGTTTTGACTCTTTGCTCACTCCCATTGTATTCCCATTAAGTCTCTGATGCACAAGAGGAATTGGAGTGCAGAATAGACTGGTGGGGGACCAGAGCACTTGTGTGGGTGGAGGGCTCCCTGGTTCAGTTGTGCAGGTACAACAAAGTCTTAGAGAATATGACCTTACTCTGATTCCAAAGATGGAGGCTTCTAATCCCTGTTTTACTGAGAGAAGCCCTTATATAGACTGGGATGAAGATGTTGTCTTACATATCTTCTTTTAATCATTTGAAAAATACATATTTTTCCAATAAGAATACTAAGTCATTTTTATCAGGCACATTTATGTCAATAAAGACCTGACCTCTATGTAAAATTAGTACATTTTTTCCTCACATGATTCTAACATTAATGCCAGCATAACAGCCACAGCAGCAAATTTTGGTGGTCTGAACAATTATTTTAGATGTGCATATTGGATTGACTGAATTTATTGAGTAAGTACACATTTTACTTTCCTTTCTGCTCTCATGAACTCAGTGGATCAAAAATTTGAACAACTGTAACTGATATAAAGATGGTACAATTCAATAGCAAGCATTCCAATGATTGTTAGGTGGCTGAGGTGTAAAGGAAGGGAGAATGACCCCTTTGTCATGCTGACTGACTAGGGCTGTTCTCTGTTATGCAGAAATACCAAGTTGCCATGCAAATATCCACAGGAGAGTTTTCTAGGGTGAAACATTAGTCAATGAAAGGGGAAAGATTAAGGCAGACCAGGTGAACTTTATTGTTTTGATATCAAATTAGTTTCTTGGAGTTGCAAGAAGAGAAGACAGAGCAAGTACAGAAGAAAGAAAGGAAGAAACAGGCCAAGCTGTGTGGAAGAGTAGTGGCCTCCGTTCATTAATCATCCACATTCCCAAATGAGTATTTGAGAATTAAATTATCGTCTCATTTCTCAATGATTGAGGTCAAGGGCAATAGAAGAAGAAACCAAACTCTGTAAAAATCAGCTAGCTATCTATACCAATGAAGTCTCAGGAGGCCAGTGTTTCTAATTATACAATGGGTGGCTTCCTCACTCCTCAGACATCTCCCATGTTCTTGGCTCTCACTTTCAGATAGCAGTGCTACCCAGGTCTCTGGTGTTGTATACTGCTTTCTGAAGCACACATGCCATTTTTATTATGTGGGCATCAAGATAAAAGAATTTTGTTAGGTACACAAGGACACCCATTTTTTAAATTTTTTTAAAATTACACTCATGATATTCATTACTTACACTCATGATATTAATCACATTTGTGGGTATTCATAGATTACATTCTCAGTATTCATTCAAATATATATACATATACATATACATATACATATACATATACATATATATATATTAAATTTTAAATGTCGAATGTCATTTCTTGAAGGGAGTAGGAGGTCTTAAATACAGGCTTACAGCACAATGGGAGGACCCCGGAGGGCAGAAGTTTCACTACTGATGTTTTACAATCTTGCATCTAAGCTGTTAATGCCCATTGTTTAGGATACACAGACAAGGAACCTCCCTTAAGCATTAAGGAGGTTAGAACCTGGCAGGGAATTAGCATTGGGAGGATATCAAGGTCAAGGTCCACAAGCAAGGCAACAGTTACCCAAAATGGGGGCCAGGACCCTACAGGTCCCCCTTTTATTAAAAAATGAGCTTCTGACTTGGGTTGCATGGGATGTCAGCAGGTCACCTTACCCGTCATGGAGACGCCTGCCCAGGCCACACAGGTGCTAGGTCTTAGGTTGGTGAGTGCCCCCCAGGGATTACCCATCTCTGAATACTCATTATCATACCAGCTCAATCGTGTGTGAGCTGCATGGTTAATTGCTACCAAAGATCTCAAAGTGGCACTGGGCTTGCAATCTGTGTGTTCGATACAGAAAAGACCAACAGAGGTCCTATCTCACCCATAGCCTAAATAGAAAATGAATATTGGCATTGTTCATTCTTTTGACTCTGGAATTGTAGAAGGAAATACAGCTGTAATACAATTGTCCAATTTTTACCTTCCTAGAGCTGAAATACCAAAAATGAGCATTCAGACAATAACCAAAAACTACAAAATATGCAGTGTTAATGAGTGCTATAAAGGAAACAGGGAAACACAGATGTGTTGTTTCAACATCTCTGAATGAGGATGTGTTTGAGCAGAGCTGAAGGGTGTGAGAGTAGGCAAAATATGGAGGAGGTGTTCCGGTTGAGGAGGCTGTTATCTTTCTTTCAAGTGTGTTGAGTGTTCTGAATGTGGGAGTCATGTTAATAATGATTGTGGCCTCCCTGAGACATCCTCCATTCACAATGTGCTTTGTCCTGAGTTGCCTGAATTGGCAGTCAAATCATTTGACTTTCCCTTTCCGTGGTTCATTTTGGAATTGCTAATATAGCCGTGTTTTTCCATGTGTGTCCTTTCTATTAATTTAAAGCTCCTAGATTTTATTTATTTTTTGTTAAAGTTGATGTCTATTTCCTGTTAAGATTGGCAAAACTGTTCATTTCTTTGTAAACATGCCAAAAGAAGCAATGAGAAATGTTATGTATAGACATCTACTAAAAATGACCCTTTAACACTACAGCTTTGAATGTGGAGAACCTCAAAGGATCTTTAATGTTTTATCGGCCTAGGGTGCCACCTTTACTTTACTCTTCTATAGCAGGTAAATAAAGGTAAATAAAAGAACATGTTTCCATTCTTGCAGCACTGGGCACATTGGCATTTATTGATTTCCTTTAGCCTCTAGGATGCCATATATTTTATTTCTCTATGCAGCCTTATTAAACTGTGTTGAAACTTATTTCTTTTATTGCTTTTGCATTCTTATAGAGCTCCACCCACACCCCATTTTCTCTTGATTAGTTTCAGGAATTCCTTTGAGTTTTGTCACATCTGAGGTTTCCTTGTCTTTTGTTTTAGGGGAGTGTGCAAATCGCACCACCCAATCTATTTCCCATGAGGCAATAGAGCCATATTCTAGTTTCATTTCTACAAGTTTTCTAAAGTATGTTTTGTTGGTTTCTATAAGGAAAGTCCTAGAGCACAGTGCTTCACATATGAGAAAACCATAGAGCTCTGAGTCAAAAGAGAAATTGATTTTCACACCTGGATGAAATCAGTTGAATTAATGCAGTGTTTTCTGGATCAATGATGACCAGTGGTAAAGTTTCCCTAAATTTATGTGACAAAAAAAGGAGCAAACATAAGAATGAAGCACGGCTAGTTATATCTGAATACATATTCTCAAATAGACATTAGGTCATTTTGTTTCTTAACATCTCATTGATTGATTTCTATGAATGACAGGGATAGTACATGATGACTGTAGTGACTTCTATGCCTAATATGATAATTAATATTTAATTTTTGATTAATGAATAGATTAACATGGCCAAGTTAGACAGAATGGAATTCCCTTTTACAGTTGTCTCCCATTGTGACACTTCTTCCTAGTCACAAACGTGCAGGCAATCTCTGCTACTAGCATCCACTTGGAGTTCTGTTGTACATGTTCAGACAAGAACAAAAGATTTACTTTGTGCCCTGCTTCCTCATAAAACAATAGCATATTACACATTCAGTTCTAAACGATGATTCTTACTAGCTTTTATTTTGAAATAAGTATCAATGCATGTGTAAGACCTGCACAAGCACAATCAATCAGGCTAGTCAATAGTCCAGAATGGATGGGGAAAGGGCTCACAATACTCTACCCTAAGCTTAGGAGTAATTGCAGGTTGACTGTTGAATGGAGAGGGAGAGTCAGTTTTCTCCAAGTGTGTGAAACCTGATTGGTTGCCCATGCTTTGGTGAATGGCCAGCAGGGGCGAGTCAGGGTGGATATTGTTAAAATATTTAGTATGAATTCTTGAAATTTTCAAAGAAATAAGTTTTCATACAAGTGTGGGTATCTCTGAACCTAAGCCCCTGTTCAGGGCACCATCTTTGGCAGGCCAGTTCCCACCTTTTAAAGGGTTCCTATGAGAAGGAGAGAGGAATAAGAAACTTTTAGATAGAAAGTAGAGAGGAGACAGACAGAAACACAGGATAGCTTGGGGAGGACCTGGATCAAAATCCACTGGTCCCTTCTGTCTCTTCAAAAGGGCTTTTAATATCAATGCCAAGGGGTGGGGCAAAAGCCCCCCCCCCCCCCCCCCCCGCAAGATCAAAGCATACCACACAGCTAAGTGAAGACCCTTCCAAACACCTGGTAAAACCACGTCCATGGTCCAGTCATCTCTTATACAGCCCTCCTGGGTAAAACAAGCTCGGATCTCAGTAGGAAACCTCTGTGGGTCTCCATAAACAAGACCATTTAAATCTACCTGTCCGTTTTCTGTTGAATCAGTATTGTGCCTTTATAAATAACCATTTGTGTCTGCTTGTACAGACTGACTCCTGGTTCTCTGTCCTATGGATACATGTATCCATGCAAACATTATATGTCCAGGAGTACCACAGATCATAGGAAGTCTTCTCATCAGACAGAATGAGTCCTCACATTTTCTTCTTTATCAATATAGGTTTATCTATTTTCTGTCCTTTGCTTTTCTATATAGATTTTACCATGACTTATACATATATACATATATGGTTACGTACACAACCTTAAGCAGAAATTAGCATAAGGAATTTGAGGAGAGTTGCAAACTTACTAAGTCATATCTTCCAGTCTATGAGGATTGTGTGCCTCTAAATTTATTTAGTCCTTCTTTTCATTATCTCCACCATCAGTATAGAATTAAGCTTGTATGTATCCTGGGTATATTTATTTTTTTCCAAATTGAATTATTTTATTCAATTTAATTTATTATTATTATTAGTGTATGTTGAAATGATTATTATACATAGCAACTTGTTTTAGTAACACATCATAATAAACTAAAGAGTTTGTGGAGAAACTATCATTTTATTTTTGCAGTTCCATAGTGAATGGTTACAGACAAGCATTGAGGTTTAATTACTTTAGCTTTTTCCAATTGACTTCTAATTAACAGTCAAATGTATATGGTACATTAAACAACAAAGGCATTATACAGCCCCAGGTGTGGAATGGGTCAAAAGATATTTGATTAACAATTTTTACGTGTCTTTCAATACTGCCACCTATAGAGATTGTAAAAAATTGTATTTCCATCAGTCATGTACTTTTTCCTATAATTTAACAGAGTTTGATGTCAAACTTCATTACACTCTTAGCTTTAATATATCTTTATGTTATTGTTATGAATAATTTTTTAAAAATATTGTATTTATATGCAGGTGATTTGTATGTGTTTACTTGCTTTTGTCCTGTGTGATGGCTAATTTTAGGCTTCAACCATACTGGGTTAAGGGGTCTACATGTATTAGTTCTCTGTTCTCTAGTGTTCAAATGACCACCAGGGGAGTTAGCCTGAGCTGGTTTCCATAGAGCACTCCCCCTACATGTATCTGTTTACCTCTGCCCTGCAGAAGCTGTTCCCAAAGAGCTCACACTCAGTATAGAGTCAGCTGCTGATTCATGTGGTTTGCCCATTTTCTCTAACTAATATTGCATCTTCGGGGTTGTATATAAAAATTGTATCATGAATTAGCAAGTTTAAATCTATCTGTGCCAATTACTGTTGTTTCTCATCCTGCAATTTGTCTTCTCATGTTGGTAGTTTACTTTGGCATGTGATGGAAAACATCGCATGATCATGCTTGTCCTCAAGCATTTTATGTATGTATCAGGAATGGCAATTTTTTAAAATTTGTATGTATGTATCTGTTTGCAATGTCCCAGGAATGGTAATTTTTTTAACTTGTGGCTTGTAATGATGTTATGAAGACATACCAATTTAATCACAACTTTATCCACTTATTTTGCAAGTTAACCCAGTGTTAACAAAATCCAACAGGCTTCTCTTTTAGTTGGAAAGAGCTAAAACTCAAATGGAGAAATAAATGAACGGAAATCATTAGAAAGCTATGTAAAAAATAAAAAGTCTGAGATTAGTTCTACCATGCTCTACTTGGTGTGAAAAGGTGTTGAAAATCTTTTGTGGTTATAGCAGGCTAAGACTTGTACATGAAGAGACAGATAATGAAGTGGATTAGAGAACTCACAATAGATTTGATCATATGAAATCTGACTTAGAAGTTACCTTGATTCACATTATGGAAGAGAAAATGAACTAGGTCATGTTAAGATAACACTTTTTTAAACAAACAGTTTAGCAAAAACCAAGGATTTTAGCATTATCTGTAAGCTATGGGAATAACTAGATGCTTGAATATTTCTGGAAGATGTCCTGAAAACTATTGAATTTGTGAAAGACTATACAGTGATACCTTTTCATAATTAGGGATGTGTATCTCTCCTAACATTTGACACAATGATGTTCTTATTTCAGTGTTATCATTGTGAGTTTATGTAATCTTTTTTCACATCTGCTTAGAATGAAGCTTTTTAATATATCACTAGCCTCAATAATATACCTGTTTCTTATTCTTCCTATCACCCCACTCTGTTCTCTACTGATCAGTGTTATCAGTTGTTAGTAGTTCCTGACTATTATCCTTTGCATCTTTGTACTGTCATTTCTCCTGATCTCTCCAGAAGTTTTCACCCAATCCACTTCAGTCTTTGTCCAGAGGCCTTGATCTGTCTACATAGATGTATCCAGAGTGCTGTCCACTGGTTTCTAGTTAGATACAGCAGTAGACCTGAAGAAGGATGGGAGAAATGTCAGAATCCTCCTATGGAATCATCTCAGATTTTATGCTTTGTGATTTTGCAAGGTAAATTTCTCTCAGAACATTCTTACCAAATTTCCTTGCTTTCACATTGTTGGCCCTAGGTGCAAAAGAGCTATACTATTAGTATGTTCACAGTGCCTGCCATTTATTAAGGTAAATAATATTCCCAGGCTGAGGAAGAGACTCAGTGGCTAAATTACTTGTGCCATAATAATGAAGACCTGGGTTCAAATCACTATAAGCTATGTAAAGGTGTGTACAGCATAGCACATGCTCCTATGGTGAATGGAAAAGAAAACAGGAGAAGCTCCTAGAGTTCCTGGATCAGCAGGTCTGGTGTATGTAGTGGTGAGCAAGACACCTTGTCACAAAGGTGAGAACTGATACCTGAAGTTGACCTCTCACCACATACACACACATACACACAGACAATACTCTCTTTATTAAGCCCTCTTTCAATGACTAATTTGAGTGTGTAGTCAGTTTCCTCTTGGACCTCTGAATTATATAGTATACATCACTACGTATGTCTATTTGGATTGTCCTATAATTCAAATATATAAAATGTTCCAGAAACTAAACTTCAGTTTTCAAAAAATTTGGGGCATACTCTCTTGGTAGAAAAAAATTGAGTTGAACACTTTCGTTTTTTTTTTTCTTTCTATGATTCACTATGAATATTCATGTTTCATCACAGAAAAAATATGAAAGCTGTCTTTCTATTACAGATAATTTTAAAGATACACAAAAACAGAGGAGTATAATCAAGCATTTGCCATTGTCAACCAGTCCAAACAGGTGTAACTCATGGCCAATCTGGTCCCATTCATACTGCTACTCCCTCCATTCCAAGCTCAAACAGAGGCCGTAATCAAGTAGTAACTGGAACAAGAAAGTACTAATAGAAGGGATTGTTAACAATAAAGGGAGATTGGAATAATGAGAGACTGCACAGTGAAAAACAAACAAAGCTCTAAAGAATTTACATATAATAGGTAGAAACATCAGCCACTAACTCTAGAACTGAGATGTGTACCCAAGGACGAGACCTAAGACTAGAATTCAGGCTTTACCAGTGGTCCTAGGCTTGCTGGATGTCAGAGAAGCCACTGTGTGTTAGCTGGTTAGAGATGACTTGGGATCCATCCTGAAGAAGACTTTGGAAAGTCAGCACAGGGAGGTGTCTCATCAGAGTTCTACTGCACTCACATCTGCTGCACTGGTATGACAAACTGATGTTTTTTCTGGTATTTGTAGTCTAGTCTTGTGTAACACGAATCTTAAGCGGTCTTATTAATAAAAAACATGGGAGCCAGACATTGGTGCGAACGCTGAAAGATCAGAGAAACAACAGAACAAGCCACATCTAACCTCACCTTGCTAACTTCTCAGCTGATCTTGTTATTTTTTATTTATTTGTTTGTTTGTTTGTTTGTTTGTTTTTCGAGACAGGGTTTCTCTGTGTAGCTTTGCGCCTTTCCTGGAACTCACTTGGTAGCCCAGGCTGGCCTCGAACTCACAGAGATCTGCCTGGCTCTGCCTCCCAAGTGCTGGGATTAAAGACGTGCGCCACCACCGCCCAGCTCAGCTGATCTTGTTTCCTCAAATTGTAAGTTTCTGTGGCCTCATCTGAATGGATCTCAGCTGAACTGCTGCTAAAAGCCTAAAAGCTTAATTAACAAGCCTAGTTCCTGGTCTCATGCCTTTTATATCTTTCTGCGTCCTGCCAACACTTCCTGGGATTAAAGGTGTGTGCCACCATGCCTGGCTGTTTTCAGTGTGGCTTTGGATTTACAGAGATTCGGATGAATCTCTGCCTCCAGAATGCTAGGATTAAAGGCGTGTGTGCCACCATTTTCTGGCCTCTATGCCTATCTAGTGGCTGTTCTGTTCTCTGACCCCAGATAAGTTTATTGGGGTGTACAATATATTGGGGGACACAATATCACCACAGTCTTGCAATTCAGCATGACTCTCCAAGTGCAGCTTATGTTTTCCCTGTGCTAGAATCATTTCTCCAAGGAGCTCCAATTCCATTTAGTGTACCTAGTATTTGGAAAGCCCTACCAGTATAATGGGTGGTTTTTACTTAGTCATTTCTCCTGGAGACTTTCATGGACACAAGTAAGAAGAATAATGTGTGACAAATACTCAGGAGTTCATATTGATATTTGTTATTCAAAATTAGGATAATTAGTAGCTTATTCTTTCTTCTCACAGATTGAAACATGACTCTCCAGAATATTGAGGAAGACAGAATTGGAATGTCTTATAATTTCTCATATGTTTTGTTTGAAGTTAACTATAAAACAACCTCAGTTTAGCAACAGCAATATCATAACCAACACTCTGCTTGCTACAACAGTTATTTTGGGTTATCCTTGGTTATATCTACTGCATTGTCATTTTCAGTTCCAGTACCACACACAAAATCCCACATTATAGTAATCATGTGACTCCTCTTTCCTCTTGTTCGTGACAATTTTCATCCTTTTCTTTATGACTTTCATGTGTTTATAGAACACTAGCAAATATTTTGTATACTGTCCTCCAGTTTGCAGTTGTCAAATATTTGATCATGATCAAGTTGATACAGCATGCTCTTAAAAACACTACACAAATGATATCTGATAACGTATTCATTAGTGAGCCTTTCCTATCTAAGACAAATAAGATGGAAGCTGCAATTTTCCTTACAGCCATAATGATGGCCAAAGTTGGAAGAACTTGCACAGTAATCAAAATGATGATGATGATTATGACTATGATGGTGATACAAACATCCTGAGTCTACATTAACAGGAAGAAAGGGCAGTAGAAAGAAATAAAGAGATAATGTTTCATGGAAGACTTACAATTAAATAAAGTAAGTAAAATTGTCTGAATAAATGCTTTTCAAAAGAATAAATACAAATAGCCTTGCAATTATTGTGAAAAATTGCCCAAAATCATTAGCCATGACAGAAATGAAAATCAAAGCTATCCCAACTAGAATGACTGTTATCACAACAGCAAATTGCAACAAGTGCTAGTAAGATGTAGACAAAAGAAAGTTTTATTTCCTACCAATAAGAATGTAAATTAGTACTCTTATTTTTTAGAACAAAAGGGAGTTTCCTTGAAAAACTGAAAATAGATCCACTATGTGATCCAACTATCTCATATCATATCATCTTTATATAATGAGAACAACTTACTGAAGAGATAATCTCATCTCCATTTCTACTACCATATTATTTGTGATTCTTAAGGTATGAAGTGAGCTTCAGAATCTATCTACAGATGAAATAATCTGGAATATATATATATATATATCTTGTGTTTTATTGGTTAATTACATCTTCATATGAGATATCAACACTTCTTTGCCTTTTCTCAATTAATTGATTTATTTATTCTTCTCTCATATATTACAACCTGACTGCAATTTCCCCTCTCTTCTCTCTTCCCAGTCCCACCCTCCCATCTTCCATCTCCCCCAGATCCACTCCTCCTCCATTTCTGTTCAGAAATGAGTAGCCCTCCCAGGGATGTCATGAAACATGGCATAATAAGTTGCAAAAAGACTGGGAATATCCCCTCATATTAAATTTGGGTGAGGCAACCCAGCAGGAGGAAAAGGATCCCCAAACAGGCAAAAGAGTCAGAGACAGCCCTCACTCCCACTTTTGAGTCCCACAAGAACACCAAATGACACAATCTTAACATATATGCAGAGGACCTCAGGCAGGCATATACAAGCTCCCTGATTGTCTGTTCAGTGTCTGTGAGTCCCTGTGAGCCCTGGTTAGTTGGTTCTGTGGACCATGTACTTGTGGTGTCCTTGAACCCTCTGGCTTCTAGGATTCACCCTTCCTTCCCTTCTTTCACAAGATTCCTGAGCTCCATCTAATTTTTGGCTGTACGTCTCTGCCTCTGCTACTACCAGTTGCTGGATGAAGCCTCTCTGATGACGAGTGTGCTAGGCTAGGTGCAGGTCTACCAGTATAGCAGAATGTCATTAGAAATCATTTCACTGACTTGAAAAAAAATTTTGTCAGGCATATTTGGTTTTATCCTAGGTTTCCTGGCTGTCTGGCTTCTGGTTTCTTGCTCTCCAGGCAATGTCAGGCATGAGCTCCCTCTCCTGGAGTGGATGTTAAGTTGGATCAGTCATTGGTTGGCCATTCCCACAAATTCTGCACTTTCTCCCAGCACATATTTCAAGCCAGACAAATTGTAGGTCTAAGGTTTTGCAGCTGAGTTAGTGCCCCAGTCCAACCACTGGAAACCTTACCTGGTTATAGAAGATCACTGGTCCGATCTGTATCCTCAATTACTATGAGTCTTCACTAGGGTCACCCTCATAGATTCCAGTAAGTTTCCATTGCACTGGATGTCTACTTTGCCCCCAAAGTGCTCTAGATGTCCCTCAACTGAAGAATAAGTAAAGAAAATGTGGTACATTTACACAGTGGAGTATTATCTGTTAAAAAAATCGACATCATAAAATCTTCCGGCAAATGGATAAAACTAGAAAAAAAAATCATCCTGAATGAAGTAACATAAACTCAGAAAGACAAACATGATATGTATTCACTTATATGCGGATATTAGCTGTAAAGTAAAAGACAATCATGTTAAAATCCAGAGAACCAGAGAGACTAGGTAACAAGGAGGGCTCAAGGGGAGAATGCTTGTGTCTCTCTGGGAAGGGAAAATAGAAAAGACTTGAGGGATGGACTAAGGGTGGGTAGGGATGAGAACAGCAGGGAATCAGGTTGGGGTGGCAGGATGTAGAGGGGAGAGTACTGGTAGAGATGACTGGAATTGTACATGTCAACACTTTCCGTAGTTTCTTTGACATAAAATGTGGGTTTGTACATTTCTCAAACTCTGTTGCTTTGCTACATGACTCATCCTTAGTTTTAAGCCTAAAACAAAAAGCTTTTTAATTACATGTGTACATAATTCCACTATAAATGAAACCTTTCATTTACTGAAAAGTGGCTAAAACAAGAGGATTTATTGACTTGAATGTAGAATAGTGATTAATATTTGGAGGAGGGGAGGCAGAGTGAATAAAAAAGAGGCTGAATTGGATCAATATATACTACATGTATGTAAGGAAATGCCACACTGAACTCCACTAGCATGCACAAATAATGTGTTATTAAAAATAAAACACAGAAAATAAATAAGTGAGAAATCTACCATTGAATGTGTCATTACACAAACAAAATTATACAAAAACAAAGGGACACAGGAAATTTGGGGAAAATGTAGCATATTTCTGTGATGATACTTTTATAAGCTTTTGCATATGACTTAAGATATCAAGATGTACACATAAACATATATAACCTTTGTTTATAAATTATATCAATATAATAACTTCAAAAAATCAATGAAATTACAGGTAATTTTCAAAGAAAGAGAAAGAACAGAGAAGGAGGGCAATAAAAACAAAGCAATAAGTATAAAATCACCATGGAAACACTAGGGTAAAGTCCCATCAGGTAAGATGAAGTAATGGATCCTAACAGGTTTTTACTTCAGAAGACTAAAGGGAGCTTTCAATATTTGCCCTTCTACACATAATGTTGAACTCCAAATGCGAATGTTAGAAAACAAACACAGATATAATTTTATTTATTAAATTTCACTTTTACTTAGAGTTATTTTCTGAAACCACTTCTACTATATTTTAAATATTTCCAATGTCAGATATATTTTGCTTTAAGCTTAAAATTTGTACATAGTATGAGGCATCATGTAATAGCTTGATATGCACATCAATGTGCAATAATCAGATCATGGTAAAGAAAATGCTTATTTGTGTCTTTCCAGGAAAAGTCATGTAATGATCCGTCTACCATATCTCTGTTAAATAAGGTGTTTATGCGTTTGTGCCCTTACATTTATCTTATGGATTTTTAATAGACATATATTTTAATTTTAGAAGGAAAAGCATTGGTTCGTGACTTTTTCAAAACAGTAATGTGGAAAAACACAGCATAAAACACAAGCTTTGATTGTTTTCTGCTTAATAAGTAATTTAATGCAACACTAGAGTTGAACTCCTGTTTGAGTCAGTTCAGAAATTAGTGTTTTTAAAATGTCATTTATAATAGTAGACTTTGAAAAATATTCTTTTGTATCTTAAAGCAAAACAAAAATTTGCCTCACCTTGTATTGGATTACTTGTAATTAAACATTATGCACTTTTCCTGCATAAGAGAAAAAGGAATAGCTAAATAAATAAAATTATAGCATGGGCAGGATAGCTCAATGGGTAAAATACTTGTGACTAAGCTTGATGACGCGAATTTAATATCTAGGACCAACTCTGGTGGAAAGAAACAGATCTTGCAGGCTCTTCTCTGACTTCCACACCAACACTGTAGCATGAGATTTCCCCTCCAAAAATATAGAAAATATATTTATGCATGAAAATTAAGAAGCAAAGCTATAAACAAAGTTGATATTATTTAAAAAGTGGAAAAGTCATCGTCTACTGCCCAGTATTGATTGTGTACATTTATGTGCGTGATGGAAAGGCAAATGGCACCGAAATATTTTCCTGCTGACTTCATCCTCAACTGTCCTTTCCTTCAAATATTCTTATTTATTGTCTCATTGATTCTTTTTTTTTCCTTCCTTGAAATAGAAAAACTGTAGTTTTGTATATCAAACTGTCAGAAAGATCTGTACATTGTATTTGTCTTTTCAGAAGCTGCTGAGCACTATGTAAATACAATCAGCAGAGCTGAAATCACAGAGAAGCAGCAGGAGATGTTCTCAGTGACCTATGCAGAGGATTTGTGGTTTTCAGAGATGAAAGAAAGAAGATGACAGTGATTTTCTATCACACATCACAGTGTTTAGAGCACTCCTGGGTAATTCAACCACATCTCCTTGATGGCATCCTTCCCTGAAATGTATAGCGTCATTTCAATTGTAAGAAAACACTAAATATGAATGGAAAGATACTATGCAGAGTAGCTATAGCAGATTCTACTGTACTGTAGGAAAACTTGGCTTGTCCATTTCTACAGTACATAAGAACTCGATCACAAAACCTTGAAGTTGTGAGTTGGACTCACTCATAGTACTCTTATTTATCATGCCACAAAGCCTCAGTGGGAGAGGACAGGGAGAATGGCAGTAGAGAATAGCTAGTGAATGTGTGTGTGTGTGTGTGTGTGTGTGTGTGTGTGTGTGTGTGTGTGTGATTTCTGATTGAAGAGAGAACCTATTCTAATTGACTGACTTACACACAAGTTATAAACATATGAAAGATGGGTAGAAAAACTCAAAGATACTAAATACTATTGAGCAAAGAATAAAGAAAAGCAGTATTCAGGAGCTGGAGTGATGGTTTCGTGGTTAAAAACACTGACTGCTTTTACACAGGACCTGGGTTGGATGGCCAGCAAATACATGTTTACTCACAACTGTCTGTATCATCCAAGATCAAGGGATCTGACCTCCATAGGTACCAGGCGTGCATGTGTGGACAGATATATATGCAGGTAAAACACCTTCATATATAAAATACTACAACTACTACTACAGTGCTACTACTACTTAGGTACTACTATTACTACTACTACTACCAGTAATACTGCTACAACAACAACAACTACTACTACTACTAAGCAACATTCCTTGAATATTTCTCTTGTCTGGATGTTCTAGCATGATTCTTGTTGCTGTGACAAAACCTTTGACAAAAAGCAATTCTGGGTAGGAAAAGGTTCATTTCAACTTACACTTCTAGGTTATCCATCATTGAGGGAAGTTAGGGCAGTGACTAAAACAGGAACTGAAGAGGAAAACCTGGAGGAACATTATTTATTGGATCATTCTCTCGCTCATCCTCAGGTCATTTTTTTGTATAGCCCAAGCCCACCTACCTAAGGATGGTGTCACCCACAGTAGACTGGGCCCTCCCACAATCAAGACAGTCTCTCAAAGATATGGACACAGGCCAATCTGATGAATCCAATTCTTCAATTGAGGGTTGCTTTTAGCAGGTCCCTTGCTCTAGGCTTGTGAAGTTGACAATAGAAAATAACCAGCACACCACAGGATCTTTGTTGAGGAAAAAGAGAGAGAGAGAGAGAGAGAGAGAGAGAGAGAGAGAGAGAGAGAGAGAGAGAGAGAGAGAGAGGAGAGAGAGAGAGAACAAAAGAAAGAAAGAAAGAAAGAAAGAAAGAAAGAAAGAAAGAAAGAAAGAAAGAAAGAAAGAAAGAAAGAAAGAAAGAAGTGTTGAACACAAATTTAGTGATTATCTAATTGTTTTTCTGTCCAGACATTCTCCTTTGGAAATATTCCTTCTCCTCCTCTCTGACCACCCATCTTCATCCCTTTTCCACCCTTGGTGAAATCATATACGTAAAACAGTTCTAACCAGCATGATGGTAATTCATCCGGTTCCTGGTGAATACTAGGAACTAGGGTTGTCAGATCACTTCCCATTTTGGACTTAGCACTAAGAGAAAGTTGAGGATTAAAGCAGCAGGGTTTTTTTTTTTTTTTTTTTTTTTTTACAGCATAGAAGCTCATATTTTATGTCATGGAAACTATGAAAAATGTGCTGTCTCATATGGAGAAATAATAAAGTGATTAACCAAAAGGGAGGGTGTGACCCACAAAAAGTCAAAGTGTTCTAATGTTTAAATAATTTGCTTTCAATTACTCTTGGTTTGGGTCTAAAAAAGCACTTCATAGTATTCTTAATGAAAAATTTCCAATATTGCTCAAACTATGTTTCTGTTACTTATAAGCCAGGGGATGAACTAATACAGCAGACTTCTATTTTAGAAAATAGTTCTCACAGTGCTTTTATAAGACTGTTTACAGAAGCAGGAACTGGAGTTCAGAATGCCAGTTGGAAGAATGTACAATGCAGTCAAGGAGACTGGTTGTAAGGGCCTGGGCAATGGAAGTAGTGGGGGTGAAAAGTAGAGAATACATACCCAGGACCTTGTGGATATTAAAGTCTGTTTATGCGCTGTCTCAGTTCAAATAAAATGGCAACTTTAAAGAAAATTCTTCAAGAAAAGAGTTCCTTTTGTTTTGTCATGTCATGTCTTGTCTTGTCTCATATTGTCTCGTCTCACTTCCTCTCGTCTCCTCTCCTTTCCTCTTCTCTTTCCTTCTTTCCTTCCATTCCATTCATTTCTCCTTCTCCCTCCCTTTCTTGTTTCCCTCCCTCTCTCCTTCCCTCCCTCATTTCCTTCCTTCCTTCCCTGTCTTCTCCCTCCCTCCCTTCCTTCCTCAGGTACTTGCAAGGAAAATCATCAGTTAGTACAGATGGTAAAAAGATGATAATGTATAGGAATCTGAAGGATGCTGGAAGAGGAGAGAATCAAACATGGCAAACTTCATATGAGAGAATAATTCTTCAGCTTCTCAGTTTCTCCTTCCAGCCATGGTTACCTCTCAAGTCTTCAGGCGCACACACACACACACACACACACACACACACACACACACACACACCACACACTATCAAAAACTTGAACAAAAACATATAGCAATTTTTTTCAAAGAAGGCAGAATTCTATGCCAATCTCCTGAGCAATTATTTGTATGACATATATATATATATATATATATATATATATATATATATATATAAAGAAGATCACTCTTAGAAAGAACAGGGAATGTTGAAGTTTTGATTATTAAAAACAATTTTCTAAAAACACTTTTAAGTTGGACACATTGAGGTGCTCTGATATCTTGAGACTCATGAGCATTTTGTTTAAGATTCATGAGCACAATATCCACTCATTTAAACTGAGGGCATGCATACATTCTATCATTCATGTTTCATTATTTCACTCTTGCAGAGGAGCTAGTAGAGAGAGGGATAACTGAGCATGGCATTAAATACATGGCAATGCTTAGAAACCATTTAAGTTCACTTTCCTCTACTGTTCTGACAAAAATTAAGATGCACATTTTAATTAAGATAAGAGAGCCACTAGTCTTGTAAACCTTTCCCCGCTCCAGGGGTGGAAATCTAAGGGAAATAATTGTTTTGCGCACATTTTGAAATTTCCATGATATATCTTAAAGTTTTGTTCTCATTGACAACAGCAGAATATAAACTTCAGCAAAACTTGTGAGTTTTAATAAAAGGAGGAATGTCTGGGGCTGTAGAGGGGGCTCAGTTAGTAATACACTCTCCCTGTGAGCATGAGAACCTGGATTTGATCACAGCACTCATGGGGAGAAAAAAGCTGGGCACAGTAGCATACATTTATAATGCCAGTTCTCAGCTAGTGGAGACAGAGGGGACCCAGGGGGAGGTAGAGACAGGCAGAGCTCTAGGGCTCATTGATAAGGCAGTCTAGCCTGGTCAGTGAGACATAGTTCCAGTAAGAGACCCTATTTTGAAAAACAAAGTGAATGGCTCTTTGAGAGCTATTTCTGAGGCTGCATGAACTCCTGAACATATGCACATGCACCAACATAAAAATGCACAGATAACCAGCACACACACACACACACACACACACACACACACACACACACACACATAGAGCGAGAGAGAGAGAGAGAGAGAGAGAGAGAGAGAGAGAGAGAGAGAGAGAGAGAGAGAGAGAGATTCTTAAAAAAGAACAGCTTTAACCTGACCCTAATGGTGGACATTTGAGTTGGCAAGATTAATATTACCAGATACTTCACATTTTTAGAGAAAGCTTAATGTTGAGATTTGTTTTTGAAATCCAATTTTACGTATTGAGAAATAATTCAAAATATGATAATGAAAATGTTCTGGAGCTAAATATAGTCTGCCAAACAAAACATGTCAGACCATTTATAAAATTTATACAAGGATATGATAGATTCTGGCCTCTAAGTTGTGGAGACCCACAGAGGCTTCCTAGTAAGAACTTATGCAGGGTCAGAGAATCTGAGCTCACTTAACCCAGCAGGGCTGCATAATGAGATGATTTGACTACGAACGTGTTTACCAGGTGTTGAAGGGTCTACACTTGGCTGTATGGTGTGCTGTTTGTGTGATTGTGCAAGGGGGAGGTCTTTTGCCTCTCCCCTTGGCATATTATAAAAAACTCCTTTGAATAAACCATCAGGCTGTTGGGTGTTGACCCAGACCCTCCCGAAGCTATCCTGTGTTTCTTTCTTCTCGTCATCTAGGTCTCTCTTTCTATCTGATATTTTCTTATCCCTCTCTCCTACACCTAAGAGCCCTTTGAAAGGTGAGAGAAAAGGTGTAAGCTGGACTACCACACTAAGCTAGTTCCAATGCTTCACTGTGATTCTGTTCTTCAAGAGGGTCTATGTCTAGCATATGATTGAGAGGTTAGTAATAATGGAAAATCACTAATTAAACCATGCTTTGTGTCAAATGACTTATTTGATCTTCACAACTGTATAACTACTTTATTAATAAACTTACCTCAGGTGAGAAAATTGAGTTGGAGGTAAGAAATATGCCCCCAGCTCACCAAGGTAGAACTATAACCTGTGGACACCTAGCATGGCAGTCATAGTTACTTCTAGATGAGTGGCCCTGGCCACAGGGATGGTGAGTGACTTTCCCTAGATTGAGGCAAGTGGTTAATGTCCCTCTGCTCCCAGCTACGCCTTTGTCACCAAGTCAGACTGATTTTAATGTTCAGCATGTCATCCGTGGGTGCAGTTTTTTTCCCACGAGTTTTACCAAATGCAATCAGGGTTCTCATTTTGTTTCCCTCCATCTTTATTTAATCAACTTGTCAACAGTATATGGAGCCATTTTCTCAATAGAGCAGATATAAGGAGTTCTGGGCTTACTTACTTCTTAATCTTTCCCTTTTAAACCATTCCAGGAGCACACAATGCTGCTCTGATACATTTCCTTAATCTTATGCCTATACGTCACAAAGAACCTCATTAGACATTTTTCTTTCTAGTACTTCAAAAACTTAAGAGGAAAATATTGGTTTACTTACATACTTTGCAAAATACATCACAAATCTTAGAGAGCCCTGAGAGCTTATCTCCAGGGCCTCGTAAAGGAATATAACTCTTATCAGAAGACAGCTAGCCCACTTCCAGTCTCTGGAATAAAATCTCAAAAAAAAAAATCACAATGTGTTGAAGTGAAATGCCACCTAACTGTGCTTGCTGGTGCACTCTCTCTCTCTCATCAGTCTCTCTCATCTCTCTCTCTCTCTCTCTCTCTCTCTCTCTCTCTCTCTCTCTCTCTCTCCCCCTCCCTCCCTCCTCTTAAAAGTCGTTAAGAAAATCAGCAATTCCAAAAGCTGCTTTATAAAAATCTCTTCCATGTATATCATGATGGATGTGATAAAGCTTACCTTTATTTTTCAGGCACAAGCATTAACATTTGCCTACATGTTCTAGCATTTTTCTCCCTTGCTCATCTCAGGGGTCATACTTGAAAATCAGGTTTAATGGAGTGAAAATGAGCTCTCTTGCTATGTTGACACACTATGTGTGTTTGTGGCTTCATGAGACACATTCTTTCAATATATATGTAACAGTTAGAGCTGTCCTACAGTGTGTTGGGACTTGGAGAGACCTCTGACTTCCAGACTTGGTTTTGTTGCTGTTGTGAACACCACAAACTGCACTCCTCTATATAATAACAAGTGTTAAGAGTTTTCTCAAAACCCCTAATTTTTATTTTTTTCTGTTTCAAAAATTTATTAAGATTTTATTTTGTTTATTTTTTAAATTTTATTTTATTTAATTAACATTTTTCATTTATTTTACATACCAACCACAGTTTCCCCTACCTCCTCTCCTCCCGTTGTCCCCCCATCTATCCCCATCCTCTTCCGCTCCTCCTCTGTTTCCATTCAGAAAGGGGGGCACGCCTACCATGGGCTTGAACAAAGCATGGCACATCAAGTTGAGATAGGACCCCATGCATCAAAGCCAGGTGAGATAATCCAGCATGGGGAATAGGTTTCCAAAAGCTAGCTAAGTGCCAGGAACAGGTCTTGATCTCATTGCTAGGAGCCTTACAAACAGACTAAGCTACACAACTGTCACACACATGCAGAGGGACTAGGTCAGTCCCAAGCAGGCTCCCTAACTGTTGGTCCAGAGTCCATGAGTTTCCAGGAACTCTGTGGATTCCCTATCATGACCTTGACCCCTGGCTCATACAATCCCTCCTCCCTTTCTTCAAGAGGACTCCCAGAGCTCGGCCTAGTGCTTGGTGTGGCTCTCTGCATCTGTTTCTATCAGTTACTAGACAAAGGCTCTCTGTTGACAACTAGGATATTCACCAATCTGATTAAGGTAGATGGCTATTTCAGGCACTGCTGTGGGATGTTCTGTATGTCCTGTGGGAGCCCTTCTTGGGTTCTTTGTGGCGTTACCCAGCAGGTCCGCATAGAGGATGATTAGAACCATGGGCCCGAGTGCAGGTGTCTGAGATGGTCTGCACTTGGCTGTGCTGGGGGATGGTCTGTATGTCAAGTTGTTCTGATTGATCAATAAATAAAACCTGATCGGCTGTGGCTAGGCAGGAAGGATAGGCGGGACTAACAGAGAGGAGAAATAAAAGGACAGGAAGGCAGAAGGACTGACTGCCAGATGCCGCCATGACCAGCAGCATGTGAAGATGCCGGTAGGCCACCAGCCACGTGGCAAGGTATAGATTTAAGGAAATGGACTAATTTAAGCTATAAGCACAGTTAGCAAGAAGCCTGCCACGGCCATACAGTTTGTAAGCAATATAAGTCTCTGTGTTTACTTGGTTGGGTCTGAGCGGCTGTGGGACTGGCGGGTGACAAAGATTTGTCCTGACTGTGGGCAAGGCGAAAAACTCAAGCTACAAGGCACCCTCTCCACCATTGCCAGGAGTCTTAACTGGGGTCATCCTTGTGGATTCCTGGGAATTTCCCTGGCACCAGGTTTCTCCCTAACCCCCAAATGTACCGCCCCCATCAAGCCATCTTTTCCTTACTCTCCCCCTCAGTCCTGCCCCCAATGCCTCCTGTGCCCATCCTGCCCAACTTGCTCCCTCAAGTTCTAATTCCCCCATTCCCCATTCCCCATACTCCTGTCCACATTTTACCCAGGAGATTTTTTCTATTTCCCATTCCCAGGGAAATCCATTCATCTTTCTTTGGGCCCTCTTTGTTATCTAGCATCTCTGAGGCTATGGATTGTAGGTTGGTTATCCTGTACTTTACTCCTAATATACACTTATGAGTGAGTACATACCATATTTGTCTTTCTGCGTCTGGGTTACCACATTCAGAATGATTTTTTTCTAGTTCCATCCATTTGCCTGCAAATTTCATGAGGTCATTGTTTTTTAAAGCTGAGTAATACTACTCCATTGTATAAATGTACCACATTTTCCTTATCATCTAGGTTGTTTCCAGGTTCTGGCTATTATGAATAATTCTGCTATGAACATAGTTGAGCAAGTATCCTTGTTACCACATGATTGAGCATCCTTTGGGTATAAGCCCAAGATTAGTATAGCTGGGTCTTGAGGTAGATTGATTCCCATTAGTCTGAGAAACTGTCATAAGGATTTCCAAAGTGGCTGTACAAGTTTGCACTCAAACCAGCAGTGGAGGAGTGTTCCCCTTACTCCACACCCTCTCCAACATAGGCTGTTATCAGTGGTTTTGATCTTAGCCATTAGGAAAGGTATAAGATCTTATCTCAGAGTAATTTTGATTTACATTTCTCTGATGACTAAGGATGTTGAAAAATTCTTTAAGTGTCTTTCAGTCATTTGAGATTCTTCAGTTGAGAATTCTCTTCTTAGATCTGTACCCCCTTTTTAAAATTGAATTATTTGGTACTTTGATGTAGAGTTTCTTGAGTTCTTTATATATTTTAGAGATCTTTTCTCATTCTGTAGACTTTTGTTTTATCTTATTGACACTGTCTTTTGCCTTACAGAAGTTTTTCAGTTTCAGGAGGTCCCATTTATTAATTGTGGATCTCAGTGTCTATACTGCTGGTGTTATATTCAGGAAATTGTCTCTTGTGCCAATGCATTCAAGAATACTTCCCACTTTTTCCTTTATCAGGTTCAGTGTAACTGTATTTATGTTGAGGTCTTTGATCCACTTGGATTTGAGTTTTGTGCGGGGCAATAGATGTGAATCGATTTGCATTCGTCTATAGGCCACCATCCAGTTATGACAGCACCATTTGTTGAAGATGCTTTCTTTTTTCCATGGTATATTTTTAGCTTCTTTGTCAAAAATCAGGTGATCCTAGGTTTGTAGATTTATGTCAGGGTCTTTGATTTGATTCCATTGATCCATGTGTCTATTTTTATCCCAATATCAAGCTGTTTTTGTCTATTAAGTCCACTTGAGTTATAACATCTGTTAGTTTCCTTATTTCTCTGTTAAGTTTCTGTCTGGCAGACATGTCCATTGGTGAGAGTGGAGTGAGACTTCACCAATAGAGGTATGTTTCTTGTATGTAGCAGAAGGATGGTTTTTTGTATCCGTTTTGTTAGCCTGTGTCTTTTTATAGGCACATTGAGTCCATTGATATTAAGGGATATTAATGACCAGTGGTTGTTAATTCCTGTTACTTTTTGGTGGTAGTGTGTTTGTGTTCCCTTTCTTTGGGATTCATTGGTGTGGGATTACCTATTGCCTGTGTTTTCATGGGTGCATCTAACCTCCTTAGGTTGGGATTTTCCTTTTAGTGCTTTCTCTAGGGCTGGATTTATGGATAGGTATTGTTTAGAAATGGTTTTGTCATGAAATATCTTGTTTATTCTGTCTATGGTAATTGAAAGTTTTACTGGGTATAGTAGTGTGGGCTGGCATCCATGGTCTCTTAGTGTCTGCATAACATCTTTCCATAACCCTCTGACTTTCAGAGTCTCCATTGAAAAGTCAAGTGTTATTCTGATGGGTCTGCCTTTATACGTTACTTGGTCTTTTCCTTTTGCTGCTTTTAATATTCTTTCTTTACTTTGTATATTTAATGATTTGGTTATTATGTAGTGAGGGAACTTTTGGGGGGGCATCTAGTCTATGTGGTGTTCTGTAAGCTTCTTGTATCTTCATAGACATTTACTTCTTTAGGTTGGGAAAGTTTTCTTCTATGATTTTGTTGAATATGTTTTTTTTTATGCCTTTTAGCTGGTATTCTCCTTTTTCTATCCCTATTATTCTTAAGTTTGGTCTTTTCATGGTGTCCGAGATTTCCTGGATGATTTATGTTATGACTTTGTTGGCTTTAATGTTTATTTTTACCAATGAATCTATTTCCTCTCTTGTATCTTCAAAGCCAGAAATTCTCTCTTCCATCTCTTGCATTGTGTTGGTTATAGTTGCATCTGTAGTTCCTTTTCATTTACTCAGATTTCCTATTTCCAGCATTACCTTCATTTGTGGCTTCTTTTTTGCCTCTATTTCAATATTCAAATCTTGAACTGTTCCCTTCACCTGTTTGATCACCTTTTCTTGGATTTCTTGGCTTTCTTTAAAGGATTTATTGATTTTTTCCAATTTTTTTGTTTATTTTTTCCTCGATTTCTTTAAGGGAATTTTTCATTTCCTCTTTCAAGGCCTCTATCATTTTCATAAGGTCATTTAAAAGTCTATTTTCTGTTGCTTCTTCTGCATTGGGATGATCAGGTCTTGTAGAACCAGTAGGTTCTGGTGGTGCCCTATTGCTCTTTATGCTGCTGAATGTAGTCTTACACTGGCATCTACCAACATCTTCCTCCAATTGGTACAAGTGGTGTCTGTGTCTTTGGGACCCCTCTTGGTCCAATGGGCACTGTCTGTGTTTGTGTCTCAGGGAGCCTCTGAGGTCTCGGGGGATGGGTGGTTTTGGGGGATAGAGTGGGGCTTGTAGACTATAGGGTCCAATGGAGGGTGGTGGTGGTCAAGCCTGCCTATAAGAGTCTTGCCTGCTGGCCTGAAATTGGGATTGTAGTGGGTGGGGGTAGAGGAGCATGGGTTGTATCTTGGAGCCTAGGGCCTAGAGATTGAGATGACCAGCTTGTAGAACAGCTACTCATCTCTTGTTCCAGAGTAGGCAGGGTTTGTGTCTCAGGGAGGAGTTGAGGTCTCAGGGGATGGGTGGATTTGGGGGACAGAATGGGGCTTGTAGATTACAGAGTCCCATGGGGGGCATGGACAGGTCTTCCTGCAGGAATCTTGCCTGCTGGCCTGCAACTGGAGCAACAATGGGATGAGCTAGTGTGGCACAGGTTGTGTCCCAGGGCCAAGGGCCTAGAGACTGGGCTGACTGGCTTGGAGAACAGTTACTCACCTGTTGTTCCAATCAGAGCTGGTAGAGTCTGCGTCTCAAGGAAGAGCTTAGGTCTTGGGGGATGGGTAGGTTTGGGGGACTTCGTGGGGTTTGTAGAATACAGGGTCTGAAGGGGGAGTGGAATTTTTTTTAATTGCTTACTGACGGAGGAGAATTTAGCCACTACGGTTGGTGTTACTCCTACACAAGTGATCCTGGGTTGTATAAGAAAGGTAGTTGAAGAAGTTATGGAAAAACAATTTCTCAGATTCTCCTTTCCTTAGAGGTGTTCAGGTGATCCAACATAGGTTCATAATGAAAAAGCCAAGACCTACTGGATAAGACTTTGGGGGAAGTTATCATTCTAATAAAAACAGACACAAAGTAAATAACAATAGCACCTTTCCTTCATGGTTTGTCTTGTTATTCCTCTTAAAAATGGGAAAAGATTTTTGGAGACTTAACAGCTATTTTGTGCACAAAACAAAAGCTAGGTATTATGTCTATTTAATCATGAATCTAAATATAACTGAGTCTTTCATCAGCTTTTTGAGCAGCTTCATCAGTCTCAAACTTTCTAACTTTGGTTTGTTATACAGAAACAAAACAAAGCAAAACCCAACAGTGATGTCTTAAGCTTGTCTGGTTCTAGGTTTTATGTACTTCCTAAACAGCGACATCCACTTGGCTGTTGACTACCCAACCTGAAGTCACACAACTGGCTTTCTGCATTAGAATTCAGCTCACACTGAATTATAAGATATAAGATAACTTCTGCCTTTCTACAACAAAGGAAACATTTATTTCAGCTGTTCTCACACCAATAGCCACCCACTCATTGTCCCAAATTAGTGTTTACAAGTCTGTCTTCTTCACTAGCCAACCTCTCAAAGACAAGCAATATGCTTAGTATCAGATACTATATAGGATGGTGTGGTTGGCCACATAATAACTGGTTGTCAAGTAGGCAGATCAACATTTCCAGATTTTATTTCTGTCATTACAACTCAAGTATATTATTTGCAAATGTTTTCTAAGTAATCATCTTCATAAAATAAGGCTGTGTTAGCATATTTCACTTTTCTCAACCCAAAATAACTGAGACACTCGGCAGAAATCATTGCCAGAGTTATATTAAATACATTCAATTAAAGTAAAACAACATTAATTCATCTATTCTTTATGAAGTTGGCAAAGGTGCCCTTCCCATGGTGCTGAATCTTGGATGTGCATGTATTTTGAATCTAAAACTAGTTTACAGAGCCTGAAGCTATGAGGCAGCTCTCTGTGAAGATTTTTTAGATGCTCTGCCTCCCTGAAGTTCTCAAGCAAGAAGCAGAAGTGTCCTTCTGAAAGCCATCATGGAATAGTATGGGCTGTCTGTTTGTCTGCCTATGCAATGCTAGAATGCTTTTATGGCCAGCCCCAACCCTCCTTGGTTTTGCTTGAGATTGGATGAACTACTTTTCCTTTCTGCTGATGTCTTCACCTTTTTCTGTTACTGAAGACGACTTTCCATCTTTCCCCTTTCTTAACTCTTGGTCAAGTTTGATTAAAAAAAAAAACAAAACTCAAAGGACAGGCAATTCAAGTCTAGGAGCATTCCAACCACAGAACAGAGAGCTCTCAGTACTATGTACTGGAATATCCTGTGGACAGGACAAGAGGCAGCAGAGTCTTCAGGAACACCATGAAAGAATTGAAGTAATTGAAGTAGCTACTGTCTGCCTTTCAGCTTCCTGCCTTTCAGATCTGAGTCTCTCTGTTATTTCTATCTCTCGATAGAAATATGTTCTAATATATTAAAAAATTATGTCATAAATATAAATTCATGCACTTTTTTGTCAAAGTAGATGTATAAACCCACTAATACACATTTTAAACAAATTTATAAAAATAAAAAGATTCCAACATTAATAGTGGATGGACACAGGATAATAGTTGAAACAAATAAAAAGCATTAACTGTATAACCCATAATATCAGTATCAAAATGAAACTATATTTTGAAATTTCAAAGTAAGATAGAATCCTGCATCCAAAGAAACAGAAAAAGTATGATGTGGTGAGAAAGGAGCAAGGGGCAAAATAGTCTTTCTATGAAAAGCATGATTTTGAGTTTTTACTTAATTTTATAAAACTA
Organism: Peromyscus maniculatus bairdii; assembly: GCF_049852395.1. Taxonomy (NCBI): domain Eukaryota; kingdom Metazoa; phylum Chordata; class Mammalia; order Rodentia; family Cricetidae; genus Peromyscus; species Peromyscus maniculatus. The sequence continues at coordinate 82,694,336 of NC_134858.1, forward strand.
GGTCTCCTGAACTATAATTAAAATGTTCAAGGCTAATAATTGACACCTAATATTCATTGTGCCTTCACCACAGTTATTAGAAGGATAACCAGTATTACAGACCTGGCACTGCCTTGGCAATTCCAACGTTTCACAGAGTGTGGTTTTTATCTGCTATAGCTATAAAAATTAAGAACTGAGTCAAATACCCCTAAGAGAAGAATAGAAATTAAGAATTTTCAATTTGTTGACTTGATTGAAGGTTAAAACATTCATTTTAATAGTTTTAAGAATGCATCTTAGTTTTCTGCTCTAAAAAATAGTATTTCGTGGCAAAAGAATATCTTATATTTAGTTTCAATTCCAAAATATGCATGGTTATAAGGTTTAGAATTTAAAATATAGGCACATTATAGTAAGTCAAATGATAACAAGATAATAATAAGAAAGGACTGTTTATATCCAGGTCTTATTTCTCAGAAGAAAAAATTTAGTTGATTTGTTTATTCTGAGATTTTTCTAAATATATTTCTAAAATTATTTACTGACCAAATGGTTGTTTAGAGCTTTGGCCACTTAAATTCCTCTAATAAAAACAAAGACCTTCCTCTTTTTTCCCCTATGGAGTGATCACTACGGAGGCTGCACAATCACTATGCTTTTCATCAACCCCAGCCAAACCCTTCCCAGAGAGGTCATTTGTACTGTATCATGATGGTCCCTTTTTATATGTCCCGTGTGTGATATCCTGTGTCTGATCATGCCTTTCTCTTTGCAGATCACAATTCTCTTTCCACACTCTGCAATCTCCAAAAGTTCCAATGCAGCTGCTTTTGTTAGACCTCCTTTGCTGTCTTCACATTTATTTACCTTGCTTCCAAATTCATGGTTCATTTCATTAATTCTCTAGAGATTTAAAAAACTCCTTTCTTTTGTACCATAGACTGATAAAGATGTCTTTTCTTTGGCTTAGAGCCTTTGTTCTTTGTGCTGATGCTAGTTGGGTTTTCCTACCAGGCATGGAAGTTATTTACTTCAAGGAAATTAGCTTGAGTTCTTAAGCAGTTTCTCTGTATCTCACTCTTTAAAAAATACTCTTTCTATCTCCCTTCCTTCTCTTTTGTGCCAGCTCCCACTCTCTTGTCTTTGCTTCTTTATTTCTTTCATCCTTTCTTTTAAAGCCTCTGCTGAAAGTTTTCAGTCATTGCATTTTCTGTGATGAAGAATTATTTATTTCCCAAAGTATGAGAGGCAAAACTCTATGATGACCATAGGATTCCTAGACCCCTAGGTACTTCTATAATTACCTTCCCTTGAATGTGATAGGAGTTCTGATGGGACTCATTATCTCGAGTAGATTACATTATGGAGAGAGATTTGTCATGTGTGGTAGAAACTACTGATCCATAGGCTTTAGGTTTTTTGGCATGGAGAATGGCTTCATATAATTGATTGAGCTCCTTGTTGGCTTAGCAGCAGAAGGCAGAGAATTGGACATGTGGTAGCCTAGGGAATAGTAATTTTCGTGTTATGAACTTCTATGCAAGGAACTGTGGATACCCTCTATGGCAGTAGTTCTCAACCTTTGTAATGCTGTGACCCTTTAATACATTTCCTTATGTTGCTGTGACTCACAACCATAAAATGATTTCATTGCTGCTTCATAACTGTAATTTTCTACAGTTACTGATCATAAGATAAATATCTGTCTTTTCTGATGATCTCAGTTGACCCCTGTGAAACTGATGATCTCAGTGACCCCTTAGGTTTAGAACCACTCCTCTAGGTAGTTAGAGTAGTCTTGGACTTTGCTACAGCTAGGAAACAAAATGGTGATCTGAATCCTATAACAGAAAGGAAGAAATGCTGTTATCTCACTTCCATCATTAAAGAGGGGTGGGAGTGTGAACTGAGAACACATCCCTGGATGAGCCTTGACTGTAGCCCCATAGGACCCTAAAAGACACTGTGAGACTTGAATGTCAGGTAGGTTCTAGCCTTAGGTCTCTGGAAGTTTATTCATGGCAGTGGAAGCTGAGATTCAGCAACTTGCTCTTGTTATGGATGGGAGAGTTTTCTTACCAGCCCTGAGGGTGCTGTATCAGTTCTTTTGTGCTCCCGTTGCTTTAATTTCTTCCTTTACTATTTTAAGCCAGTTCTTGAACCAAAAGCCCCTTTCAAGTGGTATTATTCTTAGTCTTCCCTATGCTTAGATGTGAGGCACTAAAGAGAAATCAGGCACCTGGGCAAGACCCTCTAACAAACAAGCTTCCATTTTGGTAGAATAAAAAAGAAACATGAAGATATTTCTTCCTTTGTATTGAATTTCTCAAATAGAAAAATGTTTGATCTCTGACTAGGTGCTAACACCCAACTGCTAGGATCCAGCTTGTGAAAAGCAAGGAAGTTAGAGCATTTGTCAAACACAGGCTGACCATTGTTAAACAAGCTTCTGGAAGGCCATTGTTGTCAGCTTGCTTGTTGCACTAGACCCCAGCAGATCAAACTAAAGCAAAATGGAATCACTCCTGCAAAGAGTAAAGAAGCAGGCACATCCTCAAACTAAGGAGCTTCTCCTGAACACAGAAATTTGATGACTGCTCATTAGAAAGGACCTGACCTTGAGTCAGTGCTGTGTGGAGACCCCTCTACTCTTCCCTTGGACAGGGAAATGAGTCATCTTAACCTGATCGTGACTAATGCAATTTCTTTGTTGTCCAGTTTCTTTTTTCTTACCATGAAAACCCAACTATTTTGTCGTGCTTGGTAAAACTCATTCTTACTGTCTATATGGAATGAAGTGCTTCCTGATACCACTGTACAATGACAGCCACTTACATTTTAAAGTGGAATTTGAAGCAAGTTTACGTTTATTTCTCTTTATTTTTTCTTAACAGTGATGGTAACTGAACCCAGGGTTTACTTCAGGCTAGGCAAACACTTTAATAGGAACCCACAAAACCTATCTTTCTATAAAACTAACACCTAACTTCTGTTCTAGAAAACACAAATGCCTCAGGTCTCATTTTGCCTGGTGGTCAATATTCAGCATGACGTCTGTGTCCTGTGTGTAGCCACCTTGTGTACTGACTTGCAGCACATCCCACAATGCTAAGCAGCACACATCTCCCTTTGCAGCTCACGAGACAGGATTCTGAGATGCCCTCAGTCTGTTGCCCTTAATTGATGTTATCTAACTCTCGACTTTCTTCTGTACATATTTCAGACTAGGGTCTAAAAAAATCTTAATAATTATCTTTAAGAATAGAAATTAAGAAGGAATGAGAAAAACAATTTAATACAGGTTAGGATTCTGTGGACCTTTACTAAAGGCATTTTCTGCATACGATGTATAAAATAGTGTGTATGTGGTAAACTTTTTAGTTGTGATGTAGAAGAGACACTGTTTGTTTTGTATGATTCAGAATAAGAGCTTGAACAGGGAAGACTATTATATATGTTGTGATCCTGAAAGCAGCTTTTAACCATAGCAGAAAGAATCATTTATCACAGATCTTCTCCCCTGAAGAGGTCAAGGTTTAGCTCAAGGCATCATAACATTTATCTAAGAGCCTCTTAGCTGATAACTGCCAATGCTTGTCATCAGCTGTATCCCATGCTCTTCTGCTCATGGCACCACCCTCCCATACTCCAGAATTCCCAATTTGATGGAGGTGAAGCTGCTTTGGGGATGAAACTGGACATTTTCCATATCTCCATGCAAGCAACACATGTCAATCTGCAGTACTCAATGGGGGTGAAGTCTGTTAATTATTGCAGGATTATTATGTGGTTTCTCTGTTTTCTAAGTACTGCAGAGTAAGTATAGCATAAAGCAAAATAAACCGTTTAAAAGTTTCTTAACTTATAAAGAAGTTGTAGTTATTAAATATTAATACACAAATAGGATAAATTTATAGAGGTCATACATACTGAGAACGACACATGCATTGAAGTTGTGAAAGACTTATGATTTCAGTCCTAAATTCTAATGAAATCTAGAAAATTATAAGGCTTTGTATGTAAGTACTCATAGGTTAAACCATTACTAGAGATTTGAATGGATAATGAGGTAACTGGGAAGAATCCATGGGAAGGGGCATGATCTGTGCAGATTTAATGATGTGCAATGAGTTATAAATGTACTGTACTACTGTCATATTCCTTTTATAAAGATAAGATTTATGTATTCATAACAAAAAATAAAGAGAAAGACTTGAATTTGTATTCAAAGGGACAGAAGAAAATTGAAAATAATCATACTAAATTGACACATAACTCCCCCTTACTTCCAAAGAACTTTCAGGCTTTGAGAAAAGGTTCATCAAAATTATCTTTGAGCTGCTAACTTATTTCAGCTACATTTCAGGGCTTTTGAAAATAAGGAAGCAACATCCATATAATTATTGCTTTTTGGAAATGAGAAAGAAGGCAATAATTATTATTAATATTAGCAATAAAAACTGTTGTGATGCAAAAAAAATAAAACCAGTGGAGACAGCAGAAGAATCCCATTTATTTACTTATTGGGCTTGTGAAAATGTGTTTATTACAATAGCTTGTAGGCACATAAAGATATGAAAGCCAATTATAATTATAGGTTAAAGCACAAATTCCGTGAGCATAAAGACAAAACAAGTAAGTAGTACAAGAATATGCATGATTCCCTCAACAGACTAGAAACTAAGACCAGCATGGGTGTTGGCTGATGTTTTATGATTTCAAAAGACCTTGCTTCACCTTGTTACTAATGCAAAGGAAGAAAAGCTTTCTAAGACCCTGTTCTCTCTCTCTTTTAAATTTATTTATTGATATTACTGAAAAATATTTTTCACACAACATATTCTGATCATGACTTCCCCTCCCTCAACTTTTCCAGATCTTCCCCACCTCACCATCCACTCAAATCCACACCCCTTCTTTATCGCTCTCATTAGAAAACAATCTAGCAACTAAAACCAACCTAACAAACAAACAAACCAGAGTAGGACAGAACAAACAGACAATTAAAAAGAAAGAAAAGGCACAAGAAACACAGAGATTTGGGGATACACTCATGCACATAGAAATTCCATAAAAACCCAAAAATCAGAAATCTTACTACTTAAGTAAAAGACTAGCAAGGTAAAAAATGCTAAGACAAAAATTATGAGACATAACCTGTTCAAAAATACCATTGAGTTTGTGTTCTTTTGGCCATCTACTGCTGAGCATACATCCTGCCCTTAAGTATGGTTTGCAAGACTCCTTTGAAGAAAAGTAATTTTTCCTTTGTGAATGATGATCAGTTGGAGATTGCTTTTGGATTCACTTCTCTCACTCTGAGACCCCATCTGGCTTAGATACATATAGGCTCTATATGTGCTGTTCTCTCTTTATAAGTAATTATTTTAGGTTTTTAAAAATAATTTTATTTTATGTGATGAGTGATTTGTCTGCATGTATGTCTGTATATCATATATGTGCCTGGTGCCTGTGGAGACCAAAGGAGGGTTTTGGGGATTGAAGCAAGGTCACTCATTCATTAATTAATTCTAAAATATTTATTGGTTTATTCATATCCATCAGGCTTTGGATTAGAACCAATTGAATTCAATCCATTCTTTCAGAGGAATCCTTGCCCTCTGAAACAGGCAAATGAACAGTTACAGTGGTACCTGTTAACAGATGGCAAAGGTGGTGGAGGCCGTAAGTTAACATTGCCTTTGCAGAAGAATCAACTGTTCTGCTAAACCTGAAGTGATTAATAATACTTTTCTGAGTAAACAATTGTTAAAATGGCATAGTATTCAAGGAAATCATAAGCAATGGCATTGGGTAGTCAGAATAAGACTGCAAGGATACATGGAATAGTTAAAATCACTTAAAAAGTCAATGTAGAAATAACATGTAAGCCTACTTAATTCAGTAACTAAAGATTGGATGAAGAATAGACTGAGGTCAGTGTTTTGTAGGATTAATGATGAATGGTTTCTGAAAGTTGGTTTTAATATAGACCAAAAGACATCAATACTTCAGTTGAATTTGAAATATTTCATAATTTAAATGAATGTAAAAAATGACTACCAAGAACAAGATTTTTAAACACATAGACTCTCAAGCAGGAAAGTGAGAAATAAGAACCACTCTAATTTTAAAGCCAACTACAAGGGAAGAAATGACTAATAGAAAATCATCACAAGTAAAGGGGTCCCAAGAGAAACTTGGTGGCCAGAGACTGGAGGCCAGAGTTGCATTGTGTAGCCTTTTGTTTGGGGCAACCTCTGCTTCATTTAAAATCTAAATATTAATTCATATCTGCAAGTTTGCCACTGTTATGAATCATAATAAACATCTGATGTGTGAGATATCTGATATGTGACCCCAAAGGAGTCATGACCCACAGATTGAGAACTATTTATTTAGATGCTCTTGTCATTTGATGAATTTTGTCTCAAGATTCCATGCTGAGAGAAAGCACCAGCATTTGTCAGACATCAGCTCAATGGTGAAAGTGCCATGTTTAAAAGAGAGCAACTGAGGCAGGGATGTATGGGAAGAACTGGACCTTGTGGCATGGTCTAGCCATCTTCTAGAAGCAGAGTTTCCAGTTGACCTGGGGGAGGTCCTCTAGGTTCTTTATACTTGGTTCCCTCCCTCATGCATTTTCCTTGAGGAAACTTTTTCAGAACAATAGGAGGTTTTTAAAGGAAATGTTGACATCTTTATATATTGTTTTCTTAATTTCAGCATAAATAACTTCATTCTAGAATCAAGGTTAAAAAGGACATTGGCATGAAATTCACTTTACTTGGTTGTGAGCTTTATTTTAAGGTTTCACGGCCCTGGCAACTTACATGCAGCATACTGTGGCTCCAAATGAAGCCTGGTCATTCCATATGCTTTGATAGGATTTGAAACTTCACAAATAATGCCCCTGTAGCTATTTATTCTCCCTAAAGTTCAAGACCTAGTCTTATCACATGGACTTGAGCAAGATAATGGACCTTTCCTGCCTCCAATTTCTTCTCTATGAAATAGGTGCATCACTACTAACAATTTTGTTTATCTTACAGAATTGCTGTGAAGATGAGAAAGCCAGTGGAAATAAGGTAAATATTAAGTGCAGATAATATTTTACATTTAAGAATTTACCTTATCAGGACTGAGAGGACAGAGCAGTTGGAAATGTACTTGCCTTGTAAGCAACAAGGACATTAGGTTGATCCCTAAATCATATGTAAAAATGTGAGTCGTGATTGTGAACACACATGAGGGACCAGTGATGGAGAGGCAGACACCGTGGGATCCCTGAGGCTGTCTAGGCAGCCAGTATAGCATAACTGATGAATTCTAGGCTAATGTGAGACTTTGTCTCAAAGGAGGGGAGCAGTGGTCCTGAGGATAATTCCCAAGGTAGTCCCTTAGCCTCTACATGTATGTGCACATGATTCTCCATATACATACATACATTATCAGAGTTTCCATTTCATTGCTTGAAAGGGCTGATTTTTACCTTACAAGTTTATTAAACTATCAAAGAATGAATATTGAAACCATACATCAGACACTTACATGGAGTTACATTATTCTTTTTGACTTATTTGCAAATACTGATAAAGCCTTCCAGCAAACAGTGCAATCCATAAGCAGAGGAAGCAAGGACCCACTGGCTCACTGTGCGCTCTGCCCTACTGAGGGATTGTTTCTTTAAAAGTCAGCCTGGAAATCTACTTGTACAGCTATTTCTAAGAGTAGCTGATTAAACTAACTTCTAAATAAAAGTAAATGTCTCATTTTTCCTTTGTATTACTCTTATGGAGTCATTTTACATAGAGAAGCCAGGTCATTTATTGACATTTTAATTTCATATTGCTTTGGAGTGGTGTGTACAAGGACATGCCCTTGAGCATAACCCATCTTGGGTTCAATTCTTGATTACAGCCAACTCTCTGGTGATGGAGAGATGATTCAGGTTCTGGTTTTTAACACACATAACAAAGCACAGAGAATAACTATTGAATTGCTGTTTTATAGACTCACTACATATAAAGATTTGCTGTTTCACTTGGTGCATAAGACATCACTAAACATTAACTATCTAGTGATAACGACTACTGTTCTGTGATCAGCAGCAGAGTGGATCCTACAATAGAGTGCGGCCATTTATATCATTTAAAGTTGTGCACTAAGACATAAATAAAAGAAAATTAGAAGTTGATGCCAATAAAAATGGTAGGCGTCTCCAATATTCTTTCTTCCGTAACAATATTTTCATTTTTTTTGAAGTTGTCAAAATCTTTTTCAAAACTCTGGAAATTCACCAAAGGCTTATCAGAATCTGAGAACTCAGCCAAGCATCAGTGAGAATGGGCTGGTGGCTTCCTAATGTTTCTCACCCCTATGCTTTCCCATCCAGTTGAATGGTCTCCTTAAAACAGTCCATACTCACAAGGGAAGCAGCAGCCACACCATTAGAAGTGCAGCTGGTGCTAGGATTCTTCCCCAGACTCTATTCCCCAGGGTTTTCATTATTTTATCCATGTAATGCTTTGTTGTTGAATTTCTTTGCATGTGGTGGAACTCACTTAACAAGAAGAGCCTTTTTTTTTTTTTTCTGAGAGGAACTGTCCCAAATAATTAGAGGTGACGGTTAAATATTTAGACTGCCTGAGACTATAGTTATATTGCAAGTAGAGCCAATGGGCTAACCAAAGAACCTATAAGGGAAATCTGGGGAGTAAAATTATGGAAGACTTTTGAATGCTTTTATTAACCTAGAGTTCTGGAAAACCACATACATGCATGCCCAGGGTTGTGTATATGCTAAGAAAAAAACATCACCTCTAACAACAACAACAACAACCACAACCACAAGAACAACAACAAAAACCCTGTACAAAGAAGACCTAAGCCTTCATCCAGGACCACCTTTAAAGCTCCTTACAATCAAAAAGTGAAGGCTATAGTAGAATTATAAACTTTGACAGAGTGCTGTACAGCCATTTTCTCTAAATTGAAACTTGCCATTTTGGAGAGTGGCTGCTTAAGACTCAGGAAATAAATGAAATTTGGAAGGCTCAGGAAGTAAACAATTCACAAGTCTTGGGAAATTACTGAAATTTACAAGGTTCACAATTCTCCTCCCTAAGGTTATATAATAAATAACAAATGCTAGAGAGGTAGGCAAGGGAAGAGAGGGGAGAAGAGAGACAGACTTCCAGACCTCAGGCCTGTTGATCTGTGTGCAAGTTGTGTAGTGAGCTCCAAGCTCCAGGAATGCTCCTTTCATGAACTGTCTGTCACCCATGGTTAGGTGGGTATCCCAGGAATGTAGCTGCTTTTAGGTAGTTATGCTCCTGTGAGTAATGCCTCAGCCACACCCCGGAAACAACCCAAATAAACTTGCAGGTTCACTAATTTAGATTTGGATGGAATATTATCTTCATCTGTCTGGGGTGAAGAGCTGTTTGTTCATGTTGCCTGAGAAAAGATATAGAGTGTTTAATACATCCTCTAAACTCATACTGACCTTTGGCAGATATTGAGAGAATTATTTCCAGGTACCTAAGATGGACTACTGAATCATGAGCTGTCTGCTGAGATAGCTGAGAAGACTCTTCATGGACTGCACAAAGAATACAGACTTAGCAGAATTAGTTCAAAAACATCAATAATGAACAACAACCACAGAAAACACTAAATACAGGGAGACTCGAATGTCCTGAGTTGCTGCTATATTATATCATTAAAAGTGCTTAGGTTTCAACATGAGATAAGTACAAAAAAAAAAATGAAAGATGGCCCTTGCAGTTTGGGGAAAAGTTGACAGAAATATCCTCTGGAAGCTTAACTATTAAATTTTTAAAGCATATTTGCTATGCTTTTTTTCCCTAAATAACTGAAGGAGAAAAATATACAAATCACTGAACAAAATTTTTATGCTCAAACTTCAGTCTGAAAGTATTAAGGTCTTTGGTGGAGTGGTGTTAGGAGGATAGAAACTTTAAGAAGTGGGTTCAAAGTACAAAGTAATGAGGTCACTGGGATTGGTACCATAGGAAGGTAGGTATTAACGAAGTTCTATGGCTCTCCAGCAAGTTCTTGTAAAAGCGGTTGTTCCAAAAGATCAAGACTTGCTTACCATTTTTTTTTTTTTGCTATCTATATAGTGATATTATTGTAAGCATTGCGGCTCTGATGTAAAGGTATCCTGGCAGGCGGGAGGCAAAGAATACCACAAAGTCACCATAAGCTGTAGCACCTTATAGCCCTGCTCCAGGAAAAGGTTTCCCCAATGCAAGTGTAATCTCTGCTCCACCAGTGAGGGTTTCCCTAGTGAAGTTGTTATAGCTCTGCTCCCCTCTGCTCCAGAGAAGTGTTACAGCTCTGCTCAGGTCCCCCAGAGTGTACCAACTCTGGTCCCCCAGGCAAAAGTCTCCACTGTGAAAGTGTTACAATTCTGTTCTGCTCTGCTCTGTTCCAGCAAAAGTTGTTACAGTTGGGCTCTGCTCTAGCAAAAATGTCACACCACACAACAAACCCCACTCCATAAATTTATTGGGAAGAAGGAATCCAGGAGGTTGACTGCCTCAGATGAGAAACAACAGCAAACTGAATGGGGTACAGACATTATATAGGATTTCTTGGGGGGTAGAGTTTTCCAGAGTGGCTTGGGATTGGTGGTTTTTTGTGGTCTAATTCTGGGTTAATCTCAGGGATTGGAGGCATTTAGTGCTCAGGGATTGGTGGCATTTCCAGCTCAGGGACTTCAGGGACTGGCAGGATTCTGTGCTCAGGATTGGTGGGATTTTATAGTCTGACTCTGTGGCAAATTCTGATTGGTGGGGTTTCAAGTCCTGGTCCTGGGATCAAGTCAGGGTCAGGGTATTTTTCCTCTGTCCAGGTCTTGGGTCTAGTCAGGGACAGATCATTTTTCTCCTTGGCCCCTTTTAACCTTACAACTATTACCTAAGTCACCACTGCTGTGATACCATCCCTGATATATGCTGAAGTCTTCACCAGAGTCTGAACAAATAGGTTCACTGAACTTTAACTCCCAAACTCATAAGCTAGAAAAATGTCTTTCTAAGTTACAAAAATAGCTCAGCTATTTGGTTATGTTAATGGAAAACTGACAAATAATATAGAATGACCTGGCCTAGTAGGTCATTCTTCAGTGACATGATCCTGAAAGAGAAAATCAGTGAATCAGAATGTAAGAAAATAGATAAATTTGGGATAAGGAAATCTTGTTCAAACTAGGATTAATGCCAATCTAGTAAATTAAGAAGTACACCTTATTTACTATTTCTGTGGAGAAATGAGACATAGTCAGTAGGAAGCTAATCAAACTATTTGTACAGGGGAACACAGGTTATCTCAAGAACGTTGCATACCAAGATCACAGTGCTATTGACTGATAACCATAGCCCTGTATGTTGGGAATAATTGGACTCTCAGGATTGAAAGCCACAGCTCCTCCAAGGACACGAGCCTAAGCCATTACTGGATTTGCCAAGCATAGTCCTGATTTTAGAGATGGGACTTCATCCCTTCTCTGTACATTAGGACCTGAGGGAAAACCTTGAATCAAACCAGCCCTCAACAATGGAATATTGATTAAAAAATCATAAATGAATTTAATAGGATGAATACTATAATTGAAATTTAAAATTTCAATGATAGATATGAATTTGTTGATAATTGAAGCTCTTTAGTCTTGGAACATATTGAATGAAGTAAAGCATAAGCAAAGCCTTAAAACCCTTCTGAATATTATTAAGCTCATCAACCCATGTGCAGAGGCATTCCCACACAGAGGAGTTCAAAATACTATTCAAATAAGAAGTAGTTCGAATTTTGTCAACATTAATGAAAAAAATTGACAACTCAAGGATCTCAACAATTGTTAAATAAAAGATACAAAACTTAACATAAGCAAACAATCAAAAGTCAAAAATCTTTAAAATGTGAGAATCTTAAAAGCAGAAAGAAAGAAGCAATTCACTGGGTGTGAGGAAATCTCTACATATATGAATGCTTTTTTTTTTTTAAAGAGAACTAGTGGATGTCATGGCTGAAAGAATTCCAAATTATCTTTCCTGAATGAAGATGAAACCAAAATATTGTTACCTAAATAAAATTGAATTACTTACTAGTAGATCAGACTTATAAGAATTGTAGTAGAGACCTTTTGGATGAGCTGAAAGGACAATAGATAATCTTAATGAATATGCCAGTCATTTTTATAATGAATAAAATAATTTAAAATATAATAAATCAGAGGACAAAATGTGACAATTATATGGTGAAATACACAAAAAGTATTTTGATCAAGTTTTTCCCTTTCTCAACTCCTCTTAGTTCCTCCCTTACCTCTCTACTTGCCCAAATTTATGGTCTTTCTATCCCTCTTTCAAAATTAAACCCCCCTAAAACACAAAAACAAAAATAAACACAAACAAAAACCCAATAAGACACACACATACAAACACCTCCACCAAAAACAAACTTATTAAAAAAGCTTGCAACAAAATCAATGGAGTTCATTTTATGTTGACTAACTACTCCTGCCTGTGGGGCGTGGCCTGAAGTGCAGCTAATACACTGAGTGACAGTCCACTGGAGGAAACAGAGAACTGGTTTTCCCTTTGTCAGCAGATATCAGTTGCAAATACATCTTGGTTAGGGGTGGAACCCAGGTCTCCCCCCCCCACCAGCCCCACTTAGTGCAGTGATTGTCCACTCTAACCTGTGCAGGTCTTGTGTTTTTCCATTAAGGACTGAGTGCTCTGAAGTCTCTCTCTGCACATTGTCCAATTGTGGGTCTCTGTGTTAAATCCCCATGGACTGCAAGAAGCTTCTCTAAAGAGTATTGAGTGAGACACTAAATTGAATTCCAGCCAAGCATGCAAGTTTTTAAAGGAAGCAAAATTAGAAAGTTATTAAAATGTACAAAACAAACAACACGACAATCCCAAATAACCAATATGATATTGAAGAAGTAACAGAAATGAAACAGATCAAAAGTTATAGGAGGCAAATAACACAGTATTCAAATGGGAAATTGACAGTAGACAATGCTAAAACTAGAAAGAAAAGTTGTATGCCCTACAGCATAGTCTCCCATTGTCAAACACTGCAAGAAGAGAAAGCCAATGTAAAAAAAAAGAGCAGCATAGGAATGAAGATTACAGTATGAATGAGTGAGAGCTGCTGTTCCCTTGCACTGCACAGTTAAAAATCATATGAGGTGCTGGGAACACTAAGTGCCCTGGTTGCTTGCTACAACAATGGACACATCTATAAAATGTCACTTTGGACTAAGTACCGTAAAAGTGTAAATATTATGAAACAGAAAAAATTTAGAAAAAAAAAGTAAAAATCAATTGGTTCCTTGAAAAAATTCACTAAAATTGATAAATTTTTGATGGAATGAAGGGATTATGGGAGGGAGAGAAGAATCAAGGGAAGAAAGCAGGGGAGAGAGACAGAGAGAGAGAGAGAGAGAGAGAGAGAGAGAGAGAGAGAGAGAGAGAGAGAGAGAGAAAGGGAGGAATGGAGGAAGGCAGGGAAAGAGAGAACTAAATCAATAACTAAAACAATCAGAAGGGAAGTGAGACTTACCTAATATCTTACTGAATTAAAGGGATAATAAGGATATTTTAGGACAACTTGTATGCCAACCAATTTGATTGCTTAGTGGAGATTAAGACATTTCTAGAAAGGCATACACACCACTAAAATTGAAACAAGAAGACCCTGAACATATGACTCAATTTAGCAAAATTTTTACAAAAATACAGGAGAAAAGAAAGGAAAGGAATGAAAACATTGTCTTATTTTCAATCACTTCTTCCAAACATACTTTTTACTGTTCTGGCCTTTCCATATGGAGGATGACTTCAAACCACATCTGTTGTTTACATAATGTTGGTGTCCTGCTAGCTAGGAGTACAGGACTACACTATTCATGAGTAGAAAGGAATACTGACCTTATACTGGACTCTTTAATGTTTCAGTACTATTTTCAAAACATGTAAATAATAAATTCCTTTCACTTTATATACAAAGCTAAATAATGTAGAGACTGAGAAAGTTATACTTCACAGGAACAAACTTCTGTAGGAGTAAATGATTTATATAAATCTCCATCTGAAAATAAAATTTTTAAAGACTTGTTTTATTTAATGTGCATGAGTGTTTTGCTTGCACGTATCTATGTCTGTGTACCACCTCCAAGCCTGAAGAGGTCATACGAAGGTGTCTGGAATGAGAGATGAAGAGAATTGAGAGCCACCATGTATGTCCAGAGAATTGCATCTACATCTTCCTTTTGAAAGAGCAGCCAGTTACCATGGAGCCATCTCCAGCCCAATAAGTTAGAATTTAATGAAATGTTTTATATTGTGTATGTTATTTCCTGCAACAAAATTGAAATGGAAAGAGTATAGAACTTTGTCTATAAGAATGTAGCCTGATAATCTCTTTTCTTTTAAGTGACCCTCTCTCAGAACTATTCATTTGTTCTCAGGACTAGTTGGATAAAGCACTTATTACTGGCTTTAAAGTGAGATACTTTTATTTTCAGTGTGTTTTAAAAACACTAGGACATTGTTTATCTTTTTCTAAGAATTCTGTGTAGCAACCATGAGAAAAAGGCACTTGAATGTGAACTCAAAAAAGCAGACAAGGGTCCTTAGGAGAAGTTATGAGAGTCTTTTTGCTCATAACTCCTGTTTGTCCAAGGCTCTTCAGTGTGACCAGTCAGCTGTAAATGCCACTTTACTGCTTGGCCACAGAGATGTTATTTCCATCAATCAAACAAATAAATTGGCCAGTTAATTAATATTTTTTGTTGAAACCAATTTAAGGGAATTATAGCAAGGCAATTTTGATTTTCAACAGTCCTACTCACCATCTGTATTTGATGAGACTCTTGACATCAGTCTAGGTTGCTAAGCAATAAATACTTCTCCCTTGACTCCTGAGTCCCTGGGATCATTCTATTATCATGTCATTCAAGCTTGTCACACTGTGGTGTGTGGGACTCCAATTCCTGCATAGTCAGCCATGCACACCTGCTGTTCCTACAATCAAAAGGGATAAATACAAGATTTTGTGGAAAGCAAGATGATCAAAAGATTGGAAAAGGAAGGCCACATAAACCTCAGAGTTTAAGGGATGTGCCTTTGAAAGGAAATATAAGTCATCATAAGTTCAGGCATTTCATCATTTTAAAACACAGGTAAATTTCTCACCCAGCAGAAATACATGGCCTTTGGCATATTTAAACTAACTTTGTCATTTTTAGCAAAAGTCCTAGGATGAAATATGACATGTTTTGTAACAGCTTCTGCCGCATGTTCAGTTTATCAAAGGTTTGTGCTCATCTTTTTATCACCTGTGTTTTGAAGTTCTGACTCCCATTTAAAAAAGCAAAGGCTGGGGAGCACCCTGAGCTTATGTGATGGATTTTCTCAGCCAGCAACCTCAAAAGGCTAACTAAAAAGGCATGCAATCACTTATTTAAAAGTACCTTGATATGTTGTTTTAATTTTCATTTTAGTGTTGTGAGAATGCTTACTGATTTTACCTTACAACATAGATATATGAATTTACTGGAGTTTCGACTCCAGTAAAATGACTCTAAGGATATATGGGTAAGATTTTGTCTAAGCCATAGGAATCAAGAATGAAGGACATGGAAGACATGCAAATTTCTCTAAGCCTCCCATCAAAATCCTTGGTGTGTGTCTCATATTGGTGACTTAGTTCTTTGGAAGAACTAATTTAGATGATGCAATATAGAAAAGTCTTGTAGATAATAAAGCAATCTTGTGGCAGATATTATCTGGTAGAGAATAATGCAATCAGCAGAGATAAACAGATTGTAATTCCCCAAGCTTCTCAAATGTACCTCCTTCTAAGGTTTGTTTTCTGATATTCAAAACAGCTGGGCTGACACGGAGAGTGTCAAAGGTTACATTCAACTCAAAAACATTTTCATTGTTAATGTCAGAGTGGGTCACAGTGAGCTGGATGGTTTTACAGGTTGAAGAAATTAGTCAAATCAAGACAAGAATTTACTTAAATGACTGACTTTATTCAAATATTTTAAGTTATTTTATTACAATACATGGAAAGACACAGTGTTTCAGACATTGTTCAGTTATTTCAGAAAGCAGTTGTGAAGGCGGCGCTGTTTCACAGAGGGAAGTGATCAAAGAGGCTTCCTTATTGACCCTCAAGGTCAGAAGCCAAAGGGCAGAATTCCGATGCCCTCCCTTTACTGTCGGGCTGGAATCCTCACATTACCTCCTGTTCACTCTGCAGAAGAAATACTCCAGTACCCTTACAGTTTAGCTACAACAGAAGATTTAGGGAGATGTAAAATTACTAACCCCAGGAAGGCTACAGAAGGGAGACTAGAACCCACAGTTCCCATGCTCTTTCTTCTCACATATAGACTCACAGGGACTCTAGTGTACATGGACCATGTTTTTATTATCCGTTCATCTGTTGAAAGACATTTAAATTATTTTTATTCCCTGGCTATTGTGAATAGGGCAGCACTGAACATTGCTGAGCAAGTATCTGTGGGATCGGAGGTCTAGCCCTTTGAATACATGCCAAGGAGGGGTATATTATATCATATGGTAGATTTATTTTTAGTTTTCTGAGTATTCTCTATACTGATTTCCAGAGTAGCTGAATCAATTAGAATTCCTACCAACAGTGAATAAGGATCTCCCTTTCCACAGAACCTCATGGGCGTTTGTTATCAGTTGTTTGGTTGGTTTTAGCCATTCTAACTGTCATAAGATGAAATCTTGTCAGGTCCCCCCCCCCCCACCCGACCTGTTGAACAGTCCTGAATAGGGGAGTGAGGATTGAGAAATAATAGAAAAAAAACATAGACATAGGAAAAAAAGAGAGACACACAAGATAGCTTCAGGAGGGCTCTGAGTCAATACTGCAGCAACCCTGAGTTTATTTCTCACAGCCTTTTTATACCCAAAGCAAGGGGAATAAAAGACCTTCCCCTCTCAAGGACACCATGTGTAAACACCTCAAGGTACAAACAAGTGTAAACACCTCCTTAATTCTCAAGACACCTGGTAACCACGACTTTGGCCAAACATCCTGTTATCCAGCCTTAAGGGGCAAAAACAAGTTTGAGCTCTCTGACCTTGAGTCAAGATGGGATTAAGGCACAAACTAGGGTCACTGTGGGCTCCCAAAAAATCTCAAAGATTTTTAATTTTTATTTTCATAATTGATAAAGATTATGAACACTTGAGGTGTTTCTCAGGCTTTTTTTATTTCTTCTGTTGAGACCTCTGTTTACATCCTCAACTGAGTTTTTAATCAAGTCATTTGTTTTCTTTACTCTTTGTATTTTTTTTAATTCTTTGTATGTTGCTGGGTCCTTATGGCTCTGTTGGGGGAGGGGTTGAGAAGATGTGGAGCCAATGAGCAGAGCCAATGGCACAGACATTGGGAGTCAGGTAAAAGGCAAACAGCAGAGTTGCTTATTAGCAGTGGGAAGAGCCTTATATACCTTCCTCCTAGCACCCAGGCTACATCCTGATCCAGTGACATTGCGTGGTCACCTCTCATTGGCTAGGTACAATCAGGACCTCTGACAGCACCTGTTGCTAGGCCCTCAGGCAGACTCCAGGTTGGATCATCTCTTGGCCTTGTAGGCATCTTCCTACATTTGTATATTTTAGATATCAATCCTCTGTCAGATACAGCTTTAAAAGATTTTCTCCCCTTCTGTGGGTAATTGTTTCATTTGCCTGATTGTTTCCTTGGCTATACACTGCTTTTTAATCTTATGAGGTCCATTCTTGTCCTTAATTCTTGGGTAAATCATGTCTTATTCTGAAATTTCATTCCTATACATTTCTTATAGGATACTACCTGTTTTCTTCAAGAAGTTTTAGAATTCCACGTTAGAAATTGAGGTCTTTGATACACTTAAATCTAATTTTTTAAGGTGATAAATATAGGCCTAATTTCATTCTTCTGCATGTGAGCATCCAGTCTCTGTAGCACTATTTGTTGAAGATGCTGTCTTTTTTCCAGTGTATATTATTTTTGCCTCTTTGTTAAATACCAGAAAAATGTAGTTATAAGTATTCATATTTGGATCTCTATTTCATTCCATTCATCTACATATCTATTGTTGTTCTAGTACCATTTTGTATCATTACTATAGCTCTACAAGATCACTTGAAATTTGGAGAATCAATCCTTCCAGTATTCTTTTAGCTTAGAATTTTCATTGATGCCTATGGTCTTTTAGAGCTTCAAGTACACTATGCCAGGTTCTTCAAGTTTCCATTTTAAAAAAAAAAAACAACCATTATTTTAGTGGGTTTTCCTTTATATTGGTGTGACTTGTGGTTTGCTCTTACAGCTTTCGATATCCTCTTTTTGTTCTGTATGTTTACTGTTTTAACTCTAATATGGTCTGGGAACTTTCTTTCCTGGCCCTGTGTTTTTGGTGTTCAGTGTGCTTCTTGTATGTGTGTGGGTATACATTTACTTATTTTGAGGAAACTTTCTACTTGGATCCTGTTGAATATTTGGTCTGTGACATTGACTTGGAATTCTTCTCCCATGCCTATAATTAAAAGATTTAGTCTTTTATTGTGTCCTACAATACCTCTACTTTATATTTTAGCCTTGATGTTCTATCTTCTACCTGTCTCACTCGATTGGTAAGACATTCCCCTATTTAAACTGGGTTAGTGAGTTGTTCAGTTCCATTCTTCATTCCATTCTTCATTTCAGTTTGAGTTTGGTTCAATATTTTTATGTCTATAATGAATACAGTTTTCAAATATTGAATGAACTGTTTTTTTTTCATTTCATTCAGTCATATATTTGTTGTTTCTTGGACATCACTCATGAGTTTATTAATATATTCTTTAAGTTCACTGAGGTGTTTTTCAAGTCCTTGACTTCTTTTATTATGTTTATGATTGGCCTTTTAAATAGTGCATTCTGGGATTTATCTAGGTGATTCACATTGGAGAATATGACTACAGGACTGGTATATTTGGGGAACACATGACAGAATGTCTTTGCCTTTTAAAATGTGTGTGTGTGTGTGTGTGTGTGTGTGTGTGTGTGTGTGTGTGTGTGCATGTGCATGTGTGATGTGATGTAGGCATGTGAATTTCTTTCATTATTTCTCTTTCTGATGTCAGATTCTGTCTTGATTCTTATGCTGGGCAGGGGCAGGGGCTGTTGAATCAGAGTGTAGGAATGGTTTAAGAAGGCAAGGTTCTAGAGAACTCAATAGGAAATGCTTTTGAGTGAGCTGCATGACCACAACTAGGTCTTCAAATGTGGGAATGGCTTAGGTGAGTGGGGGGTTCTGGGAATTGTTATCCATTTATTTGAATTCAAAATGGTTTATTTTCATAATAAATATATTTTCTTGATACAATTATCTATTTTCTTTCCTTTTAAAAATCCCCCCCTCCATGCTTTCCTTAAGGAGATGAAATTTTCCTTTGAAATTATCAAGTTATCAGGGCATTATTAATACAAATTTTACATTTTGGGGTTTTATTGCTGTCCAGGGATAAGATGAATGACTACCATTGACTGACAAAGGATGTACTATACACTCAACTAAGCCATGGTTGAGATTAAGTCTCTCTATCCTAAATCATAAATTACTCCTTCATTTTCTCATTCTGCCCACATAATGCATGTGCCACTTTTCTTGTTCAGGAGGTAATATACTGCTTATTGTGGACCTCTAGTTTTCAATTTTGAAAAGATAGGCTATCTAACAAGTATCTGCCATATCCACTGTGCTGACTCACAGAAACACAAGGCCTCTACTAGTGCATTCATAAAGCTGAATTAAACTACTAGAAGATAAGATGAAATACAACAGCTAGCAAATTGGTTTGGTGGTAGAGATTAAACATATATTTATCCTGCCTCTATTTTGTTGAACAGGCAATTTAGTTAAAAATGAAGTTTTCAGTTTCCAGATAGCATAAATATAGGTTAGCTACAATAGTCCAGATTGATACCTGAATGAGGGGTTAGTAAAACATTTCACATACTATCTGGCAATGATTATTAGAAAAAAATTTAATTTTATTTTATTATTATAGTGGGCTTGCTATTCTGGACATATGATTTTATTCAGTGAATGAGGAAGTGAGCTATAGCAAGAGATGGCCAGAGGACGAACTTTACAAGCTTGGCATAGGCTAACTGCTTCTGAAAATGAACCTGGGTTTGTGGAGTTTGGAGAAAATTGTAAGAATTATTTGAGGCTGACCTGGAAATGGGAGTCAGTGGTTTTGATGAAATCATTTAACATCTTTTAGAATAAAGATAAGTAAAACCATTAAGAAATATTTATTCCATGGCCCTGCTTCAACCAGGGTTTGTGTCGATGTCAGTGGCTCCTGTTACCACTGGAGTCTGTACAGATTCTTTGGATATGAGCCAGCACTTGAGGCCCTGTTGCTGCCCAAGGTTCATGCTGCCACCAGGGCCATACAGATCAGGGTGGACTGCACTGCCACCTGGGGCCGTGAAGCTGTCCAGACCTGAGCTGCAGCAGAGGACCATGTCTGGATCCGTGGCCCTATAGCATCCAGGGCCTGTGTTGAGGTACATGGCTCCTGTTACCATGTTCAAGTCTGGGGACCTTGCTGCTGCTGGGTCCATGACAATGTGAGAAGCTTGTGCTGCTACCATGGGTCATGGTGACATCCAGGCCCAAGTTACTGCTCCTGGCAATGTCTGGGTCTGTGTTCCTGCTACAGCTGGGGTCTGTGTTGATTTCCGTTGTCCATGTTACCACAGGGCGACAAGTGAACCATGTATTGAACCATGTGCTTAGCTGGCTCCGCCTCTAACTGGCCTGGGGATAGCTACCCCCTACAGGGGATCTGACCAGCCCTGGGATAACAGACCTGGATGACCCACCACAGGGAAAGCTGGCCATGCCCCTAAGAAAGAGCTGCCCCCTACCACCACTTGGGAAAGCTGACCCTACCCCTCACCACTGCCATGGGAGCACTGGTTTCACCCCTCACCTGAGGGGGGTAGTCCCAGTGGCCCAGTCAGAACAACTTGGCTACCACCCAGACTTGCATCCAGGGCTTTGAATTTGCACTCCGCAATAACTACCCCATGTGTGACCTGCTGGAGCATGTGAAGGGTAAGTCCAGCTGAGTCTGAACAAGTTTTGCTGTCTTGTGTCAGCTCTCCTGTTGTAAACAAGGGTCCTTTTCTGTGGTCTGTTTGGCTCAATGGTTTCTGTGTTTCTGTCGTCGTTGGTGATCTCACCACTTACAGTGTGACTATAAGAGTGTAATTTTGAGGAATTGTCTACCAATCCAAATGGTAAAAAGGCTTTGTGGTGCCTTATGGAGAAAGCATGCATGTTTGTCAGAGTTGTTTATACAGTCCTTATTGTAGCTGGCCATGAGTTCAAAGTTAACTAGTTAGTAACACACCCCATACATGGCATCTGTACACAGAAAAGCACAAGACAAATTTACAGGTCAGTTGGTGAGATGCTTTGACCAGAGATTTTTGGAAACCAACACCTGTGTTTTGGTGATTCACCAGATAATTGATGACTTGTGATTTTTATAGAACAAAGTTACCTTGAAAAATGAGATTCATCGATATACCATGAGCCTCAGCATCACACTGATTAGAAGTGGTTGGAGGTGTAATATAAACTATTTAAGTTAAAGATAACAGAATATAATACATTTTGTAATGATCTCCAAACCACTTTGGGAGCATAAAGGTCTTTGTTCCTCTTTTTCCTTTTTAACTTGTGTCACCCCAGGACAGATAACGTGGATTCATTTCTATAACTCTAGCTCCAGAAAAGTTTTGGTACACCTATAGAGCTTAGTAAGTGGAGAATATTGTGTGTTTGGTAGGGCTTTGCTCTTTATTATTCTAGAACATGGAAGTAAACAAGGATGATAACATCATTTTTTTTCTGGAGGTGGAGTTTGAGACAGGGTTTCTTTGTGTAGCCTTGGCTATCCTGGAACTAACTTTGAAGAGCTATCCTTGAACTCACAGAGATCTACCTGCCTCTGTCTTCTGGGTGCTGGGATGAAAGGTGTGCACCACCACAGCCCAGCAAGATCATCTTTTTAAGAAGGAAAAAAATGTAATTAGAAATACAGAAAAAATGTAATACAAATTTCCTAACTTAAAGAATATAGTAGACAATGCATAAGGCATAGCTTGTAAAGTGATAAACAGAAATATAAAAACTAAGAGGGGCCAAGTGTGTTAGTATCCATAACCTCCCCAATAAGTGGAGGAAATTGCAATCTGTATAAATAGGAAAAGGCACATTATTTACACAAAGGGGGATAGAAATGGATAAAACTGGAATCTTTCAAGTTTATTTATAACCAGAAAATTGGAATGGAAAATAGTACGTTGCATTTTGAAGGCTGTAAAGTCAGCAGATTTGTGTGTTTGTCTAAAAAAGATAGTAATCAGCATTCGCAAGCAAGATCAGGCACAAAAAGCATGTTCACTTCTACCACAGGTCAGTCTGATTTTGACATGAGATACTTTTAGAAAAACTTATGTCCTACAGGAAGAAAGCTGCTCAAAGATGTTCTTCAAGCATTGTTTCTATATCTTGAGACACAAGAATAAATTATATTGTAGAAAAGGAGAATGATTTAAGGCTCATGTTGTATACATTTGAAAGAAAGTTGTGTATCCATTAAAAAAATAGTATTTGTTAGTCATGAGTAGCACATAGGAAATGACTGTGTTAGCCTCTGCTGTCTAAGGCCATGTGAGAGGAACAGCAAGTAGCTATGGAAATGGCTCATAGGTCAGCATAACCACGATGGGTGTGTCTTGGAGAGGCAGAATCCTGAGGGCTATGTTTCCTGAGGACCTCATGTTGTTATTGACCATCGCTCTGCTTACTACCCTCTCGGTCACCACATCCCTCATAATCTATGAGATGTACGAAAACTCTAAGGGTTTTCTAGCCCCTCACTGGGCAGTGTCACTGGGCCAAAATTGTGATTGACATTTTTCGTTGCTGCTGGAGCAGAACAATGATTCACCCAACCCTTTGAAAGAATCTAGAGATATAAATTGTTATCAAAGTTAGGTTAAGATGTTTCTGTTAATGGCTTTGATGTAAAATAAATCTTAGGGAACAATTTAAAGTTTAGAAAAGCATACTTTTGTAGTTGAGTGAGAAACTTGTCAAGGTCCAGGAACAAAAACAAAGGTGCCTTTCTTGCTAAAGATGGATTGCTGACCATGGATAATGATTAGTTCTTTGTATCCATTTTTGCCCTTGGCTTCCTGGTATGGTTTAATAAAACACTGTTGATGAGTGGATGTGCAATCTGAGGACTTGAAGTAGGAATGTCTGATTTTTTTCTCATATATAGAAGTTTAGATTTGTGATTCTTTTAAGGTTATTTTTTCTGTAAGATTACCTTCTTAGATAAATAATAAAATGGTCAGTCCCTTCTTTGTAACTGCAAACAGCTGTCTGCCAGTACAAAAGGAACTGGCTGAAACATACTTGGTTGCTTGAAACTTTGTTAATCAGTTATAAAAGAATCACTGTGGCAAGTGGTAGAGGTGCATACCTTTCATCCCAGCATTCAGGAGGCAGAGGCGGGCGGATCTCTGTGAGTTTGAGGCCAGCCTGAGCTACAGAGCAAGATCCGGGACAGCCACCAAAACTACACAGAGAAACCCTGTCTCCAAAAACCAAAAAGGAAAAAAAAACATAATTGTTGCTTTGGGGTGAAAGTGTTATGATTGGAAAATTAATACAAAGAAAATTATTTAACTACATGTGAGTTTCTAAGGAAAACATGTAACTTGTGATCACAATGTGATTTCTTCCTGTCTAAAGATTTTAACTTTTTTTTTTTTTTTTGGAAATATGTAACTTATGGTTGATAGGCAACCTTTTCTTGTGTAGAATTTTTTTCTTAGGAGCATAAGAGAAACATAAAGAAGTAGCAGGGAAGAAGTAGAAGGAAAATGACAGGAAAGAGATAAAAAAGGAGAAAAACTGTGGAGAAAGAGGAAAACAACAAGATAAAAGAACAGAACAGAGAAAGAACAGAGAAGGAGCAGACAGTGAAAAGACAGGATGAAGAGTTAAGCTTTGCCCCTCAGATAAAGTTCCCCTGTGTGTCTGTGCATCTGTCCAGTAGTTCGATGACTCCATACCTCCTCTTCAGTACCTGACCTGCTAAAGGCGGATACCTGGGCACTCTGCATTTCAAGGAACATCAAAGCTTGGGATAGAGACCAACACTATAGAAGAAAGGTTCTCATTATGAGATAATGAGAAAAACTCTAGATTATTTTCTAATTTTACCACACATTCTAAGTTTCTATATCTAGGATGTTTCTCAAAATCATATATATTCTATGTATATGCTTTGTTAGTAAAACACTTGCACAAGTATTATCCTGGCTAGTTTTATGAAAATTTGACCTCAACAAGAGTCATTTGTGAAGAGGTAGTTGTAGTTGCGAAAATATATCCACTAAATTGGGCCGTGGACAAGCCTGCCGAGCATTTTCTTAAATAGCAGTTGATGTGGGAGGTTCAGCATGTGGTGAGTGCTTCTACCTCTGGGATGGTATTCCAGGATGATTTAAGACAGCAGGCTGAGTAAGTCAGGAGGAGCAACCCAGGAAGCAACACTTCCCTGTGGCCTTTGCTTTAGTTTCTGTCTGCAGGTTGCTGCCTTAACTTTCTTCGGTGATGGACTATGACGTGTAAGCTGAAATGAACCTCTTCTTCCCCAAGTTATTTTTGTCATGGTGATTTATCACAACAAAATCTTCTAAGGAAAGTGTCAATGGATGTTTTCTGCAAGAAATTAAACTTACAAAAAGGTACAAACACTTCATAGTAGTTATGATACAGCAATTATTTTACAGTTTACAAAGTTTTGTTTTTTTTTTTTTTATAAACAGCCTTACTTGCTTTTTGTGATGATTCATTTAAGAGCATTGATCCTTTGAGTAAGGTTGTGACACTTACCTTTTTACTTTTGATATATTATCATTCTGAAGTTATATTTATTTATCTGTCAACAGAGGATGATAATTATGATTCATGCATTAAAAACATGAGGCAAGTATAAGCTTTTATCTGAGAGTAACTAATCTGCAACTATTAGTATTTATTATTCATTATTATTTCCAATTAGCAATAAGACAGAGAATTGATTGAAGATCCCAAGGAACTTGGTCAATGTATATAGCCCAAATCCATACTTAGCGTGTCTAATTTTGTTCTCAGGGGCCGTTGTACATGAGGCTGTGGAGAATTTTACAGCTGAAACAATGTCCTTAAGGAAGCACAATTAAGCGGCACTGGTTATTTTCCTCACTATTTGCCTTTGTTAAGTGTCACTTTCTTGCTACTAACAACTCATGTCCACTTTCCCAGGTCAGTTCCAGCTCTACTCAGCTCTGCCCTCAGTGCTTGTTTGGGAACACCAATTACCAGAGGAGGAGTTGCAGGTCACTGAGTTAACCAAGACGTAGCCCTGAGTTCTCTCATGAAGTGTCGCTTTTCTCAGCATATAAATTGCTTCTTAATATTTTGAGAAGAGTTTTGAAGTTTCACATGTGCCTCTGCAGTTAATCTGTGGTGTGATCACAGATTTTATAGCGTGTGGAAGACCACCCAGGAGAGGTGTGAGAAAATGTGAATAAAAAGGAAATGGTTTTGTAGTATTATTATGGAAATGGTTTTTAGCTCAAGGATTCTCAGCACACACTGAAAACCATTGATTTTAAATGTATGAGGGTATAGTATAGGACATAGAAAAATATAGTAAATAAAATATTCAGGTTGATTCAATTGCTATGAAGTACATTTTTAAGAATTAATGTATAGCAGCTGCTATTCTAGAAACCATATATAAAAGATGAATGGTGTAGATTATTTTAAAGGGCTTAAAATAGTCTCGATTTTTAAGGGGCTTTCTGGTAAAAGCAATAAGTCACAAATATTTGCCAATGCCTCAGAAATGTGAGAGAACATATTAAATGACACAAGTCTGATATTAAAGGGGTCAAAAGAGAAAAATCACATTTGTCCGATGAGTTTAAGGAAGTTTCCTACTCCTGAGCAATTAGTAGAATTTTGATATCTAGTAATGTATTTCGTTTAGATGCTATTCTAAGGAATCTGTTCCTACTGAAATTTAATCCTTACAGCTAATCCATGAGTCAAATTATATGATTTTACTTTTTTAATGGACACACCTAAAATTTCTCCAATAGGGATTCAAAAATATGTATGTGTGTAAGAAGGTTGTTATAGGATAGTTAGGGAGATAAGGGCATTGTAGGTAAAGTTGGCTGGATAATCACAAATTCTAAATGAAGTGATAACATGGTAGTACAAAAATCACTGCAGATTATGTTTTAGGGACTGCTGGCCCACAGTGTGAGGCACACATGCATTTGAGGGCAGTGGGAAGGTGCTGAAGACAGCTGGGAAGACAACAGTGGTTAAAACTAACACCGAAGACACTGTAAGATGGTTTGGAAGGGCTAGAAAAATTACTTTAATTCAGACTGAGGATAAGACAAAATGTTTTGAATTTTCATGGTGCTAGTGAGGAAGGAAAGATTTCTACAGGAGAAGGGAAGTGTATTCATGAGATGAGCAGTTACTTTGTATGTGTTGGGATGAGTGAATGGGGATGGTGTTAATAAGAAAGGTCAGTGATAGTATCCTGTATGCCAATCTGAGTTATGGCTGGATGAGTGTTGTTCTGGTTTTATATTATTGTATTTTATTGCGTGATAAATTTGTCTTAGGGTCAACAAGATGGCTCAGTGAGTAAGATCCTTGCTGTACAAGCCTGATGACCTGAGTTTGATCCCTCGAGAGAACCAGCTCCTCAATATCTTCTTCTGGCCTCCACATGCCATGGGATGTCCACACCCACTTCTAAGACCAAGATAATATAAAGATACACAGTTATAAATAAATAAAACTTAAAAAATCTTGTTTTTGCTAAAACAGGTATAATAATCATTATCAATGTAATTATTTTAACTGTGAAGCCAATCAATTTAGATGCATTTACAGTATTGTTCAGCCATCACCACCGTCAACTTACATCCTTCATTTGATTTGTAAAATTTGGATTTTATATCCATTAAACAATAACTTCTCATCCCATTCATGCCAAGCCATAGAAACTCACATTCTATTTCCTGGCTCTGTGTTTTTGACTGTTCTAACTACTCCACATCCTGTCATTTTGGTGATGGACTAGCTTCTTTCACCTAGTATGATGTCCTCCAGCTTCATAGATGCTATTATATGTTAGAATTTCCTTCCTTTGTATTAGCAGTATGTAATGGTTTTAGTATCTGTTCATCTTTTCATAGGCAGATTGGTCACATCTGCAGTTTACTTTTGAGAACCATGCTGATGTCAATAAGGCAGCATTGGTACAAATGTCTCTTTGAAGCTCTGCTGTCAATTCCTTTGGGTATATATTGTAAAGCAGTATCTTATGGCAATTGTGCTTATAATATTTCAATGAACTGTTATTTCATTTCCACAGTGACTATACCATTACACCCTCCTTAACAGTATACCAGAGCTCCAATATTTCCACTCTTCACCAAATGTGTTGTTTTCTTTTAACGTCCCCCTTTTCTCCTCCTTTTCTTCTTCCTTTGATAGAAGTCATGTCCATGAGTGTGATATAATTAATTATAGTTTTTTTAATTTGTATGCTATGCTTGATTTTTTAAATTTATTCTTCTCTGATGCATTACATCCCAATCACACTTTCCTCTCCCACCTCTCCTCCTAGTCTCTCCACACTTCTTCCCCCTGGATACATCCCTCTTCCATTTCCCTTTAGTAAAAGGTGGGCTTCCTGGGATATCAACTAAACATGGCATATCAAGTTGCAATAAAATTAGATATCCCCTCATATTAAGGCTGGACAATGCAACCCAGAAGGAGAAAAAGAGTCTTAAAAGCAGACAAAGAGTCACAGACAACCCCCACTCTCACTGTTAGGAGTCCCACAAGAACAGAAAGCATAACATATATTCAGAAGACCTAGGTCAGACCCATATAGGATCCCTGATTATTGGGTCAGTCTTTGTGAGTCCCTATTTGCCTTGGTTAGTTGATTCTGTGGGCCGTTTTCTTGTGGTGTCTTTGACACCTCTGGCTCCTATAATCATTCCTTCCCCTCTTTTATAGGATCCTCCAAGATTCATCTAATATTTGGCTGTGGGTTTGCTGGGGTTGTCTTTCTGTATGCCGTGAATATGTGTTGCTCTGATTTGGTTGATAAATAAAATGCTGATTGTCCAATAACGAGGCAGGAAGTATAGTATAGGTAGGATAAGCAGAGAGGAGAATTCTGGAAACAGGAAGGCTGAGTCAGGAGTCGCCAGCCAGACACAGAGGAAGCAAGATGTAAAGGCAGAACTGAGAAAGGGTACCAAGCCACGTGGCTAAACATAAATAAGAATTATGGGTTAATTTAAGTGTAAGAGCTAGTCAATAGTTAGCCTGAGCTAATGGCTGAACAGTTTTAATTAATACAAGCCTCTGTGTTTACATGGGTCCAAGTGGCTGCAGGGCCACAGGAGCCAAGCAGGACCAAGAAAACTTCAGCTACATGGGTCTTTGCATCTGCTCCCATCAGTTGCTGGATAAAAGCCTCTCTGATGATAATTATGTTAAGCTCCAATCTGCAAGTATAACAGAGTGTCATTAGGAAACATTTCATTGACTTTTTTTTTTTTTTTTTTTTTTTTTTGCCAGTCATGTTTGGGTCTATCCTAGGACTCTGGGCTATCCAGCTTCTGGTACATGGACCTCCAGACAGTGTCAGGAATGTGCTCCCTCTTGTGGCATGGGTCTCAAGTTGAACCAGACATTGGTTGGCCATTCACATATACTGTGGTCCACCATTACCCCAGCACATCTAGTAAGCAGGACAAATGCTGGCTGAAGGTTTTGTGGTCCAGTTGGTGTCCCAATCACTCCACTGGAAGCCTTGTCTGGTTACAGAAGATAACCAGTTCCGGTTCCTTATCTGACATTACTAGAAGTATTCACTAGAGTCACCCTTGTATTCCCTGGAGTCTCCATTGCACTGGATTTCTACCTAGCCCCAGAATGCCCCCAATTCCAGTTGTCTTTCATACTATTATCTCCCTCCATCCCCTCACCTGCTCCTTCCTGTTCCCATCCTGATTTGCACCTAGTATACATGCAAAACCTATTCTATTTCCACTTCTCAGAGAGATCCATACATCTCTCCTTGAGTCCTCCTTAGCCTCACTGGGTCTGTGGAATGTAGCATGATTATCATTTACAATTAAGGTCCACTTATAATTGAATGTATACCATGTTTGTCTTTCTGGGTCTGTGTTACCTTACTCAGGATGATTTTATCTAGTTCCATCCATTTGCCTACAAATTTCATGATATCATTGTTTTTAACAGCTGAGTAATACTCTGTTGTATAAATGTACCACATTTTCTTGATACATTCTTTGGTTGAGGGACATCTAGGTTGTTTCCAGTTTTTGGCTATTACAAATAAAGTTGCTTTGAACAGAGTTGAGCAAGTGTTCTTGTAGTTGGATGGAACAACCTTTGGGTATAAGCCAAGGAGTGGTATAGATAGATGGTCATGAGGTAGTTAGATTCCCAATTTTCTGAGAAACCGCTGTATTGATTTCCAAAGTGGCTGTATATTTACATTCCCACCAGCAATACAGGAGGGCTTCCCTTATTTCACATCATTGCCAGCTTGAGCTGTCACTTGTATTATTGATCTTAGGCATTCTGATAGGTATAAGATGAAATCTGAAAGTAGTTTTGATTTGCGTTTTCTTGATGACTAATGATGTTGAAGGTAACTTTAAGTGTTTCTCAGACATTTGAGTTCCTCTATTAAGAATTATGTTTAAATCTGTTCCTCACTTTTTAATTTGACCATTTCACTTTTGTGATATCTTATATCAACTTATATCGAGTTTCTTGAGTTCTTACATAGTTTGGAAATCAATCCTTTGTCAGATGAGGAGTTGGTGAAAATCTTTTCCCATTCTGTAGTCTGCTGTTTTCTCCTATGTTGACAGTGTCCTTTGGCTTACAGAATCTTTTCAATTTCATGAGGTCCCATTTATTAGTTGTTAATCTTAGTGTCTACACTATTGGGGTTTTCTGTTCAGGATGTTATCTCTTGTGCCAATATGTCCAAGGCTATTCCTCATTTTCTCTTCTGTCAAGTATCCGGTTTTATGTTAAGGTCTTTGATTCACCTGGATTTGAGTTTTGTTCAGGGTGACAGATATGGATCTATTTGCATTCTTCTACATGTTGATATTCAGTTAGACCAGCAGCATTTGTTCAAGATGTTTTCTTTTTTTCTATTGTATATTTCTGGCTTCTTTACCAAATATCAGGGGTCCACTGGTGTTTGGATTTTCATCTGTAGCTTCAATTCAATTCCATTGATCAACATGTTTGTTTTTATACCAACTTCATGTGGTTTTTATTGCTATAACTCTGTAGTACAGCTTGAAGTCAGGCATGATGATACCTCCAGAAGTTCTTTTATTGTATTGGATTGTTTTAGCTCTCTGAGTTTTTCGTTTTTTCTATATGAAGTTGAGTACTGTTCTTTCAAGGTCTGAAAAGAATTGTGTTGGAATTGTGATGGTGATTGCATTTAATCTTTAATTTAATTGCTTTTGGTAAGAGTGCCATTTTTACTATGTTTATTGTATCAATCCACAAGCATGGGAGAACTTTACATCTTCGGATATCTTATTCAATTTCTTTCTTCAAAGACTTAAAATTCTTGTCAAACAGGTCTTTCACTTGGTTGGTTAGAGTTACACCAAGATACTTTATAGTATATGTGGCTATTGTGAAGGGTGTTATTTCCCTGATTTCTTTCTCAGCCTGATTGTTTTTTGTATATAGAAGGACTGCTGACTTTTTTTTTTACTTCATCTTGTATCAAGACACTTCTCTGAAGGTGTTTATCAGCTGTAGGAGTTCCCTGGTAAAAAATTTGGGGTTGCTTATGTATACTATGATATCATTTGCAAATGATGACACTTTGATTTCTTCCTTTCCTATTTTTACCTCCTTGATCTCCTTTAGTTGTCATATTGCTCTAGCTAGAGCTTCAAGTACTATATTGAATAGATATGGAGAGAGTGGGCAGCTTTGAAGTGTACCTGGTTTTAGTGGAATTTCTTTTAGTTTCTCTCCATTTAATTTGATGTTGTCATTAGGTTTGCTGTAAATTGCCTTTATTACATTTAGGTATGATCCTTGTCTCCCTGATCTCTCCAAGACTTTTATCATGAAGGAGTGTTGAATTTTGTCATTGGCTTTTATTTTTAGCATCTAAGTATATGATGATGTTTTTTTTTTTCTTTCAGATTGTTTTTATGGTGGATTACATTAACAGGTTTTCATATGTTGAATCATCCCTGCATCTCTAAGATGAAGACTACTTGGTCACATGGATGATCCTTTTTTATGTATTCTGGGATTTGTTTCTTGAGTATTTTATTGAGTATTTTTGCATCAATATTCATGAGGGAAACTGGTCTGTAATTCTCTTTCTTTGTTGAGTCTTTATGTAGTTTGAGTATTAAGGTGTTTGTGGCCTCATAAAATAAATTTGGCAATGTTGCTTCTGTTTCTATTTTGTGGAATGATTTAAGGAGTGTTGGTACTATGTCTTCTTTGAAAGACTGGTGGAATTCTGCACTAAAACTGCCTGGCCCTGAGGTTTTTGTTTGTTTGTTTGTTTGTTTGTTTGTTTTGTTTTTTGAGATTTTTGATGCTTACTTCTATTTGTATGGGGTTGTCATCTACTTAAATTGTTTATCTGATCTTTGTTTAACTTTAGTAAGTGATATCTATAAAAAATTTGTCCAATTCTTTTAGATTTTCAAATTTTGTGTACTAAGTACAGATTTTTGAAGTATGACCTAATGATTCTTTGGATTTCCTTGGTGTCTGTTGTTATGCCCCCCTTTTCATTTCTAATTTTGTTCATTTTGGGTATTCTCTCTCTGACTTTTAGTTAGTTGAATAAGTGTTTGTCTATCTTGTTGATTTTCTCAAAGAATCAACTCTTTATTTCATTGATTGTATTATTCAATTTGTT
Source organism: Peromyscus maniculatus bairdii (assembly GCF_049852395.1). Classification (NCBI taxonomy): domain Eukaryota; kingdom Metazoa; phylum Chordata; class Mammalia; order Rodentia; family Cricetidae; genus Peromyscus; species Peromyscus maniculatus. Next base: position 82,726,537 of record NC_134858.1, read on the forward strand.
TCTATTTCATTAGTTTCATTCCTCAGTTTGATTAATTCCTGCCATCTAGCCCTTTTGGATATGTTTGATTCTTTTTGTTCTAGAACTTTTAGGTGTACTGTTATGTTGTAAGTATGAGTACATTTCAATTTCTTTATGAAGGTACTAAGTGCTATGAACTTTCTTATTAGCCCTACTTTCATGGTGTCCCATAAGTTTGAGTATGTTGTTCATTAATTTTCATTGCATTCTAAGAAGTCTTAAATTTATTTTTGCCTTGACCCAGTAATCACTAAGTAGAAGTTGTTTAGTTTCCATGAGTTTCTTGGCTTTCTGTTATTCTGTTCTTGTTAAAGTTCAGCTGTAATCCATGGTGGTCTGATCAGATACAGGGAATTATTTCAGTTTTCTTATATCTATTGACTTGTTCTGTGACTGAGCATGTGGTCAATTTTGGGGAAATTTCCATGACATGCTGAGAAAAAAGCATTCTTTTGTGTTTGGGTGAAATGTTCCATCGATACCTGTTAGGTCCATTTGAGTAATAATATATCTTAGCTCCAGTATTTTTCTGTTTAGTTTTATCTGGATGACCTGTGATTTAGTGAGACTAGGGTATTGAAGTATCCCACTATTAATGTCTGAGAGGTTCAACGTGTGATTTAAGCTTTTACTGTATTTCTTTTATCTGTGTATGTGTCCTTGTGTTTGGGGCATAGATATTAAAAACTAAGACATCATCTAGGTGGATTTTTTCTTTGATGAGTATGAAGTATCCTTTCCTGTCTCTTTTGATTATTTTGGTTGGAAGACTATTTTGGTTGGAAGACTGTTTTGTTAGATATTAAAATAGTGACACCAGCTTGCTTCTTCTTCTTCTTCTTCTTCTTCTTCTTCTTCTTCTTCTTCTTCTTCTTCTTCTTCTTCTTCTTCTTCTTCTTCTTCTTTTTCCGAGGCAGGGTTTCTCTGTGTAGATTTGCACCTTTCCTGACCTTTCCTGGAACTCACTTGGTAGCCCAGGCTGGCCTCGAACTCACAGAGATCTGCCTGTCTCTACCTCCCGAGTGCTGGGATTACAGGCATGCACCACCACCGCCCGGCTACCAGCTTGCTTCTTGAGTCTGTTTTCTTGGAAAATATTTTTTCCAACCAATTCCACTTTGATGTTGAGGCATGTTTCTTGTATGCAGCAGAAAGATGGATCCTGTTTGCACACACATTTTATTAGCTTGTGTCTTTTTACTGGGGGAATTGGTTCCATTGATATTGAGAGATATTAATGATCAATGGTTGTTAATTTGTGTTATTTTGTTGTTATTGGTGGTGATGGTGTGTGTGTGTGTGTGTGTGTGTGTGTGTGTGTGTGTGTGTGTGTGTGTTTCCCTTCTTCAGTTATGCTAGTTTGAGATTATTTATTTTCTGGATTTTCATGGGTGTAGTGAATCTCCTTCGGTTGGAGTTTTCCTTCTAGTACCTTCTGTAAGGCTGGACTTGTGGATTGATATAGCTTTTATGTAATGGCCAGCTTTCATTGCAGTATCTACAGATATTTAGTGTCTTTGGTATGATTAATTGAGAGGACGGTTCTTTTCCCTTGAGGCAATAGCAGTGTCCTGAGTCAACATCATGCCACTAGAGTGTAGCTGGATGAAGACCTCTGGAATGGCTCTCTGTGAAGCACCGAACCTGTTTCTAAGGCCAGTACTGGCATGATTCAATAGAAGGAATATGTGTTCACATTATTTTACAAATGCTTCCCAAATTGAGTTAAAAAATTCAATGATTTCTTCAATTGTGTACTCAAAGAAAACTGTTGCTATTCTAGTGATATAGAGTTACATGAAACAAGATAGTATTAATATATAAAAAAGTAATGGACAGGGTCTTGTGGTGGAGATGAAGGGAGTGCTTATTGAAGAAGGACAGGGAAAATATCTCTGGGTGGGTCTAGTGGTTATACAGGAGCTCAACTTGAATTGAAGAACATGACAGGATCATCAGATTGAGAGAAACTTGGTCTTCTTTAGGGGAAGTGGCTAACCCATATACTCAGAGCATCATAAATTAGGCAAGAACTGCCAGTAAGCAGTTAGAGACATAGGCAGCTTTAGCCCATAATATTTTATAGGCTAGCATAAATGGTTTTGAAACAGAATGAAGCCACAATAATCATTTAGTTCAAGCAACATCCAAAAAAGGATGCAATTTAACACTGTCATTAATTGAATGCATAAAGTCATAGCCATACCATGATCTGTTTGAAAAATGAAAATATATTCTGCTTAATTGATAGAAAATATTTGGGTAATTCACAAATTTAAAAACAAATGCATTTCTACTGAGTCAGCTGGTGGAATCACAGGAGCAAATGGTGGAAGGCATTAGTGAGAGCATGGATCTCATTCAAGGACCTTACACGCCCAGCTCATCTTCACAATGCAATAAAGCTCACTGTGATTTCCATTTCCACCATGTACAACAGCTCAGAGGAATGTGTGTAGATGTAACCAATCGTCTTTTTAAAATAAGAAACACAGAGCCAATGTGAAAGAGAAAGCCGAGAGGTCAGAGCTCAGAGATAAAATCTTACCTCCTGCAGTGCTCCTAGCTTCCCCGAGAGAGGGAGGTACTTCCTGTGTCTCTGTTTAAATAATCTTTCTATTCTGCCTTCTCATTGGTTGTAAACCCAACCACATGACTGCCTCATCACTGCCTGTAAGTACCGCCCTCCAGGTCTTAAAGGCGTATGTCTCCAATACTGGCTGTATCCCCGAACACACAGAAATCTACCTAGCTCTTCTAACCACCACGCTCTTACTATGGCTCTAATAGCTCTGACCCCAGGGCAACTTTATTTATTAACATAAAATTAAAATCACATTTCAGTACAAATAAAATATCACCACAAATGTGGTTTCCATAAACTTAAGTGGAAATAAGGCTCTTTTTATTCTCAGAAACACGTGTTAAAATTTGTTTCTCAAACATATTACTTCAGTTCAAAAGAACAATTTGCTGTTTAAAATTTGCATGCTTAAAAACTAGGATCTTGATCAACCTATGCATTATGAACTAGTTATAAATGTTGAAATAATGCTAATTTCAGGCGTACAATAAAGTAGACATCAGATGATCAATTTGCTGATATAAATGAAGACATTAATTAGTAATCAAGTTTCCAGAGCTGCAGTAGCATTTCACTTTGTAATGTAAAATTTCCTTCTGTGTTTTTGTTGGACAGATAAGAACTGTCCAACTAAACTTATCTACAGGAACAAATAAGTGAAACAAACTTTGAGGGCGATTTTGGTTTCTAACACTGTCTGGATTCTTAAAATTATAGGCTGAATCATTTATTGTAACTCCAAATGTAAGTTTCACAGAAAGAACTTTGAAAATGAAAGACATCTGAACAATAGGAGCTGGAAGTACTTATGATGTTTACCCTCTTCCAGAAAAAATCCAAATTATTTTACATCATGGATACACATAGTTTTTTTTTTCTAAATATAGTATTTATGTAACAATCTACAAACCCACATGTACTTAATGTGGCAGACTCTACTATATTATTTTCTTATCTTTTCCCTTTGACTTTATTCCACTAATCCTTTAAAAACAGAGGGGATGTCTCGTGATCAATTAAGCTGATATTAATTAAGTTCACAGGTTAGTAATCTAGAACTTGAGTATGCCACAGTGGTCCAGAGAGGATATAAGAATGAACAAAGATGGAAGAGACAAAATGATAGGTATATAATTAAAGAGATTTGTACATTCTCCAAGGTGTGAGTTCATGGGATGCTTATTCTCCTGAGATTTGAAAACACTCTGGGAAAGAAGGAACTGGACAGTCAACATGGGAAACTAGATCAGCTCTCATGGAGATCTTCTTTAAAGCAAAAGCTAGTTAAGAAGTATAGAAGAACAATGAATTCTTGTTTAAGGAATAACTGAAAGAATTATTTGTATCTTCTAATGTGTTTGATCTGAAACATTATTTTGGAAATAAAGGGTTTATTGAATAGAAAGTGGTTTTTTTTTGTTTTGTTTGTTTGTTTTTTTTGTTTTTTTTTTTTTATCTGAGAAAAAGGAGTAGAGTATGAGCCAATAGTTGTGAATGATAGTCTTATGTTTCCTAACTATGGTCCCCATGGAAAATTTACTATCTAAATTTAGTCTACATCTTAATGTTTGCTAGACTATTACACAGTATTATCCATTAATTTCTCTAATTAAGGTACTGTAATATGATTTTGTGACAAGATTGCTTGCCAAGTGAAGTGCTAAATAAGTAGCCTGCTTTCCATCTAACTATTCCACTAAACTAGTCAAGATGAATTTTATTATCAAAGTTTGCATGGATTTTTGTGCTATATTAGGTCTCTTTGGGGGTGCTTTTTTGATAGTCTGCCTTGCTGTAGTCTTATCCCAGCATTCCTTAACATCTCCAAAGTGATCTTGCAGATGTGAGTATTGTGCAGTGTTAGGATAATTATTTGATATGGCTTTTTAGATGCTTGAAGTAGTGGAAAGAATGCAAATCCCCTTGAGGCATGATTGATCTTGAGGATACCCTTGGAATAGGAGTGAATGAACGCTGAGAAGACATCACCAAACATCTTGGTACAATCCAAGAGGACTTTACTACAGGAGTTTTTAACCCAGTCCATTTTAAGAAACCCCAAAGGAAAGGGTAAATAAATGTCTTCTAAAAGGACCCCAGCAATACATATTTTTTGTCTTGAGCTGTATAGAGTATCTGTCTCAAATTCTCAACACTGCCGTTGATGACAGATGTCTCTGATAAACAAATAGAAGTCAGTTTGTTCCAATAAGTGTTATTACCTATTTATCAGAACAGGTAATGGAGGTTGTTCTGTGGGGGTATAGTGGACTGGTTTGTGCCCTAAAGAGACATTTGACTTGAAATATTTTTGCAGGGAAACCATTTCGTTTTTATGGTGAAGAGGCTTTGTCTAGTATTATATATCTAAGTACAACCATAGAAGCTGCAGAGACTGAAGCAAAAGCACTTACAGGAGAGGGAATCTCATGAGAAATTCTACTTTTTTATTATTAGTTGAATTTATTCATTTATTTTAATACGGACCACAGCTTCCCCTCCCTCATCTCCTCCCACTGCTTTTCCCCACTCCCCCTGCCCCTGCTCCCATCCTCACTCTTCACTGCTTGGGGCATTGCTAGAGCAGAGTCAAAGCAACAGGGGCTGGAGACCTTCAACATTTTCCTCACCTTTTGGTAGTGTTTATCAGTTTGCATCAATCTCGGGAACAATTCCAGTTCTCTAAGCCCCAAAAGTGCTTCCCACAGCCATTGGATCCTGGCCCCCAATGTGTTGGCAAGAGTTTCCACCTAAAACCTGAGAAAAAAGATTCTAAAACAGAGCTAAAAACAATTCCTAGTTATTTCTCTCAAGTTAGTGGCAGCCAACTTGTTTGAGCTACTATGGCGGGAATGAGGCCTCTGCAAGTGGCACATTAAGCTGCGTGGTGGTTTTAGCCTTTGCTAGTACAAAACAAAAAGAGGTTTCTGGGCTGCACACTGCTTTGATAAAAGCATAGACCCATTATGTCTGAGAGTTGATGGCTCCCAGAGCTGGCGGAAAATGTACCACTGCCATGTTGGGAAACTGAAGTGGGCAGAGCCAGCAGTCACAGGGCCATTTCAGTCTTAGAATGCTGCAGTTTAAAGCAATAGGATCAAGGTAATATAAAAAATAAGCCACGTGGCCGGGCAGTGGTGGAGCATGCCTTTAATCCCAGTACTTGGGAGACAGAGGAGTTCGAGGCCAGCCTGGACTACCAAGTGAGTCCCAGGAAAGGTGCAAAGCTACACAGAGAAACCCTGTCTCGAAACCCCCTCCCCCCCCAAAAAAAAATAAGCCATGTTAAGATGGCTACCACACACAGAGAATCTGGATTATGTTCTCTTTGATATTTGTAACTGAAGAAAAACATTTGATTGCAAAAGCTATTGCGTTATGCCAAAATGTATAATTTAAAGGTACCTTGACTTCAAAATTTGGATGTAAGAATATGTTGCTTTGGAAAGGAGGCTCTGCTTTTGTTTCCACAGAAAGCCAGAGGCTATGGATTTGTTCCAGATTAAGATACATCAGATTTGACCAGCCAAGACTCCCTGAAAGGTCTCTGATGACACCAAGGCCCAGATGATCCATCATCTAGAACCGTTTCAAGGCAACTGGCTCAGACAATACACCTTCATGGACTACTCCATAATCCTAAAATTTTCTTTGTGTCCCCATAAGATACAGCGGGAAGTAGTAAGAGAAGCTACGCCCAAATTCCCAAATATACCAAGCTGGCTTTGGAGATGTGTCAAAGTTAAAACCTTCCTCTAAAACAAAAAAAAAAAAAAAAAAGAAAAGGGAAAGTGCTGTGGGATGGTCTGTATGTCAAATTGCTCTGATTGGTCAATAAATAAAACACTGATTTCCAAAGTGGGAGATCCCACCTGGATCAAGAACAGAGAGGGAGAACAAGGAATAGGAGACCATGGTAAATGAAGACCACATGAGAAAAGGAAGAAACAAAGTGCTAGAGAGGCCCACAGAAATCCACAAAGATATCCCCACAAAAGACTGCTGGCAATGGCAGAGAGACAGCCGGAACTGACCTACTCTGGTGATGGGATAGCCAAACACCCTAATAGTTATGCCAGAAATCCCATCCAAGTACAGAGGAATCTGGATGCAGACATCCATGGGTAGGCCCCGGGTGGAGAGCTGGGAGTCTAATTAGCGAGAAAGAAGAGGGTTTATATGAGCGAGAATTGTTGAAACCAAGGTTGGATGAAGCACAGGGACAAATAGCCAAACGAATGGAAACACATGAACTATGAACCAAAGGCTGAGGGGCCCCCAACTGGATCAGGCCCTCTGAATAGGTGAGACAGTTGATTGGGTTGATCTGTTTGGGAGGCATCTAGGCAGTGGTACCAGGTCCTGGGCTCGTTGCATGAGTTGGCTGTTTGAAACCTGGGGCTTATGCAGGGACACTTGGCTCAGTCTGGGAGGAGGGGACTGGACCTGCCTGGACTGAGTCTATCAGGTCGATCTCAGTCCTTGAGGGTGGCCTTGATCTGGAGGTGGTGGAAACGGGGGGTGGGCTGGGGGGAAGGGGAGGGGCCCAGGAAGGGGGAGAACAACGGAACCTGTGGCTGATATGTAGAACTGAATAGTATTGTAAAATTAAAACAAAACAAAACAAACAAAAAAACACTGATTGGCCAGTGGCAAGGCAGGAAGTATAGGTGGGACTAGTAGAGTGGAGAATTGAGAGAACAGGAAGGCGGAAGGAGACACTGCCAGCCGCAGCCATGACAAGCAGCATGTGAAGATGCTGTTAAGCCATGAGCCACGTGGCAAGGTATAGATTTATGGAAATGGATTAATTTAAGATGTAAGAACTGGATAGCTAGAAGCCTGAGCCATTAGGCAAACTGTTTAAACAATATAAGTCTCGATGTGTTTACTCGGTTGGGTCTGAGTGGCTGTGGGACTGGCGGGTGAGAGAGATTTGTCCTGACTCTGGGCCAGGCAGGACTGGAGAAAACTCCAGCTACAGGGTCCTCTGTTGGATTTTTTCTTTTTAACTAGAAGATCCTAGGATCCTCTATAATTTGTTATGTTTTGAGAAATTCAAATGATACAAAGTAGCTCAGAATCTCAAGCCAGCCTCTTTTCAAAATCACACACCTTGCTTCTAAGAGGTTATTTCTCACGAAAAAAATTAGTACTCACAAATCTGCTACAGTTTGGTGGCCAAAACATTGGGCATGATCTGATTTCATGCTCTGCTTTGGAATGTATATATAGTCTTTTAGCTATCACAGCAGAGAAAACATTCACCCAAAACATTAACCATGCCTTCTTCTCCTTGGGAGATCTGGATTTTCAGACTCCTAGCTTCAATGTGAGAGCTTCCCAATGACTTGGTAAGGGTTTTATCTTTCCTTACAGACTGCATAACTGTATTTGTGCAATTCATAGAAAAAAGTTCAAGGCCTAATGTGATGGTGATTTATGGTTCCTGTGCTTTCCTGACTATATCATGTGGGATTTCTTCATTGGAAAAAGGGTAAGTATATAAGTTTATGATTGTGTTGTTATATTTCTGTTACTATGATCTAATATTGGAGAAACTAACTTAAAAGAGAAAATATTCATTTTGTCTCAGGGTTTCAGAGTGTTCATCACCTGAAACACAGGGCTCCATTAGTTCTGGGTCTTGATGAGGCCCGTATCATGATGGAAAGAGTATGAAAAGACAGGAAGCAGAAAGAGGGAAGGAGGGCTGGGGACATTCCAATGACCTATTTTCTCTAACAAGACCCTACTTTGGGGTCTTCCTAAAATGTCTAGAAACTTTCAGTATTCACATAAGCTATGACTCCATGCATAGATTATTCTGTTGATGAAGCCAGCCATTATGATCAAATTACCTATTGAAGTCTTCCCCTCTTTATACTGTAATATTGGGGATCAAGTTATCAACACCTGTTGATCTATTACAACAACAATTTATCATATGTGACAAATTAAATATAGGGCCCAAAAGCCATGCTGGAGTAATACTATTGTCAGTTGCTTAGCGCCTCTATGGTTTTATTGTTCTCATCTGTAAGTAAGAGATAGTTATACTTTATTGCCTTGTTTTACACATTCCAGGTAAAATACTTGGAACAGTGTGTTACAGTAAAAGCATTGACTGATTGCCCAAAACCCCAAGGTCTAGTGTGTGTATAAGTGAAACAAGAAAGGAAGGAAAGACTGACTGCATATGTTTTCTTCTTCTGAGATTCTGCCAGTTTCCCTTGTAGATTCATAAAAATTAAATAGTTCAAAACTGTCACTTATCCGTGCCTTGGATTTTTTCCTCCAGCATATGAAGAAGAATCTTTGATTTCTATGCTGTCAAAAATAAAATCAGAGCAAGCTACAGGACTTCAAAAGTTTTTGCTTTGTATGTACAAAGAAGTTGTGAACCAGGAGGTGCCAAACCTTAGTAGTAGAAAGCTCTGCTCACAGCAGTTAGTACATCATTTATAGAGCATAAAGGAAGGGAAATTTTATTTTTTGTGTGTGATTAAGTGCTATACATTAACACGTTTTTGCAGGGCAAGTATGACTGTTTAGGTAGATCTGTCTATAGTGGATTGGTTTGATTTCTGAATCATGCTGACTAGGGTATAAAACTCACACTTTGCATTCATTTAAGATTGAAATGAGCATTTGAGGGAAAATCAGAATTACTTCTTTTCTGATTGTGTAAGTCTTGGGGGTAACTCTAAGTGGTGGCTTCCATTTTGATATATTTCTTCAATGATGAGATTCGTGTCACTTAAGGAAGGCAGGTCCTGGTGCAACGAGTTTTTGAAGGTTTCTGTGTTTGAACTGTGACTGTGAATTGTTTATAAAATGAAATAGAAAGTGGCTTTGTGGTCAGAAACAGTTCTGTTTTCTAAAATGCAAATAATCTTTGAAATATATATCTTGAACATGTATATATTCATGCACAGCACTAAACAAGGTAAAACCCCCGATAGTTACTCAGGAAATGTGGGCCTTCATGATTATCACATTATATTTCTATGCCCTGGTGAATCATACTTTTCATGTGGAGAATAATGAAAGTGAATGAGTTAGGAAGTTAACAAACAGAAATGCCAGTTCTGGGCTCAGTGCTTTTAAGCACCGATGTTGAGGTGGCCAGCCATCTACCCGCTTCACCTCTACATTTATTTTCTCATTGGAGAGGGGAAGACAGTGTGACAAAGCCATACCTTGTTAGGGAAAGAGAAACGAAAGTTTTCCAGTTTGCTTATGCATAGTACCCTGGAGAGAACACTGCCATCCCATGGAGAGAATGGGGAAAACACTGAGGTCAGTCAATAGGCAAAGGGACAGGGGCAGCTTGAACAAGTGCCTTCACTGTGCTTTCTGCAGAGAGGAAAAGGTGATTCAGTTCAAACAAGCCCAGGATTGTAGGACTTGAATATTTTAGCAAGACTGGGAAAGAAGAACTCTCCTTGGTTATCTGCTCCATATCCCCGTTTTATCAGGACAGGTGACAGTGACCTACAGTGGAGAGCTCAGATAAGATAAGATGTCATAGCTAGGGTGTGATCCAAGCTGCTCAAAAAGAACCACCTGGCTTCACCCAGGACACAAAAGTGGGTCAGCACAGCACATTCAAGTGGGTTGCATTATAGAGGCCAAATGTGGTGAACTCAAGGGGTTTCTAGGTTCACCCTCTGGGTTGAGGAATGGTAAGTTCCTTGCCTGTTGGTAGTTGAGCCGAGTATAATTGCCACACAAGTCAGCAGGGAAGCCAAGAGACACCTCACTTGGACAGTTCTTCCAGAAAGACTAAAACTTCCCCTTCTAATCATGTCTATAGTGGACACTGAAGACTCTTTTTTTCTAGAATGGCGTTGGGTCAGGAGTACTAGCCTTTAGACAATAGCTGTTTTCTGAACTCTTTTGAGGTCAAGTTTCTTAGGTTGTTCTGAATCCTATGGACCTGTATTCCATACAGACTAGTGATTGACTTTCTAAGCAAATTGTGTCTGGCCTCAAACACTCACAGGACTTTATACACTCCTTACAAACTAATTGATGTGTCAAGCCATTTGTAACATTGCAGGTACCTTTAAGGTGTAAGGTATTAAGCTGTAAATAGCACAAACTAGCATCATACTGACTCATGGAATAAAGATTCCCTGAGTCAGCTCAAAGGTTGGCAGAAAGAGATTCGTGTCAATTGAATTCAGCCTAGGGTGAAAGTGCAAAATTAGTAGTAGCATCAGTATTTTCCCAGTTTATATAGGACCTTGCTGGTTTGTTTTTCTTTTTAGCATGTTATATGGCATTTCTTCATCTAAAGTATGTGAAATATGAACATAGGTGCTTTTCTTTTTTAATTGATAATTTAAAATTTTTGTATTTTAAAATGAAATGAGATAAAAAACATTAATTTATCTATCTTTTAAAATCTTTTGTAAGTTCCTTACTACAATAAATCTGAGAGACAAAGTCCATATTGTACTAATTTCCATATTATGTTTCAGCCCCTTTGATTTTCCTTTATAAATGTATATATATATGATGACTACCTATATAAATACATATACAATGACTACCTATATAAATACATATATCATGAATACCTATATAAATACATATATCATGACTACCTATATAAATACCTATATGATGACTATCTAAGCATACACTGAACAAGGACAATAAAAATAAACATGCTAAAGTGGATCAGAGAAAGGCCACACGGCCTCAACTCAATACAAAGAACTACAGGCAACTAAGAAATGCTGAAAATGGGAGAAATAGTCTTCCTTGGGAAAAATCACTTCAATTGATTATCTAATATCAAATGATCAGCCCTGAAAACATACATACAAGTAATGTTATACAGTCTGTGCAGGTTATTACGCACAGACACACTTATACATATATATGTATAACAACGAGTAATGATAGAAGAGGTAAATTTGAAAGAAAGCAAAGAGTGATATATTGGAGAGAAGAAAGGAGAAGAGAAGAAGCAAGGGAGAAATGATATAATATTATAATCTCAAAAATAAAGGAAAAATAAAAAATGTGATGTTTTATTTGAGGATTTATTGACTCTTCAAACCAAAATAGGAAGCAGGATTTTATCTGTGTTACTTGCCCTGACACCTTTACTGAATAGCATGTAATGGACACTTCAAAAAATGTGTTTGATTTTCTGGAGCTCCACCTGGGGCGTGGCCGTGGATCTCTGAATTCGCTTCCATCAGTCATTGGATGAGATTTCTAGCATAACAGTTAGGGTGTTTGGCCATCCTATCACCAGAGTAGGTCAGTTCAGGCTTTCAACCATTGCTAGTAAGTACTCTATTGTGAAGGTATCTTTGTGGATTTCTGGGGTCCTCTCTAGCACTTTGCTTCTTCCTATTCCCATGGGGTCTTCATTTATCATGGTCTCTTTTTCCTTGTTCTCTCTCTGTTCTTGATCCAGATGGCATCTCCTGCTCCCCTAAGCTCTCTTTCCCTCGACCTTTGCCCTTCATTACCCCCCCCACACACACACACACTTCCAGTTTGCTCATGTAGATTTCATCCCTTCCTCTGTCATTGGGCGATCCCTGTGTCTTTCTTAGGGTCCTGTTTTCTAGGTAGCCTCCCTGGAGTTGTGAGTAGCAGTCTAGTCTTCCTTTGTTTTACATCTAGTATCCTCCTATGAGGGAGTACATACCATGTTTGTCTTTCTGAGTCAGCGAGAAAGTGGAGGGATTGTATGAGTGAGAATTGTTGAGACGAAGATTGGAGAAAGCACAGGGATAAATAGCCAAACTAGTGGAAACACATGAACTATGAACCAATAGCTGAGGAGCCCCCAACTGGATCAGGCCCTCTGGGTAAGCGAGACAGTTGATTAGCTTGAGCTGTTTGGGAGGCACCCAGGCAGTTGGACCCGGACCTGTCCTTAGTACATGAACTGGCTGTTTGGAACCTGGGGCCTATGCAGTGACACTTTGCTCAGCCTGGGAGGAGGGGACTGGACCTGCCTGGACTGAATCTATCAGGTTGAGCTGAATCCCCGGGTGAGTCCTTGCCCTGGAGGATATGGGAATGGGGTGTGGGCTGGGGGGAGGGCGAGGGGGAGCGGGATGAGGGAGGACAGGGTAATCCGTGGCTGATATGTAAAATTAAATCAAATTATAAAATTTTAAAAAAGGAAACAAAAAATTTGTTTGATTTTCACGTGCAAAGTGAAATATTTATCCATTTCAGCTATTACTGATACTCACAAAACACTTTATTTTCAAAAATAAAATTTTATAATTTTTGCATGTTTATTAACACATGATTTCATTGTGCAACAGATCATACAACCAAACACCAAAGCAGAGGCCCAATGAGATTCTCTCATGAGGCCTCTCTAAGAGTCTTGTGATTCTCAAGCACAAACAATCAAATGTGACAATCTCTTCGAAGACACTTTTTTTTTTTTGGAGGTTCATTTGCTTTACTTTCAAATAAATGGTCAGTAAGTTAATATTTTTTCATCTCTTTATGCTTATCTGCAAAAAAAGAAAAGATTTTCTAGAGACATGAGGATGGATTTCTCAAGCAAATGAGTTGTGGAATACATATGATTAATGAAGATCAACCCTAACTGGTCTGATAGCAAAAGATGATCAACATGGCAGATGAACATCACCATATCACTATCAGGAACACAGCTATGAGTACGCATTTACAGGTATAGCACCAACTGTAGGTGAAGGTGATTTAGAGTATTTAGATCGATGACTATATCCGGTGGCAGCCTGGAACCTACACCTGTCTGTGAAGACCTCCATAAAAGCTTCGTAGCTCATTTTACTTTTCCTCCTGATGATGGGAGGCATCTCAACTTCCTGAGAAATATAAAATTAGACATATTTATGAAAATTAACTGACAATTCAAGGGTAGGATACTTCTATATTTTCTTATTTCCTTACATAGTCTCTTATTTCCTATTGTTATATATATAACATGAATCTTACACCTTCAGCTACATTTTATGAAGGAGGAATTGCTGATCATCTCTACTCTGTTCCAGACTCTGTTGATTTTTGAAGGGATTAAAATAACATAGTTTCACAAATATTGTAAAGTTATTAATATTACAGAATTTTGGAGAAATACAGTATTTATTTTTTTGAAAAGTTCATATTACTGTATGTTTTTATTTAAATCAATATTTAGTTTCATGTATCAAGATGATCAAATTCACCAAAACAATGAAAGTAGATCTTTAAGTCTGAAATATTAGCAAATTACAGATTAAAGAAAGAACAGAATGTACAAAAGAAAGGTTTGGTTGGCAGCATGGAAAATCTGTGTCTTCTATTTCCTCCCCATAATTAGACAAATTTGTCATCTAGGGTTCTTACTGGGAACATGGAATTGTGCTTTTCTCTCTCATGAAATTTGAGCCATTAAAAACTTTTACATATCTTGAGAAATGATAAGAGGCAGTTTTAAAATATGGTGAATTCCAGAAAAAAGCTTGTCATTATGTTCAAGAAGATAAAATGTATGCATCAGAGGAGGATCTGGGAATATAATGAGAAATTTCTAAGAATATTGGGAATCTGTCTATCAGAGACCTCACATATCATAATGCAAGGTTTTGTTGAGAAAAATCACAGGGAAGTGCAGTAGGAAGCAATGACTCTTGTTATAGTAAAACAAAAGCCCAAGTATTGCAATAGCCAAAACTTAAAGAGGGAACCAAATGGGTAGGAGAAAGAGTGGGGTGCCATGTCTCATGTTGACAAGTGTGGTGGTATTGTGTTCCCCAAAATATTGTGTACTCTAATAAATTTATCTGGGGTCAGAGAACAGACAGCCACTAGATACAAAGGCTAGAAAATGGTGGCACTCACACCTTTAATCCTAGCATTCCAGAGATAGAAATCCCTCTGGATATCTGTGAGTTCAAGGCCACATTGGAAATAGCCAAGCATGGTGACACACGCCTTTAATCCCAGAAAGCCAGCCTTTAATCCCAGGGAGTGGTGGTAGAAAGCAGAAAGATATATAACGCGTGAGGACCAGAAACTAGAAGATTTTGGCTGGTTAAGCAGTCAGGCTTTTGAGCAGTAATTCAGCTGAGACCCATTCCGGATGAGGACTCAGAGGCCTCCAGTCTGAGGAAACAAGACCAGCTGAGGAACTGACGAGGTGAGATAGCTGTGGCTTGTTCTGTCTCTCTGATCTACCAGCATTGACCCCAATAACTGGCCTCAGGTCTGATTTTAGTAATAAGAACTTTTAAGATTCCTGCTACAGACAAGCTGCATATAAACAGAATACTAGGGAAGTTGAAAACCTTTGTAGAGACATGGACTTGAATATAAGTATTTTAGTTGGTACCCTCTAATGAGTGAGGTTATGAACATTTAATAATGAGGTAATAATATTTTCCTGGTTTTGAAATCCCTTAGAACAACAAAAAAACAAAAGCCTGCCTTTTTTTTCTATCTGCTTCAAGTTGGAAAGGTCTTCATTAGTTCCTCATCAGGATGGAAACAATCATATCATGGAAGCTAATGCAATGTTTTTGATGTCAATATCTTGATATCATCCAGAGAGGATCTATATTCAATCATGTCCTTCTTTAACTCTTGGGTGGTGAAAAGGGTTTCAGTACCTCTCTTCATATTTAATTTATTTCTGAACACTTGGGCTGTCATTGTGTGGCTATTTTCTTTTCAATCTCAATCTCTTGTCATATAATGAGGAAACAAATGAGACCTAACAAAAGGGGAACTTTATATGTTACAATAAATGTGTGGAGACCATCAGCTGTTACTCTACTATTTCTTCTACACAGTCATTCAGGCTTTAAACAAAGGAGAACTAAGGACACACAACTAGAGCCTGGTTCTAGACAAACTCTGGACCCTGTTGGTAGCAACTAACTGATCTAGTTGGCGTGAGGGTGAGCAGTGTTGTTCTGGTGAACCTGATATTGACAAAGCTAGCCTGCTGCTATGTCCCCATAAAATATCTCTTTAGTTGGAAGAATGTTCCAGAAAGAATAATGAAACAAAACACTTGCTGAATTTCAGAAATCAAAGAAAATTAGGGACAGGGACTGCCATTAGTTCCTGGGGTTCAGGAGTTCCTGAAGGGAGACATTTCTTGTATCTTTGCAGGATCTGGATAGTCTGGCTTTGGGGCATCTTTGGGACACAAAGGGGTTATTTTATTCTCTTAAATTCAAACTACAGAAGGATAATTTTCAATAAGGATTTATGTCTCTCTATCCTATATTAAGATTCTAGTTTTCTTAATTTTTGTTTCACATTTGTGGTGATATTGTGTTCCCCAAAATATTGTGTACCCTACTAAACTTATCTGAGGACAGAGAATGAAACAGCCACTAGACATAGAGGCCAGAAAATAGTGGCACACACACCTTTAATCCTAGCATTCTGGAGGCAGAGATCCATCCGGATCTCTGTGAGTTCAAAACCACACTGGAAACAGCCAGGCATGTTGACCCATACCTTTAATCCCAGGAAGTGATGGCAGGAAGCAGAAAGGTATAAAAGGTGTGAAAACCAGAAACTAGCCTGGATAAGCTTTTAGGCTTTTGAGCAGCAGTTCAGCTGAGATCCATTTGGATGAGGACACAGAAGCTTCCAGTCTGAGTAAACAGGATCAGCTGAGGAATTGGTGAGGTGAGGTTAGCTGTGGCTTGTTCTGTCTCTTTGATCTTTCAGCATTCACCCCAATACCTGGCTCTGGGTTTGTTTTTATTAATAAGACCTTTAAGATTCATGCTACACACATTATTTCATTTGTTTGTTTTTGCAGAATATTTGTTTAATTATGCAAAGATTTGTTGCATTTTACCTTGCCTGCTTAAGGTACCTAATTGGTCTAATAAAAAGCTGAATGGCCAATAGCAAGGTAGGAGGCATAGGTGGGACTTCTGGGCAGGGAGAATAAGTAGGAGGGGGAATTTAGGCTCAGGGAAGAAAGAAAAAAGATGCCAGGGGCCAGCCAGATAGACACAGAAGAAAGGACAGGGAAGAAGGACATACAGAATGAAAGGTAAGATGCTTCAAGGCAAACTGTGGATGAATAGAAACAGGTTAAATTAAGTTAAAAGATCTAGTGGGACAAGCTTAAGCTAATTTTAAAATTATTAAAATTTAATACTAAGTCTCCATGTCTTTATTTGGGAGCTCTTGGCAACACAAAGGAATCAAAAAATAGAGCCCAATGTGGGGCCTGAATTTCTACATAGTGCCTGAGAGAACTTAAAAGAAAATAAGAAAAGATATGGTTCCTTTAAGAGGCACTGTTGTGCATTAGAGTACTTGAGGAGCCAGCATGCTAAGTAGAAACAACAAGCTAAGCAAGAATACCTGCCACAGTGCAGGCACCAACTTCCCAGAGCTAGCGTGGTTAAATGCAGCTCTCAGTTAAATGCAGCTCCCAGTTAAACTTAGCTCTCTGCTAGGCATGTAGGCTTATGGCTTGATTCTCAAGGATCCAATGAGAGGGTGGAACCAACTTTCAAAGCCACACAGCACAGGGTCTACTGCCACTTAGTAGTTTAAAGTTTGGCTTACATGGTCAGAGAATATTACAGGTGCACAGCAAAATGTCCAAACTAGAACAACAAAAACAACAAAAACCTTTAAACAGGTTATAGTGTGTGTAGATGCTTAAGAAAGAAAGAAAATGGGTATAGACAGCTATAAGAAAAAATAAATAGTTTAAAAAATTTAAGTAAGTCTTTAAAAAAGTAAATAATATAAAAAGAATAAGCCACATAAAGATGGGAAATACACAGGGAGTCTGGATCGTATATGGTGCTTTGTTGACTTCGATTTAATTTATTAAATGCTGATGTGTGAATAGCAGAAACTAAGAGATGTGAGATTGTAAGAGGAACTGCTGAATTAAACCAGCCTAGATATTTGAGGGATATCTTAACTTTAAAATGGAATTCAGAAACTTTATTGCATTGGAGGAGAATGCTTTTGTTTCCATGGGAAATGAAAGGCTGTGGGTTCCTCCAAAATTAATAGAGAACAGATTTTATTGGGGGAGAACCCCTGAAAATCTTGGCTACAAACATAAAGAAATAAACTTAAAAAACCTACAAGATAAGTACGGTATATGCTGAACTCTTGATGTGAGAACAGCTCTGAGACTGGATGAGACATGATAAATCTTGTTGGCTACAGAGTCCTCATGACTTATTATTACATGCCATCCTTTCATGTGGTATGGATAGAGTTTTGGTTATGCAGTCCAAACAAACTTAAAAAGTTGACTGACTGCTGAACTTTGCCAAGAAAAGGTGGGACAGCACTTCAAAATTCCTGCTTCACAGAAAAGTCTGACAGATATTCTAGGTCTGTAGGCTGAAGATGGACAGCCTGTCCAGGCAGCCAGACATCTTTGCCATTTCCATAGTTTTGGATGTTGCTTGCTCTGCACTTTCTGTTTACTTAGGTAATATTATATCCTTCTCTGGTCTCTGATGATGTTGAAGGTGAACTAGTTATAGTTACAGTTTTTCTTGTTACCAAATTCAGAAAAGAAACTTACATAAAAGATATAAAGTTTATAAGGTTGAGAAATACAAAAGCTTAAATTATTTATTTAAGAAAATGTTTTGAGCTCTAAAAAGATAATTTTGGGTTGGTAATACAAGTTAGGATTGAAAGTAAATTAGGTACACAACATTGAACTCACCAAGATAGGATGGATAATGGAGTATTTTCTCTGAATTTGCCAAATGCAGATGGACTGGATATTTTAAATGTAATTCTTACTTGATAATTGTTCTTATTGTATATAATCTTACTATGTTAAACATCTTTCTTTTTATTTAGACAAAACAGGGGAAATGTGGATTTTTTTTACTATGCAAAGATATGCTGCATTTGTTTAATTAGATAAAGATGTGTTACTGTTTTACCTTGCCAGCCTAAGGCACTTGATTGGTCTAATAAAAAGCTGAATGGCCACTAGCAAGGGAGGAGTTATAGGCAAGGCTTCTGGGCAGGAAGAGTAGGAGTCCGAATTTAGTCTCCGGGAAGAAAGAAAAAGAGATGCCAGGGAGACACCAGGGGCCAGCCAGACATGGAGGAAGAAGTGAAGTAGGACATACAGAATGAAAGAAAGATAAAAATCCCTGAGGCAAAACATAGATGAATAGAAACAGGTTAAATTAAGTTTAAAAAGCTAGTGGGAAAAGCCTAAGTTAAGGCCAGGAATTCATAATTAATAGTAAGGCTCCATGTCTTTACTTGGGAGCTGGTTGACAGCCCAAAGAAAAAATTCCAACTATAGCTTGTGTATTCTGCCAGATATTCTTAGTATACGGACAACCATGCATATTTGTATTGACAGATTTAGCACCAATATACAGAGTCAGAAATGTTAGCATAATTTTACATCTTTAGATATTTAACATTAGATCATTTCTTATCACTAAATAGAATTACGTTTCATTCTCTTATAATAGGTAAGAAGAAATCCTAATCTATTTTCCCAATTGTCAGTTGGTGATATTCAATGTTTCTAGTCTTTAGGTATTACATACAATGCTTCAATGTGTACTTCTCTCACAGATGAGTATGTTTATGAGGTAAAGTGCTAGAAATAGTATTTCTCAGATGTATGCAACCTATGTTTGCTATGTTTATGTTTATAAAGTGGTCCTCTGTGAAGGCTGTAATTAATTAAAATTTTACAAACAACATGTAAGTGTATCTGCGAATCCTCATCCCCACCACTTAGTATGCTAAGCAATACTGTCTGAGAATTAAAGTGTATCTTATAACTTTTGAGACCTTAATTTTCTTTTTTACTTATGTTTAGTTGTAATTTTTTTCTGAATTCAGCACACAAAGTCTTCAGAGCAAAATATTCTTTCTTCAAATTATGGGAATTTAAAACTTTTTATATTTAGGAGCTTGCAACATTTATAAGTGGCTATTTGGAAATTTTAACAGATTGATAAACTAGAGTCTTCAATGAAATTTAGTAAAACACAGCACATTTAAGAAATGAATATCTCCGGGCTTTGTGAATCTTTGTTTTCCATTTTCTCTATTAAAATAAAGAAGCCCTTCAGACATAAGAAAATCACCAAACATTAGGAAACGAATATAATTTTCTCAACCTCATATAAAAAGCACAAATAAGAAGAAAGTTTCTACCTTATCAGGCCAATGCTTAACTGCCCTAGAAACAGCTGTCCTCAGGTTTGAAAAATGTAGCTGCACACTAAAGCAAATCACAACAAAATCAAAAGATTTGCCACATTGACCACTATTCCTGTTTTGTTATGAACTCACTTCACTGGCATGGACCAAATCATTTACATGACCTTTGTCACAATTTTATTTCATTCATTCATTTCATTATTTTGGGTTCTCTGAGACAAACAGTCTGTGTTGGTTATCTTTTATTATTTATTTATTTGCAGCTTGACACAATCTGGAGTTGTCTGAGAAGAGGGAACCCCGACTGAGAAAATGCCCTGGTTAGACTAGCCTTTAGCCAAGTTGATAGAATATTTTCTTGATTAATGACTGATGTAGGGGGTTGAGCTCACTGTGGGCTGGGATATATAAGAAAGCAAACTAAGCAGGGTGGGAGGGGCAAGCCATTAAGCAGCACTCCTCTATGGCTTCTGCTTCAATTCCTGACTTCAGGTTCCTGATTTGAAGAGGTTCCTTCTCTCAGCGATGGACTATAAATTACAAGCTGGAATGAGACCTTTCCTCCCTGAGTTGTTTTTGGCAATGGTGTTTTATCACAGCAACAGAAAGCAAAATAAGACAGTCTTAACATGAAGCAAGACTAGCTTCAAATTTGTGATTCTTTGACCTTAGCCTCCCAAGTGCTGGAATTACAGGGTATGCAACAATGCCTTGCCAAACTCCTAGCTTATTATAAACATAGGAAGTTGGAAGTTGATGGGCGAAAACTGCAAAAATGGATTACTTCCTCAGAAATATATATCATATTCCCAGTTATAATAATAATAGAGTAAATTAGTAACTAAATAGCAGACACATATTAGAAATAGAACCAGTTCTTCACAAATACTCCACCTCAATATTTTCATATTCTCCATACTCTTATCATTCACTCACCAATGTGAATTCTATATTTCATTGCAAGTACTCTGAAAAGTGTTTGTACCATGGGAGTAAACAAACTGGATTTACACGTGTCAATTAGTTGGGTCAACTTAAATGCTAATAGAATGGGAAAAGCCTAACATCTTTTCACAGTGTGTGTCTGTAAGATTTGCAAGTTTCTAATTTGCTTAATATGTCTAATGCAGTAGATCTCAATAGTGAAAACTTTCCCCAAAGGGAACATTTGGAAGTGTTTATAATATTGTTGCTTACCAAACTGGGATACTATTGGTATGCATAGTGAGATTCAATCATCATAAGATGCTGCTGAGCTTTCTACAATACAGAGTGACAATGAATTATAAGCTCTAAAATCTCATGGAACTGGATGTCAGTGATGAGAGATTTATCTGGTTTGAAGATAACAAAAGACCAGTGTAACTCTGTGAAACTCCAACCTAAAGCTGCAGCATTTGGGTACGGTGATTTTGCTATATAAACTGATGCACCCTATACATCCAGGGTATATATGCCATTTTTCCCCTACCTTAGTTGGTGGACTAAACAATTGACAATGATACTTTTAACTGTACCAGACACAATAATATATCTATTTATCTAAAGATTAAGATTTTTACAACCTTAAAGTGGCAAATTATATCAGAGTTAGAATAAAAACCCTTAACATCACTGTCCATTATTCTGATGAATTATCATCTACCACAGGAAACTTAGCTGTTCTTCCTCCCACATCCCAGCTACTACTCCTCCATCCACCCACCCAGCTCTACTCCAGTTTCAACTCTTCTCAGATGATGACCTGCATTCTTTGTTGCTCTGTGATGTCCTAGGGAAAGGGAAGGAAAACAAAAACCACGAATCAGTACCTATCTGAAAGCACACATTGGTTAAGTGATGATATAAAAATTAGCTCTTTTGTTACAATACCATAATAAAGTAATAAAACAACCCAATAAATGCATATATAATGCCAGTCCCTTGATTATGCAAACATGTGTATACATTTAATTGGCTCTGTCTGTGGTATGTTTTTTCAGAAATAGTGAGCAGACAGAAATTAGATTTTGTAAGTTTAATAACCAGTTGAGACAATTTTTTGTTTTTGTTTTATTTTATTTTAGCAGTTTAGGTTAATGCATATGATCTGAAAACAAAATAATATATGCATGTTATCGTAGATATAATGCATCTTTTAATTCAGCTACACGCATATTGGTAATACTAATCTTCTGTTTCTAGTTTTTAGTCACACGTAGGAAATGATATTGAGACCATATTTGACATTAACAGTCTCTCATGTGCCATCTCCAAAAAATATTCCAAATATTTTTAATGTGACCCAATGTTTCTGGTTCTTTCTATCACATCATTCAAAACATTTTAAAGAACTTCTATTCAAAAGGTATTTGGGATCCCTGGGGTGACTTGTGCTTGTGTAGTGGGATCTCAGTGGGAAATTTACAGTGCTCTAGGGTATGGAGATAGCTAAAATTTTTCTAGAGTCATTTTACTATACATTTTATTATCTTTGTAAAGATAATGTTCAATGGATAAAGAAACAAGATATACTTTACTGTGTAAATGCATTTATCATAGCTGTATATTTAGATAACATCATACAGGATTCAGAAACTCGCCTTTAAATTAATAAGTGTTTCCCCAAGAAGATAATAAAATGTGAGCATTGTGTTCATGGCTATATGTGTTTGTGTCTGTTTCATTATGTGTTTCTGTTTTTCTATTTGCCCCCCTCCTACACACACACACACACACACACACATATCCAGGAGGTCACCATTCTAAATCACAAAAATTCTGAGTGAGAAAACATGAGGTTTTACATGGAATTGAATAAAACTTGCTGATGGTATTATGGTCAGAAGACTGATAAACAAAGGAAGAAAATTCCAAATCCACAAGGACTAACTATTCCAGTGAGGACAAATTATTGTGGAATTTATGTGAAAAACCTTTCTAGTACAATTCACTACTCACCAGGTTGGCTAACTTGTCCCCTAAGGCTACTTATTTACTAGAGCATCAATGTTAGGTAAAGATACAGTCAGGTCAGCTTTGATGAGGGGAATTGGTGTCACTGAGCCAATGTGGAGCACCTGTTCTTACCCATTTGGCTGCCTTTGTAAAGCTGGCTGCACAGCAATGTAGATTAGCATCTTAGCATCCATGGACTAAAACGTCATATTCATTTGATTATTGTAAGAAAGACTCTTTTGTAAAGGACATACTTTTAAAGTGTGTATTTAAAATAAAAGTGTGCTTATGTTTAAGACCTATTTTCTCTCCATAATCTACCCTCAAAGCATCTTGTCTCTAGTTGTTCAGTCTTGTGTATTGTAAGCTGTGAGTCTATCACAAGTGACCTAGAGGGTCGATGAACCATGAGAACAGCAAGTGGAGCTCGTGTTTCCCATTAATATTTCCCACCTTCCGTGCCCTCTGCAGCCACATGAGTTGGGCTCTTTCTCCATAGAATCCTACTCTGATCAAGTATCTCTGTGCTCTGGTGAACAATCTATCACATTGGTTCACCTGTTTTCTTCCCTTTCTACGGGTCTATGGAACTCCATGAGATCCAAGATAAGGGTCAAGGCTTGTCTGGTAGTAGAGAATTAGGCACAGCATTCTCAGGATAACCCAGTTACGAAGGTCACATATGAAGTTGGCACCTACACTTGGTGTCACACATAAAAGATTCTCCTGTTAGGCTATAGTTGGTACTATATTTGAGTAGTTTGCTCAGATAATACCCAGTTCATAAAGGATACTCCAAGCTCTTGGCTATTTACTGAAGCTAGGTATCCCATGTTTTGTTGGAACTCAAATGCCTTTCAAGAGGAGAATATTTGCTTTCAAACTTTAGGGACATCTGCTATACATTTTCTACCAAGATTGCAAGAGTCATTATTCAGCATCACAATCTGGCATAGATATTTCAAGAACATGGCATCTGTGGTCTAGTCATACCAGTCACAGCAGAGAACCCTCTTTTGGGTGGGACCCATTAAAAATTGCCAGCCCTTGGGTCATTCAGTAAATGGGTTGCAATAGCACATCCAAATGTGTTATTTATCTTAGAAACCCAAGGAATTTTAACAAGTATTTGATCTTCTACTTTTGAGTTAGAGTTTGCAAAAAAAGATTTTTCTAGAAGTTTCATCTAAAGGTTCAGTAAACCATTTCACTCTTTCAATCCACCTATTATTCCCCATAGCCCTCTGGAACCAACTGAAATAAATGTACTTTTGTTGTTGTTGTTGTTGCAGTGCTCAGACCTCAGCACATGCCTCTATGCCACCGATTCTCAACCTGTGGGTCACGACCCCTTGGGGGTCGCACATCAGACATTTACACTTTAGTTCACAACAGTAACGAAATTACAATTATGAAGTGGCAGTTACATAATTTTATGGTTGGGTGCTCTCACAACACGAGGAATTGTATTAACAAATTGCAGCAGTAGGAAGGCTGAGTACCACTGCCCTAAGTTCTTTTGATGCCAAAGTGTGAGGAAGCTACAGCATACACCCACAGTTTATACATATACATTCTAGGAATGAAGGAGAACTAATGGCCTCTTGCTATTCTGTAAGTAGTTGAAGATGTGTGTTTCTAGATGTATGCTCATGTGAACAGTTTTGAGTCATACAGACAGATCCACAAAAGCCCAACAGTACTACATACTTTTTACTTTAGGTGACTGTTGCTGTAAGATGGAACCTTGTGGAAATCAATTGAGATTTCGTATTTTACAATTTACAATTACAAATTTTGACCAATGGGAAACTGAGCTGAAGAACAAACTGTTCTGCCCGTTCCTAACCTGGCAGTACCTTACAACTCAGAAGGCCCAAATGCTGTGGGTTGACCAAAATTTTCCCTTGCCCTCTTTTCCCATTTGACTTTGTCAGCACTGCCCTGCTGTTTCTTGGGATCACTTCCTAAATTAACCTGATGCATGCATGAGGCTCTGCTTTACAGGGTATCACAGGCTAAGAAAACTGGGGTCTCTCAGCATGTCTTTAACTTTGAGGTGTCAGCTTTACATAAGTGACTGTGCCCATTTGTTTTCTGACGTTTGTCTTTCAAGGCCATCCAGACCCCTGTTTTCCCTTTCATCATGTTCTCTGAGCAGGATTCCATTTGTAAGGTAGATCAGGATGGGGCTTTTGTGATGGCGGGATAGTGAAGGTTCCTATGGACTCACCGATAGATTCTGTGGCCCAGTTAGGAAGGGCTGTCAGAACTCCACTGCAGGATGCTGGATGTGTGCAGCTGTTGCTGTCAGATGGAAGCAAATAACTTCTGGGGTTTTCAGATAATTGGAAAAGAAATGGAAAAAAATAGACCAGAAATGCATACCAGGTGCCTGGAGCTGTGGTGATGTGCTCCAGGAAAGAGCTCCCATCTGGAACACAGCTTGGGCTAGACTCAGCACCTGATTAAGGTTATGCTAATCCAATATTATTTCCGAGTCTTCTAGCTACCAAGACCACTCATATCAAACTATGATTTTGGGAATTATCATACTTGCTTCCCCGCCGCCTCCATTTTAGATGGCTATTCCCCTGCAGATATGATTTTATATGATAAAATTATTTTGATGACATCATCAATACAGAAAGGGTGGTCTTTGGATGTAGGATTTTTGTGCTCCACGTTACATGGAAAATAGGAAAGCTTGTGCCTTGATAAATCACTCAAACTTGAACATGCACAGCTCTGACTAAAATGAATCTGGAGACCCCTAGAGAAGACTTTTACTTCCTGAAGATGCCTGGCAGTCTTGTGACGAAAACGCATGACTTTGTCTTTTGCTGGTCTAACTCCTGATTAAAGAAGCTGCTGCACCCAGAGACACAGCACACTGATCTGCCTCCTTCTAAGCACTTACCGTGTAACCTCTGAGAAGCTGCTGCTCCAGGCTAGCAGATGTTCTTCTACTTGTGGTCCAGGCATACAATGAATGGATACACCACATGCATCAATTCTGGGTTTGTTGTTGGTTCTTGTTTTGATTTTAGTTTATTTTTGAGAAAGTTCTTGTTATATAGCCCTGGGTAGCCTTTAACTCACTGTACAGACTAAGCAGTCCTTTAATTAACAAAGAGCTGCTTGTCTCTACCTCTGAAATGTTAGGGTTAAAGGTATGTCACCAAGCCTGACTCAAAGGGTCAAGTCAGGTCACACTCAAAGTAGTTCAGTAGAGGCCAATCATTCTAAAATACTTAAGTTGTTTCCTTTTACCTATGACATAGTTATCTCAGTATACTACTCAAAGCTACACACACACACACACACACTTTTCAATAATTTACCATAGAGACTCTAACATTATTACAAAGCATACTTCTTCCTGTGGTGATATTTTATTTGTGCTTTAATAAATAAAGCTTGCCTGGATATCAGAAGAATAGGAAAGGCATTATAAGTAAACAAGGAAGTCAGGCAATGGTAGCACACGCCTTTAATCCTATCACTTGGCAGGCAGGAATCTGTCTGGATCTCTGTGAGTTTAAGGCCACACTGGAAACAGAGCCAACACTAGTTAGCCATGGAAGTCTGGAGGTCTGTTCAGACAGACAGGAAGTAACAGAGCTGGGCAGGAAGAGGAAGTGATGTAGCTGGGCAGACAGAGCAAATCAGATGGCAGAGCAGCAAGGCATATAGACGTGGGTAGACAGGAAGTAACTCACATTTGGAAGCTGCAGAGTTGGTGAGGTAAGTTGGCTGGTGGCTTTCCCTATTTCCTTGATCTCTCAGGTTTTCACCCCTATATCTGGCTCCGTGTTTTGTTTTGTTTTTTATTTAATAAGAGCATTTTTAAATTTGTGTATATCTTTTTTGGTGAAAGATTATCTTCCTGGTTATAATTCATATAAATTTCAATATTAATTAGGATTCTGGTTTCAATATGTCAATAGGAATGTTGATATAACAAGTTTACATATATATTATGCCAAATGTTTCTGTTGCTTTATTTATGGTATAAATTTAGTTGTTATTACTATTTTTAGTCAGTGTGCAAAAAATGGATTTAACTATGGCATTTTAATACATTTATCATTGTACCTTACTATCAATCAGACCCCACTACATTCCTTTATCCCCTTCCCACATGTCTTCTTCTCTCTCCCCAGAATCACCTTTCCAATTTCACATTATATGTAGAAATGTAAGTATGCGCCGGGCAGTGGTGGCGCACGCCTTTAATCCCAGCACTCGGGAGGCAGAGCCAGGCGGATCTTTGTGAGTTCGAGGCCAGCCTGGGCTACCAAGTGAGTTCCAGGAAAAGGCGCAAAGCTACACAGAGAAACCCTGTCTCGAAAAACAAAACAAAACAAAACAAAACAAAACAAAACAAAAAAGAAATGTAAGTATGCATAACATAGATAAAATGCAAAGTTTTGGAGGCCAGTTGCAATGAATAAATCTACAATACAACTCTCAAATCCAAGGCTCAGGTATCACTGTGGATGATGACACAGAAATCTTGTGAAAGAGAACAGAAAGTTTTCTGTGAGAGTGTATCTCCCAGGAAAGCCAGAGGCTGCACTCATCAAGTCTCACCAACATGCAGGCAAATGGATGGATCTAAAAAAAATCATCCTGAGTGAGGTAATCCAGACTCAGAAAGACAAACATGGTATGTACTCACTCATTGGAGGATAGTAAATGTTGAACAAGGATGACTGGACTGCTACTCACATCACCAGGGAGGCTACCTGGAAAACAGGACCCCAAGAAAGACACGGGGATTGCCCAATGACAGAGAAATGAATGAGATCTACATGAATAGCCTGGATGTGAGTGGGGGTAATGAAGGGCGAGGGTCAAGGGAAAGAGAGCTTGGGGGAGCAGGAGATCCCAGCTGGATCAAGAACAGAGAGGGAAAACAAGGAATAGGAGACCATGGTAAATGAAGACCACATGAGAATAGGAAGAAGCAAAGTGCTAGAGAGGCCCACAAAAATCCACAAAGATGCCCCCACAATAGACTGCTGGCAATGGTCTAGAGACAGCCAGAACTGACCTACTCTGGTGATAGGATGGCCAAACACCCTAATTGTCATGTTAGAAACCCCATTCAATGACTGAGGGAACTGGATGCAGAGATCCATGGCTAGGCCCCTGGTGGAGCTCTGGGAGTCCAATTAGCAAGAAAGAGGAGGGTTTATATGAGGGAGAATTGTTGAGACCAAGGTTGGATAAAGCACAGGGACAAATAGCCAAACAAATGGAAACACATGAACTATGAACCAATGGCTGAGGGGCCCCCAGCTGGATCAGGCCCTCTGAATAGGTGAGACAGTTGATTGGCTTGATCTGTTTGAGAGGCATCCAGGCAGTGGGACCGGGTCCTATGCTCATTGCATGAGTTGGCTGTTTGAAACCTGGGGCTTATGCAGGGACACTTGGCTCAGCCTGGGAGGAGGGGACTGGACCTGCCTGGACTGAGTCTACCAGGTTGATCTCAATCCTCAGGGAGGCTTTGCCCTGGAAGAAGTGGGAATGGGGGGTAGGCTGGGGGGAAGGGGAGGGGGCAGGAGGGGGGAGAACAAAGGAATCCGTGGCTGATATGTAGAACTAAATTATATTGTAAAATAAAATTAAAAAAAAAACAAAAAACAAATACAACAACACTTGACCTGATTACTTGGACTGGAGAAAGCCCAGGAAGCCTCAACCCTACACTAACAATTGTAGGCAGCTAAGGAACACTGAGCATGTGAGAAAGAGTTGTCCCAGCCCTCCAGTTGGTTATTTAATACCAAAAAGTCTTGAAAACATACATACCAGTAACATTATACAGATTGAGCAGGTTCTACTTACGTATTTAGGAATATACATATACACATATATACATATAGGTATATAACAACAATTAATGAAAGATGGCTGTGAATTTGAAAAGTGTAAGGAGGAATATGTGGGAAGTTTTGGAAGGAGCAAGGGGAAAGGGGAAATGATGTAATTATATTATAATCTCAAAAAATAAAATCAATAATTAAAAAATGTGATTATTTGTCTTTTTCCCCATTACTTTTCTTGTTTCTAAAAGTAAATTTCCTACATCAAAGTTACTTAGCATAGGTCACTAATGTGTGTGTGTGTGTGTGTGTGTGTGTGTGTGTGTGTGTGTGTACATGCACATACATGCATGCATGCTTGAGCATTTGTTCATTTGTATTGGCCAGAGTCCAACTCCAGGTTTCTTCTTTTATGAATTCCCAATTTAATTTTTGAGGCAGAATCTCTCACTGAATCTAGGGCTTGCTATTTCAGGCAGACTCCTGAAGACCCCAGTATATACAAGCCTCTGTACTTGACATTTTACAGACTGTGTGCCCTACAGAAATAATACCTTTCTCATCCCCCTTTTGTACTTAAGTTTACTATATGCCACTCTTGCCAATGAGAAGCCTATAAAATTGTGTACTGTTTCCAAGAAGATCTCAAAGACCGGGATGAGGTTGTTGACATCTTTCCATGCCACTTTTTCTCCTGGTTTCTAGTATTAGATATGGGACTGAAGCTTAAATCACCACTTTGGACAGTATAATGATTCTCAAAAGATGAGGACTAGTAGGATCGTGGGAGTCTGGATGGTAGTGACCCCGAGGAACCCAAATTCTAGGTTAGCTCTTTTTGGTCATTTTTTAGTTAACTTCATTTTCCTGATACTGCAGCTGGATGTACTTCTGCTTCACTTTGCAGGATTACTGCGGGGACAAAGCTGTTCAGGGTCTTCAAATGAGACTATAGCAACCCCATCTGCCTAATGTCCAGAGAATGCAGGAAAAAGAGGTTCACTCATCACTCAAAGCCAGTATTTTCTGTAAGAGTGGTCCTCCTTTCTGCAGGATTTACATCACTTTTCATTAGTACTAAAATGCTAAAAGCCTTTAGCCCTCAAGTACAAACATGTCAACATAAGGAGGGAGCCTCTGAACCTGTGCCACATCTGAACCTATGCCACACGGTTCTAAACCTCTATATTAAGCAACACCCATCTGCCCACAAGTCCTGCCTCCAGTTCTCAGGGCACATATTTCAAGTATTTACATGAGATTTGGCAAAATTGCAATGTAATTGATGCTGTCAATCGACAAATATAGTATTATGTTATAACTAGTTTTTACATGTTCATCTCTATGGTTGAAAACCAGAAGAAATTCATTTAGCCCAACACACACACACACACACACACACACACACACACACACACAAAAAAAAAAAAAAAAAAAAAAAAAAAAAAAAAAAAAAAAAACTGTTATTTTTCTGAATCTGCTTTGGAAAAGTAATGCAGCTCTGAATTGCCATCTTCTTTCTCTGTTACTCCTGTAGTTAGAAGCCATTGGATTAGCTCAGCAGTTCTCAACCTGTGGGTCACCAACCCTTTCAGTCAAATAACCTTTTCACAGGGGTCACAGATCAGATATCCTGCATATCAGATATTTACATTATAACTTGTAACAGTAGGAAAATTACAGTTATGAAGTAGCATCAAAAATAATTTTATGGATAGGGTCACCACAACATGAACAATTGTATTAAAGGGTCACAGCATTAGGAAGGTTGAGAACCACTGATCCAACTAAACTTCCTAACATTGCTTTACAGAATTAGACCTTGAATCTTTGAAGTCTTGTCATCAAAGGTCATTTAATACCAAGTGACTCTAGCTATTAATAGGGAAACCTTTTGGACCAGAACATGGTATGACCATATAACCATTTTATCTTTTAATAGAAGTTAAAGTCTTACTATGTTTCCAGTACAACAAAAATACAAAGACAATCCCTATTTTTATTTAAGGCCAGTTTTCAGCTCTAAAATTATCACCACTTTCTGAGGCAATAAGTGATTTTAGTTGCACCAAACAGAATTCATCCAAGTCCATTTCAGGTATAAAGCACTGACTCTGGTCAACTTCATATATGTATGCATTTTAGGAAGGTTCTATAGTTGTAGGTTTTTATATGGCTTTTCAAAAGACCTTCAGTGACAGGTTTACCTCTCCATAATCCCCACTTCTACCCTGTCCTCCCCTTCCACACTACCTTTAATCCTTCTGTTCAAACATCTCCCGTTTCCCTTTATAAAACTATATTCTACTTCCCCTTCCTTGGAAGATTTCCCCTCTCCCCTTCCTGGTCCCTTACTAGCTACTTAACATCAGTGGATATTTTCAATGAAATAGATATACCTAAAGCATACAAGGTAACATGAATATATAAGAAAAAAATGTTTGTTATTCTGGTTGTAGATTACCTCACACAGAATGATTTTTTCTACTTCTATCCATTTATCTGCAAATATATTTTTTTCTTAATCACTGAACAGTATTCTGTTGGCTAACTGGGCTACATTTTCATTATCCATTTATTAGCTGATGGACATCCAGGTTGTTTCCAATTTCTTGGTATAGTGAATAGAGCAGCAATGAATAAGTTGAACAAAAACTGTGGTAAGATGTAGAACCATTTGTGTAAATACTTGAGTGTTATAGCTTAATTTTGTGGTAGATCTGTTTTCAGCTTCCTGAGGAAGCTCCATACTGATTTTCATGATGGCTGCATCAGTTTACACTCCCACAAGCAGTAGATGTGGGGTCCCCTTTCCTTGCATCCTCACTAGCAGTAGCTGTCATTTGTTTTATTGGTCTTGGCCATTCTGACTGGGCTAAGATGAAATCTCATAACAGTTTTAATTTGTATTTCCCTGATGGCTAAGGACATTCAACATTGTTCTCAGTCATTTGTGTTTCATCTTTTAAGAATTATCTATTTAGTTTTAAACTCCAATTTTCCACTGGGGTATTTTCTTGATGTTCAGTTTTTGACTTCTATGTCTATTTTAGATATTAATCCTCTGTCAGATGTACAATTGGTAAAGATTTTCTCCCACTTTTTAGACTGCCTCTTTGATCAAATGATAGTGTTCTTTGCTGAACAGAAGCTTTTTAGTTTCATGAGGTCTTGCTTATTAATTGTTGGTCTTAATGCCTGTGTTATTGTGGTTCTGTTAAGAAAGTCATTTCCCGTGACATTAACTTCCAGTCCATTCCTGACTTTCTTTTCTATCACATTTATAGTAGAATGCCTTATTTTGAGGCTTTTCATCCATTTGGATTTGAGTTTTGTGCAGGGTGATAAATAGGTTTTCATTTTCATTGTTTTACATTCCACTATCTAGTTTTATAAGTAAAATTTGTTTATGATTCCAACTTTTCTCCAGTGTGTATTTTTTGTGTTTGTAAAAAAAAAAACAGGTGTGTATCTCATTGATATATGTGTCTGTTATGCCAATGTCATGCTATTTTTATTATTCTTTGATAATATAAGTTAAAATAAAGAATAGTGATATCTCTACTCCAGTTCCTTTATTGTTCAGGATCATGATAAGTAGTTTGTGTGTGTGTGTGTGTGTGTGTGTGTGTGTGTGTGTGTGTAGATGAATTTCTAAATGGTCTTATTAAATAAAAAACACAGAGCCAGATATAGGGATAACACCCTGAGAGATCAGGGAAATAGGGAAAGCCACAGCTAACCTCACATCACCAACTCTGCAGCTTCCAAAGGGAGAGCTACTTCCTGTCTACCCACACCTATATGCCTTGCTGTTCTGCAATCTGATTTGCTTTGTCCAGCTACATCACTTCCTCTTCCTGCCTAGCTCTGTCATTTCATGTCTGTCTGTACAGACATCCAGACCTCCAGGATTAACTAGTGTTAGAATTTAAGGTGAGTGCCACCACACAGGCTCTGTTCCTAGTGTGGCCTTGAACTCACAGAGATCCAGACAGATTCCTGCCTGCTAAGTGATAGGATTAAAGCCTGTACTACCATTGCCTGACTTTTATATAGTGGCTGGCTTTTTCCTCTGATCTCCAGGCAAGTTTTATTTTATTGGAAAACACAGTATATTGAGGGACACAATACATCACCACATTTCCCTTTTTGTCTAATAAAAAATAAAAAAGTTATAACTAATATAAGAAAAATATATACAATAATTATAATAATGATACACAGTATACACAAGCAATAAATAAGGGAACAGTGACCATTCCTAACAGCAACTTCAAAATCCTCAAAAAGATGATGGGATCCCACAATGACGATTTCACATGGACTATGATAAAGCCATTAAGCTGAAAAATACCACCCAAAGATCAGCTGTGAACTACAAACTGCTCAGGATAATTTTGAGATGACTAGCTGAGGTGATCCAGCTTCACAGACTACTTGATCAAGGACTTGAGACAAGCCCTACATTTTCTCATTATGTAGAGACTGGACAAATGATACAGCTAACTCTCCCAGGACTTGACAATTAACCCAATTTTTTTCTTTTCAGGATCCCCTAAAGATGCCTTTGCCCCTAGACAGCAAAAAGAAATTTTAAGAACATGATGCTCATATTCTTAAGAGTTGGGATGGCTGGTTTTTTGTTGTTTATATTATGAATATTGTCATTGTTTTGGATGTTTGGTTAATTGTTAGTGGTCAGAAAAAAAGCTAAGCAAAGGAGATTAGATTCAGGGTTTTTAAAAAAGAGAATATAGATAAGAGGTGGATTATTGAATCTACTCTGAAAAAAAAGATACAGACATAATAGAATAAAAGGGTAGATTATTGAATCTATTCTGAAAAGAAAAAAGGGAAGGCATAAAAATGATGAAATAAAAGGTAGATTATTGAATCTATCATGGAAAGAAAAAAGAGAGAATATGGATATGATAAGATAAAAAGGTAGATTATTGAATCTACTTTTAAAAAGGAACTACTTGTTTTAAATATTTTACATTGGATTATACTTTTGTATATTGCATACAAATTTTGAACTCACCAAAGTAGGATAAGTAATGAAAATTTTTTGTCTGAATTTGTCAAATGGTAATAGACTGGACATTGTTAATATATATAATGAAGTTTTTGTCTGAATGTTAATGGACTAGACATTATTAATGTAATTCTTGACTGTATCTATTGTTTACACTTATTGAACATAGTTTTTCTCATATTAGTTATAAGCTTCTTTTATTATTTTAAACAAAACGGGGGAAATGTAGTGATATTATGTCCTCTAATATATTGTGTACCCTAATAAACTTATCTGGGGCCAGAGAACAGAACAGCCACTAAATAGACACAGAGGCCAGAAAATGGTGGCACACACCTTTAATCCTATCACTCAGGAAGCAGAGATCCATCTGGATCTCTGTGACTTCAAACCCACACTGGAAAGAGAGCCAGGCATGGTGGCACACACCTTTAATCTCAGGAACTGATTGCAGGAAGCAGAAATGTATATGAGGAGTGAGGACCAGGAACTAGAAGCTTTTAAGCTTTTAGTCTTTTAGCAGAAATTCAGGTGAGATCCATTTGGGCGAAGACTTGGAAGCTTTCAGTCTAGAGATTCATGGAAACAGAATCGGATGAGGAGTTCCGCTGTAGTTTGCTCTGCTTCTCTGATCTTTCAGAATTCACCGCAATACCTGGCTCCTGAGTTTTTTTTTTTAAATAAGACCATTTAAGATTCATGTTATGTGTGTGTGTGTGTGTGTGTGTGTGTGTGTGTGTGTGTGTGTTTCCACTGATATAGCAATGGCATGAATGGTATGGAAATAACCAACCACTTTTTTTAATTTTATTTAAGGCCTGCTTCATGAGATGAAACCCATACCTGATGCTATTAAAGGGGCAGAAATCTGATACTATTTAGGTCATGGGACCTAGGAAAAAAACCTATCACTATTATTCTGGTAATGGAATATAGCAATAAAAAGACTGTTAATGAAACATTGCTAGACCTGTTGATCAGTGCCTCTCTCAGTCTTCTCAGAGAAGCTTCTTTTTGCAGTAGATGTTAATTAACCCAGAAATCTACCACTGCACAACCTGCAGAGAGTAAGAGACTTTGAAGTGGTCAGCTCTAAGTGGGATGTCTGCATCTTAGTTCTCTCCTCTAAGCTCAGGGATCTATGTAGAAAAGGGAGCAGAAAAATTGGAAGATCAGGAGGTAGTTCATGACTTAAGGGAAACGACATTTTTCAGACACAAGGAGCACGTGCACACATGAGCTCACAGAGACAGTGATAGCATGCAGAAGACCTGCAGAAGCTCAAGCCAGACAGAATCCCAGGAGGAAAGTGGGAGATTGGTCACAAAGCCCTACTCATAGGTAAGAAGCTATTTGAAATTGATAACTACTAGGAAAGACAAAATTAGTTTTCTTCAGTGGAGTGACTCAGGGTATGTCAAACTCACCCCTGGGTAGTCTCCTTTCTTAGGGGTTGTTGTCAATACAAATTTGACTCCATGCTTTTCTTGGTTTGTGTGTGTGTGTGTGTGTGTGTGTGTGTGTGTGTGTGTGTGTGTGTGTTTTGCAGGGTTGTTTTGTTTTTATTTTTAGTATTTATATTTTTTAAGAGGGAAAAGCATGGAGCTGGGTGATTGGCAGGGGAGGAAGAGAGAAAGAATATAGTCAGAGTACATTGTATGAAACTCTCAAAGAATAAATAAATAAGATTCATAATGAAGGGGCAGACTCAAAAGGAGATCAGTTTCAGAGAGTGTGAAAAGAGAAATCATTCCTCCATGATGTGATGGTTGGTCCATCAAAGGACAGCTCCTGAAATTCATCCCAGGAAGCCAACACTCCATGGTCACCATTCCAGGATGGATTTCACCAGGTATTCATTTCTAAATGATGGATCCTGAACATGGACATGTTTGATAAAATATTCTCAACTCTATGTCCACATGCTTTTCATAATTCAGGAGTCCTCACAAGTATGTGCTCTCTGAGTTGGCTTTGGCATCCTCAACCTCTGACGCAGGTTACTGTCTGTTCATCATCTGTACAGGCCTCACCACTCCAACAGTGACTGTGCCTTTTTTCTCACAGTAGAAGAGTTTTATTAATGTATTTTATCTTAACACACATCTCTGTGATTATTTTTAAGCTGACTTTTTAGAAAAAAAATTGCCACCAAATAGCAATAGGAGGATTCTTATGCAAATATTAATTGGAACTGAGAGTTAGTGCTTCATTATGTATCTTTATATTAAAATAAACAATACCTATCAAGTTTCAATATATTATAATTCTATTTTATAAAATTCTTGGTAAAGTCAAGGATCAAAGAAAATTTTAATTGCCTTTTCACATATATTGTCATTACTTCTTATTTAATTTTGAAAATTCTTAATACATTGATACAATGAATGAAAATAATGCATTTTCTTTTAGTATATTTGCAGTAGTGTAGCATGAATCTTAAAGTTCTTCTTAATAAAATCAAACCCAGAGCCAGGTACTGGGGTCAGTGCTGGAATATCAGAGAAGTAGAACAAGCCACAGCTACCTCATCTTGCCAATTCCTCAGCTGATTCTGTTTCCTCAGACTGGAAGCCTCTGAGTCCTCATCCAAAATGAATCTCAGCTGAACTGCTTCTCAAAGCCTGAAGTTTAACCAGGCTCTAAGTTCCTGGGCCTCACGCCTTATATACCTTTCTGTTTTCTGCCATCACTTCATGGGATTAAAGGCATGTGTCACCATTCCTGGTTGTTTCCAATGTGGCCTTGAACTCACAGAGATCTGGATGGATCTCTGCCTCCTGAATGCTAGGATTAAAGGCATGTGTGCCACCATTTTCTGGCCTCTGTATCTAGTGGCTGTTCTCTTCTCTGACTCCAAATAAGTTTATTAGGGTGCACAATATTTTGGGGAACACAATATCACCACACAGTAGTATTGCTGTATATGATTCATTTAATAAAATCTCCATTCTTGTCTCCTTTTTTTAAAAATTTTATTTTATGTGCACGTATTTTGTGTTTTGTCTGCATGTATGTCTGTGCAGTACATTTGTGTATATGGCCTCTGAGGAGGCCAGAAGAGGGAATTGGATGCCCTGGAACTGACAGACACTTGGGAACCTTGACATTGGTCCTGGGAATCAAACCTGGGTCCTCTCAAAGGCAGCCTGTGCTTTTAACCACTGAGTCATCTCTCTAGCCCATTTAGACTTGTTTCTTAATATTGTGTTTAAGATTGCTGTGCTGAGGTTTTAAATAAGCTTAGTCCCTTTGTAAGCTGCCTTTTTTGGTTTGGGGGATCAAAACTGTTTCTTTGTAAGATGTGGGTGATTTCTATCTTCTTTGTCGCAGTCTTTAGTACCTATTTAATTATCAAACATTTTATATCACATTCTAAGGACATTTGCTTAATTTTTGGTACATTTCAACATTACCAAGTTGATGCTGGTAATGGAATTTTAATAAACAAATAGGTAATTAAATATTTGCTAGTGCATAAAATATATCCATTAGTGAAAAAAAATCTAAAAGCCAATGTAAAGAAGCTCCATAGCTGTAGAATGAATATTTTACCTGCATATAACATCATTGAGATGTGTAGACTTGGAATCTGATTAACTTTGATGCATGATTGTTTATTTGTAATATATTTATAAGAAAGGTTTAGTGAATAAATATTTGTTTATTTATTTTCATTGTGCAGGATTAATTTTATTTTTTATTTAAAAATTGATTTTATTCATTTTACATATCAACCACAGATTCCCCTCTCATCCCTCCTTCCACTCCTTCCCCGCCTTCCCCTCTGACCCACCTCATATCCTCTCCTCCAAAAGGGTAAGTCCTCCCATGGAGGAGGAGGGGACAGCAAAGACTGGTACATTCAGTTGAGGAAGGACCAAGTCACTCCCCTTTTCATCAGGGGTGAGCAAGGTGTCTGATCATAGGTAATGGGATCCAGAAAGCCAGCTCATGCAACAGAGATAGAGCCTGATCACACGGCCAGGGGCCCCTCAAACAGACACAGCTACGCAACTGTCTCCCATATGCAGAGGATCTAGTCCAGTCCCATGTAGGTTCCATGGCTGTTGGTATAAAGTTCGTGAGTTCTTATGAGCTTGGTTCAGTTTCTGAGGATTTCTCCATCATGATCTTGACCTCCTTGCTCATATAATCCCTTTTCCCTTTCTTTCACTGGACTCTGCTTGGTGCTTGGTTGTGGATCTCTACATCTGCTTCCAGCAGTTACTGGATGAAGGTTCTATGATGACAGTTAGGGTATTCACCAATCTGATTACCAGGATAGGCCACTTCAGGCACCCTCTCCACTATTGCTAATAGTCCAATATGGAGTCATCCTTGTGGATTCCTGGGAATTTCCCTAGCACCAGGTTTCTCCCTTACCCCATAATATCTCCCTCGATCAAGATATCTCTTTCATTGCTCTTCCACTCTATCCCTCCCCAAGATCAAGCATCCTGTTCCCTCACGTTCTCATTATCCCCCATCCTCTCCCTTCTATTGCCCTTCCTCATCTCCAGTTTACTCATGGAGATGTCCTCTGTTTACCCTTCCCAAGGTGGTCCATGTGTCCATCTTAGCGTCCTCCTTGTTTTCTAGCTTCTCTGGAGCTGTGAGTCATAGTCTGATTATCCTTTGCTTTACATCTAGTATCCACTTATGAGTGAGGACATACCATGTTTGTCCTTCTGAGTCTGGGTTACCTCACTCAGGATGATATTTTCTAGTTCTATCCATTTGCCTGCAAATTTCATGATGTCATTGTTTCTTACAGCTGAATAATACTCCATTGTGTATATGTACCACATTTTCTTTATCCATTCTTCAGTTGAGAGGCATTTATGTTGTTTCCAGGTTCTATTATGAATAATACTGCTATGAATGTAGCTGAGAACGTGTCTTATGGTATGGTTGAACATCCCTTGGTTATATGCCCAAGAGTGGTATTCATGGGTATCAAGGTAGATTGATTTCTAATTTTCTGAGAAACTGCCATACTGATTTTCAAATGGCTGTACAAAATTGCACTCCCACCAGTAGTGGAGAAGTTTTCCCCTTGCTCCACATCCTTTCCAACATAAGCTGTCATCAGTGTTTTTGTTCTTAGCCATTCTGACAGGTGTAAGATGGGATCTCAGAGTCAGTTTGATTTGCATTTCCCTGATAACTAAGAATGTTGAGCAATTCCTTAAATGTCTTTCAGCCATTTGGGATTCTTCTGTGTAGAATTCTTTTTTGAGATTTGTAGCCCACTTTTATTTGGATTGTTTGCTATTTTGCTGTGTAGTTTCTTAAGTTCTTTATATACTTTGGAGATCAGCCCTTTTTCAGAAGTGGGGTTGGTGAAAATCTTTTCCCATTCTGTAGGCTGTCATTTTGCCTTATTTATTGTGTCCTTTGCCTTACAGAAGCTTCTCAGTTTCAGGAGGTCCCATTCATTAATTATTGCTCTCAGTGTCTGTGCTACTGGTGTTATATTTAGGAAGTAATCTCCTGTGCCAATACATTCTAGGCTACTTCCTACTTTCTCCTCTGTCAGGTTCAATGTAGCTGGATTTATGCTGAGGTCTTAGATCCACTTGGATTTGAGTTTTGTACATGGTGATAGATATAGATCTATTTACAATCTTCTCCATGTTGACATCCAGTTACACCAGCATCATTTGTTGAAGATGCTTTCTTTTTTTTTTTTTTTTTCATTGTATAGTTTTGGCTTCTTTGTCAAAAATCAGATGTCTACAGGTATGTAGATTATTGTCAGAATCTTTAAATTGATTCCATTGGTCCACATGTTAGTTTTTATGCCAATACCAAGCTGTTTTTATTACTATAACTCTATAGCAGATCTTGAAGTTAGGGATTGTGATGCCTCTAGAAACTGCCTTATTGTCATGAATTGTTTTAGCTATTCTAGGTTTATTGTTTTTCAATGTAAAGTTGATTATCTTTTTTTGAGGTTTGTGAAGAATTGTGCTGAGATTTTGATGGGGATTGTGTTGAATTTGTAAAATGCTTTTGGTAAGATTGCTATTTTTATTATGTTTGTTCTAGCTATCCATGATCATGGGAGTTCTTTCCATTTTCTGATATCTTCTTTCATTGAGAACTTAAAGTTCTTGTCATGTAGGTCTTTCACTTGTTTGGTTAGAGTTACCCCAAATATTTTATATTATTTGTGGCTATTGTAAAGAATAATGTTTCTCTAATTTCTTTCTTGGCCTGTTTATCATTTATATATAGGAGGGCTATTGATTTTTTTTTAGTTGATCTTGTATCCTGCCTTATAAATGAAGGTGTTTTTCAGTTGTAAGAGTTCCCTGGTAGAATTTTTGGGGTCACTTATGTATACTATCATACTATCTGCAAACAGTGAAAGTTTCACTTCTTCCTTTCCAACTTGTATTCCTTTGATCTTTTTTTTAATTATTTTTTTTATTATTATTATTATTTTACAACACCATTCAGTTCAACATAACAGCCACAGAATCCCCTGTTCTCCCCCTCTCGCCCACCCCTCCCCCCAGCCCACCCCCCATTCCCACCTCCTCCAGATCAAGGTCTCCCCCGAGGACCGGGGTTGACCTGGTAGACTCAGTCCAGGCAGGTCCATTCCCCCCTCCCAGACCGAGCCAAGTGTCCCTGCATAAGTCCCAGGATTCAAACAGCCAACTCATGCAACGAGCCCAGGACCTGGCACCAATGCACAGCTGCCTCCCAAACAGATCAAGCCAAATGACTGTCTCACCCGTTCAGGGGGCCTGATCCAGTTGGGGGCCCCTCAGCCTTTGGTTCATAGATCCTGTGCTTCCATTCATTTGGTTATTTGTCCCGGTGCTTTATCCAACCTTGGCTTCAACAATTCTCGCTCATATAAACCCTCTTCTTACTCACTAATTAGACTCCCAGTGCTCCACCAGGGGCCCAGCCGTGGATGTCTGCCTTCAGATTCCTCAGTCCTTGGATGGGGTTTATGGCACCACTATCTGGGTGTCTGGCCATCCCATCACCAGAGTAGGTCAGTTCCTGCCGTCTCGCGACCATTGCCAGCAGTCTTTTGAGGGGGTATCTTTGTGGATCTCCGTGGGCCTCCCTAGCTCTCTGCTTCCTCCCCTTCTCACCTTCTCATGTGGTCTTCATTTACCATGGTCTCCTATTCCTTGTTCTCCCTCTCTTTTCTTGATCCAGCTAGGATCTCCTACTCTTTCCCTTGACTGTCGCCCTTCATTGTTCCCACTCATGACCAGGTTATTCATGTAGATCTTGTCTGTAGCTTGATTTTTTCGCCTTGCCCACAGTCAGGCCAAATCCTTGTCACCCGCCAGTCCCACAGCCGCTCAGACCCAACCAAGTAAACACAGACACTTATGTTGCTTTCAAACCGTATGGCCGTGGCAGGCTTCCTGCCAACTGTCCTTATCTTGCTAACTGTGCTTTTATCTTAAATTGATCCATTTCCATACATCTATACCTTGCCATGTGGCTGGTGGCTTACTGGCGTCTTCACATGCTGCTGGTCATGGCAGCGGCTGCAGCCTCTCTGGTCATTGCGGCGGCTGCAGCATCTCCTTCTGCCTTTCTGTCCTTTTATCCTGCCTAGCCACGGCCGATCAGGTTTTATTTATTAACCAATCAGAGCAACTTGACATACAGACCATCCCCCAGCACAGCCAAGTGCAGACCATCTCAAACACCTGCACTCAGGCCCATGGTCCTAATCATCCTCTATACGGACCTGCTGGGTAACGCCACAAAGAACCTGAGAATGGGCTCCCACAGGACATACAGAACATCCCACAGCACTCGTCCATTTCTCCGTGTCTTTTTTTGGGGTCCCGTTTTCCAGGTAACCTCACTGGTGATGTGAGTAGCAGTCTAGTCATCCTTGTTCCACATCTAGCATCTTCCTATGAGTGAGTACATACCATATTTGTCTTTCTGAGTCTGGGTTACCTCACTCAGGATGATTTTTTCTAGATCCATCCATTTGCCTGCAAACCGTGTGATGTCATTGTTTTTCTCTGCTGAGTAGTATTCCATTGTGTATATGTGCCACAATTTATTTATCCATTCTTCAGTTGAAGGGCATCTAGGTTGTTTCCAGGTTTTGGCTATTACAAACAATGCTGATATGAACATAGCTGAGCAAGTGCTCTTGTGGTATGATTGAGCATTTCTTGGGTATATGCCCAGGAGTGGTATAGCTGGATCTTGGGGGATATTGATTCCCAATTTTCTAAGAAAGCACCATATTGATTTTCAAAGTGGTTGTA
The DNA here is from genome assembly GCF_049852395.1 of Peromyscus maniculatus bairdii. NCBI lineage: Eukaryota > Metazoa > Chordata > Mammalia > Rodentia > Cricetidae > Peromyscus > Peromyscus maniculatus. The sequence goes on from NC_134858.1 coordinate 82,768,405, forward strand.
CAAGCTTGCATTCCCACCAGCAGTGGAGGAGAGTTCCCCTAGTTCCACATCCTCTCCAGCATAAAGTGTCTTCAGTGTTTTTGATCTTAGCCACTCTGACAGGCGTAAGGTGGTATCTCAGAGTTGTCTTGATTTGCATTTCCCTGATGATTAGGGAAATTCCTTAAATGTCTTTCAGCCATTTGGGATTCCTCTGTTGAGAATTCTCTGTTTAGTTCTAAAGCCCATTTCTCAATTGGACTGTTGGTCCTTTTGATGTCTAATTTCTTGAGTTCCTTATATATTCTGGATATCAGTCCTCTGTCAGATGTGGGGTTGGTGAAGATCTTTTCCCATTCTGTAGGCTGTCACTTTGCCTTGTTGACCGTATCCTTTGCTCTACAAAAGCTTCTCAGTTTCAAGAGGTCCCATTGATTGATTGTTTGTCTCAGTGTCTGCGCTACTGGTGTTATATTTAGGAAGTGATCTCCTATGCCAAGGCGTTCAAGACTATTTCCTACTTTCTCTTCTAGCAGGTTCAGAGTAGCTGGATTTATGTTGAGGTCTTTGATCCACTTGGACTTAAGTTTTGTGCACGGTGACAGATATGGGTCTATTTGCAGCCTTCTACACGCTGATATCCAGTTATGCCAGCACCATTTGTTGAAGATGCTTTCTTTTTTCCATTGTACACTTTTGGCTTCTTTGTCAAAAATTATATGTCCATAGGTGTGTGGGTTAATGTCAGGGTCTTCAATTCGATTCCATTGGTCCACATGTCGGTTTTTATGCCAATACCAGGCTGTTTTTATTACTGTAGCTCTATAGTAGAGCTTGAAGTCGGGGATTGTGATGCCTCCAGAAGTTGTTTTATTGTACAGGTTTCTTTTAGCTATCCTGGGTTTTTTGTTTTTCCATATGAAGTTGAGTATTGTTCTTTCCAGATCTGTGAAGAATTGTGTTGGTATTTTGATGGGGATTGCATTGAATCTGTAAATTGCTTTTGGTAAGATTGCCATTTTTACTATGTTAACCCTGCCTATCCATGAGCATGGGAGATCTTTCCATTTTCTGAGATCTTCTTCAATTTCTTTTTTCAGGGACTTAAAGTTCTTGTCATATAGGTCCTTAACTTGCTTGGTTAGTGTTACCCCAAGGTATTTTATGTCATTTTTGGCTATTGTAAAGGGTGATGTATCTCTAATTGCCTTCTCAGCTTCTTTGTCCATTGTATATAGGAGGGCTACTGATTTTTTTGAGTTGATCTTGTATCCTGCCATGTTGCTGAAGGTGTTTATAAGCTTTATCAATTCCTGGGTGGAATCTTTGGGGTCACTCAAGTATACTATCATGTCATCTGCAAATAGGGAAAGCTTGACTTCTTCCTTTCCAATTTGAATCCCCTTCATCTCCTTATGTTGTCTTATTGCTCTGGCTAGAACTTCAAGTACTATATTGAATAAGTATGGGGAGAGTGGACAGCCTTGTCTCGTTCCTGATTTTAGTGGAATTGCTTTGAGTTTCTCTCCATTTAATTTGATGTTGGCTGTTGGTTTGCTATATATTGCCTTTATTATGTTTAGGTATGTTCCCTGTATTCCTGATCGCTCCAAGACTTTTATCATGAAGGGTGTTGGATTTTGTCAAATGCCTTTTCTGCATCTAGTGAGATGATCATGTGGTTTTTTTCTTTGAGTTTGTTTATATGGTGTATTACATTGATGGACTTTCGTATGTTGAACCACCCTTGCATCCCTGGGATGAAGCCTACTTGATCATGGTGGATAATTGTTCTGATGTGTTCTTGGAGTCTGTTTGCCAGTATTTTATTGAGTATTTTTGTATCAATGTTCATGAGGGAGATCGGTCTGTAGTTCTCTTTCTTTGTTGCATCCTTGTTTGGTTTAGGAATCAGGGTAATTGTAGCCTCATAGAAGGAGTTTGGTAATGTTCCTTCTGTTTCTATTATGTGGAACAATTTAGAGAGTATTGGTATTAACTCTTCTTTGAAGATCTGGTAGAATTCTGCGCTGAAACCATCTGGTCCTGGGCTTTTTTTGGTTGGGAGACCTTTAATGACTGTTTCTATTTCCTTAGGGGTTATTGGACTATTTAAATAGTTTATCTGGTCTTGATTAAACTTAGGTATGTGGTATCTATCCAGAAAAATGTCCATTTCTTTTAGGTTTTCCAGTTTTGTGGAGTAGAGGTTTTTGAAATATGACCTTATAATTCTCTGGATTTCCTCAATGTCTGTTGTTATGTCCCCCTTTTCATTTCTGATTTTGTTGATTTGGATTCTCTCTCTCTGTCTTTTGGTTAGTTTGGATAAGGGCTTGTCTATCTTGTTGATTTTCTCAAAGAACCAACTCTTTGTTTCATTAATTTTTTGTATTCTTCTCTTAGTTTCTAATTTATTAATTTCACCTCTCGCTTTGATAATTTCCTGGCGTCTATTCTTCCTGGGAGACTTTGCTTCTTCTTGTTCTGGAGCTTTCAGATGTGCTGTTAATTCACTAGTGTGCGATTTCTCCAACTTCTTTATGTGGGCATTTAGTGCTATGAATTTCCCTCTTAACACTGCTTTCATAGTGTCCCATAAGTTTGGGTATGTGGTGTCTTCATTTTCATTGATCTCTAGGAAGTCTTTAATTTCTTTCTTTATTTCTTCCTTAACCCATTGGTGATTCAGTTGAGCATTATTCAGTTTCCATGAGGTTGTAGGTTTTCTGTAGTTTTTGTTGTTGTTGAAATCTAGCTTTAAACCATGGTGATCTGATAGAACACAGGAGGTTATTCTGATTGTTTTGTATCTGTTGAGATTTGCTTTGTGGCCAAGTATGTGGTCGATTTTAGAGAAAGTTCCATGGGGTGCTGAGAAGAAAGTATATTCTTTCTTGTTAGGATGGAATGTTCTGTAGATATCTATTAGGTCCAATTGGGTCATGACATCGGTTAAGTCCTTTATTTCTCTGTTAAGTTTCGATTTGGGAGATCTGTCCAGTGGTGAAAGTGGGGTGTTGAGATCTCCCACTATTAATGTGTGGGGTTTTATATGTGGTTTAAGCTTTTGTAATGTTTCTTTTACATATGTGGGTGCCCTTGTGTTTGGGGCATATATGTTCAGAATTGAAACTTCATCTTGGTCGATCTTTCCTGTGACGAGGATGTAATGTCCTTCTTGATCTCTTTTGATTGATTTTAGTTTGAAGTCTATTTTGTTGGATATCAGGATGGCTACCCCTGCTTGTTTCTTAAGACCATTTGATTGAAAAGTCTTTTCCCAGCCTTTTATTCTTAGGTAGTGTCTATCTTTGAATTTGAGATGTGTTTCTTGTATGCAGCAGAAAGATGGGTCCTGCTTTCGTATCCATTCTGTAAGTCTATGTCTTTTTATAGGTGAATTAAGTCCGTTGATATTAAGGGATATTAATGACCAGTGATTCTTCATCCCTGTTATTTTTGGTGGTAGTGTGTGTGTACTTCTCTTCTTTGGGGTTTACTGTTGTGGCTTTATCTATTGCCTGTGTTTTCAAGTGTGTATCTGACTTCCCTCGGTTGGAATTTTCCTTGTAGTGCTTTCTGTAGGGCTGGGTTTGTGGATAGGTATTGTTTAAATCTGGCTTTGTCTTCGAATGTCTTGTTCCTTCCGTCTATGATGATTGAAAGTTTTGCTGGGTATATTAGTCTGGGCTGACATCCATGGTCTCTTAGTGTCTGCATTACATCTGTCCAGGTCCTTCTGGCTTTCAAAGTCTCCATTGAGAAATCGGGTGTTATTCTGATGAGTTTACCTTTATAGGTCACTTGGCCTTTTTCCTTGGCTGCTCTTAATATTCTTTCTTTATTCTGTACATTTAGTTGTTTAATTATTATGTGTCGAGGGGACTTTTTTTGGGGGTCTAGTCTGTTTGGTGTTCTATAGGCTTCTTGTATCTTCATAAGGCATTTCCTTCTTTAAGTTGGGAAAGTTTTCTTCTATAATTTTGTTGAATATATTTTCTGTGCCTTTGAGTTGGTATTCTTCACCTTCTTCTATCCCTATAATTCGTATGTTTGGTCTTTTTATGGTGTCCCAGATTTCTTGGACATTTTGGTTCATGACTTTGTTGGCTTTAGTGTTTCCTTCGACTGATGGAACTATTTCTTCTACTGTATCTTCAATGCCAGAAATCCTCTCTTCCATCTCTTGCATTCTGTTGGTTATACTTGCATCCGAAGTTCCTGATCTTTTACTCAGGTTTTCTATTTCCAGCATTCCCTCTGTTTGTGTCTTTTTTATTTTTTCAATTTCCCTTTTCAGTTCTTGGACTGTTTCCTTTGTTTGTTTCATTGATTTTTCATGATTTTCTTTCAGTGCTTTATTGTTTTCTTCCAGGACTTTAATGTTTTCTTCCAGGACTTTATTGTTTTCTTGGAGGGCTTTATTGTTTTCTTCTAATTTGTTTGCCCTTTCCTCTAGTTGTTTACAGCGTTCTTCCAATTTTCTTGTCTTTTCCTCTACACAAGCCTCTACCTTCTTCATGAAGTTACTCATAAGGCTACTTTCTTCTGCTTCTTCCAATTTTTGGTGTTCAGGTCTAGATGTTGGAGGCGAGCTAGGTTCTGGTGATGCTGTATTGCTCTTCATTTTGCTGTATGTACTTCTGCCTTGACGTCTGCCCATCTCCTTGTGGTTCCTTCTTGGTCTTATCAGTGTACTTGTTTCACAAAGAGCTGACAGACTCAGGAAGACTCTCTCTCTTGTCCAAAAGGGAGTTCTCTTGTCCAACTCTTTGGTCCAGAAGGGAAGTCAGGGGCAAGCTCTGGTCCAGAATGGCAGTCGGGGACAGGCTGGGAGCTGGGGGCCGGTCTCTAAGTCTCAGGAAGTGGCTGGGGTCTTGGGCAGATGGGCGTGGGAGCAGGGCGCGGAGATTGCAGGGGCTTCCGGGGGGGCTGGAAAAGGGGATCCCTCCCAGTGGGGCTAGAAGGGGAGCTGTCCGGTGGCCAGAACCTGGTGCCAAGTTGGGCAGGTCCTCCCGGAGTGGCTGGTGCCCAGGGATGGGGTCCAGGCTGGACCCGGGTACTCACCTCTGGTCCAGAAGGGAAGTCCGGGGCAGGCTGGGAGTTGGGGGCCGGTCTCTAAGTCTCAGGAAGTGGCTGGGGTCTCGGGCAGATGGGCGTGGGGGCAGGGCGCGGAGACTGCAGGGGCTGCTGGGGGCTTGGAAAAGGGGATCCCTCCCGGTGGGGCTAGAAGGGGAGCTGTCCGGTGGCCAGAACCCGGCGCCAAGCTGTGCAGGCCTCCCCGGAGTGGCTGGTGCCCAGGGATGGGGTCCGGGTTGGACCCGGGTACTCCTCCTTTGATCTTTTTTGTTGTTGGTGTTGTCTTATTGCTCTAGAACTTCAAGTACTATATTAAATAGACATGGGGAGAGTGGACAGCCTTGTCTTATTCCTGATTTTAGTGGGATCGCTTTGAGTTTCTTTCCATTTAATTTGATGTTGTCTGTCAGCTTGCTGTAAATTGCCTTTATTATGTTTATGTATGTTCGTTGTATTCCTGATCTCTCCAAGACCTTTATCATGAAGGGGTGTTGGATTTTTGTCAAAGGCTTTTTCCACATTTAATGAGATGATCATGTGGATTTTTTTTCAGTTTGTTGATATGATGGATTACACTGACAGATTTTCATATGTTGAACCATTCTTGCCTCTCTGGGATGAAGCATACTTGATCATGGTGGATGATATTTTTGATGTGTTTTTGGATTTAGTTTGCCAGTATTTAATTGATTATTTTTTTGCATCAATGTTTATGAAGGAGATTGGACTGTAATTCTCTTTCTTTGTTGCATGTTTGTGTGGTTTGGGTATTAGGGTAACTGTAGCCTCATAGAAAGAGTTTGGCAATGTTCCTTCTGTTGTATGAAACAATTTGAAGAGTATTGGTATTAGCTCTTCTTTGAAATTCTGATAGAATTCTGCACTGAAATAATCTGGCCCTTGCTGTGGGATGTTCTGTATGGTAAATGTGTTGCTCTGATTGGTCAATAAATAAAACACTGATTAGCCAGTGGCTAGGCAGGAACTATAGGTGGGACTAACAGAGAGGAGAAAAGAAAGAACAGGAAGGCAGAAGGAGTCACTGCCAGCTGCTGCCAGGACAAGCAGCATGTAAAGATGCCGGTAAGCCATGAGCCATGTGGCAAGGTATAGATTTATGGAAATGGATTAATTTAAGCTATAAGAACAGTTAGCAAGAAGCCTGTCACGGCCATACAGTTTGTAAGCAATATAAGTCTCTGTGTTTACTGGGTTGGGTCTGAGTGGCTGTGGGACTGGCCGGTGACAAAGACTTGTCCTGACTGTGGGCAAGGCAGGAAAACTCTAGCTACAGGCCCTGGGCTTTTTTTTCTTTCTTTCTTTTCTTTTCTTTTTTTTTTTTTGGTTGTGAGACTTTTAATGACTGCTTCTATTTCTATAGGAGTTATAGGTTTATTTAAATTGTTTATCTGGTGTTGATTTAATTTGGGTATGTGGTGCCTATCCAGAAAATTGTCCATTTCCTTTAGATTTTCCAATTTTGTGGAATACAGGTTTTAAAGTATGACCTGATGATTCTCTGGATTTCCTCATTGTCAGTTGTTATGGGTCCCTTTTCATTTCTGATTTTTTAATTTGAATATTCTCTCTCTGCTTTTTGGTTAGTTTGGGTAAGGGTTTGTCTATCTTGTTGATTTTCTTAAATAACCAACTCTTTGTTTCATTGATTCTTTGTACTGTTCTCTGTGTTTCTATTCTATCTCTCTGTTTTATTGATTTCCACCCTCAATTTTATTATTTCCTGGTGTCTATTCTTCCTGGGTGAGTTTTCTTCTTTATCTTCTAGAGCTTTCAGATGTGCGGCTATGTTGCTAGTGTGAGATTTCTCCAACTTCCTTATGTGGGCATTTAGCACTATGAATTTTCCTCTTAGCACTGCTTTCATACTGTCCCATAAGTTTTTGTATATTATACATCAGTTTTCACTGAATTCTAGAAAGTTTTTAATTTCTTTCTTTATTTCTTCCTAGACTGGTGGTGATTCAGTTGAGCATTATTCAGTTTCTATGAGTTTGTGGGCTTTCTGTAATTTGTGTTGATGTTGAATTCTGACTTTAAAGCATGGTGGTGGGATAAAAATACAGAAGGTTATTTCAATTTTTTTTTATATCAGTGGAGATTTGTTTTGTGACTGAGTATGTGGTCAGTTTTAGAGAGGGTTCCATGGGGTGCTAAGAAAAGGGTATATTCTCTTGTGTTTCAGGGGAATGTTCTGTAGATGTCTATTAAGTCCATTTGAGTCATAATATCTGTTAGCTCCTTTATTTCTCTGTTAAATTTCTGTCTGACAGACATGTCAATTGGTAAGAGTGGGATGTTGAAGTCTCCCACTATTAGTGTGTGGGGTTTGATGTGCAATTTAAGCTTTAGTAATGTTTCTTTTACACATATGAGTGCCTTTGTATTTGGGGCATAAGCGTTCAGAATTGAGACTTCATCTTGATGGATTTTTCCTGTGATGCAAATGTAATGCACTTAATCTCCTCTTTTGATTAATTTTAGTTTGAAGTCTATTTTGTTAGATATTAGGATAACTACACCAGCTTGTTTCTTAAGTTCATTTGATTGGGAAGACTTTTCCCAGCCCTTTAATGAGAAAGACAGAGGTAGTGTTTGTCATTGACAGTTTGTGTTTCTTGTATGCAGCAGGATGGATACTGCTTTCAGGATGGATACTGTTTTCATAACCATTCTGTTAGCCTGTGTCTTTTATAGGCTAATTTAATCTATTGATATTAAGGGATATTAATGACCAGTGACTGCTAAATCCTGTTATCTTTTGGTAGTAGTGTTGTGTGTTTACCTTCTTTGGGATTTGTTGGTATGGGATTATCTATTGCCTGTGTTTTCATGGGTGCATCTAACTTTAGGTTGGATTTTTTCCTTCTAGAGCTTTTTCTAGGGATGGATTTGTAGATAGGTATTGTTTAAAGCTGGTTTTTATCATGAAATGTCTTGTTTATTCCATCTATGGTGATTGTGTTTTGCTGGGTATAATTTTCTGAGTTGGCATCTGTGGTCTCTTAGTGCATAATGTCTGTCCACATGACCTTCTGGCTTTCAGAGTCTCCACTGAGAAGTCAGGTGTTATTCTGGTGGGTCTACTTTTATATGTTACTTGGCCTTTTTCCTTTGCACCTCTTACTATTTTTTCTTTATTTAGTGATGGAGGGGGTGGTTTCAGTCTATTTGGTGTTCTGTAAGCTTAGTGTATCTTCATAGGCTTTTCCTTCTTTATGTTGGGAAAGTTTTCTTCTATGATTTTGTTGAATGTTTTCTGTGTCTTTGAGCTGGTCTTCTTCTTCTTCTTCTTCTTCTTCTTCTTCTTCTTCTTCTTCTTCTTCTTCTTCTTCTTCTTCTTCTTCTTCTTCTTCTCCTTCTCCTTCTCCTTCTCCTTCTCCTCCTCCTTCTCCTCCTCCTCCTCCTCCTCCTCCTCCTCCTCCTCCTCCTCCTTCTTCTTCTTCTTCTTCTCTCCTCCTCCTATCCCTTTTATTTTCAGGTTTGGTCTTTTCATGGTGTCCTAGGTTTCCTGATGTTTTGTGCTATGACTTTGTTGAATTGAATGTTTTCTTTGACTGGTGAATCTATTTCTCTATCATATCTTCAATGCCAGAGATTCTCTCTTCCTTCTCTTACATTCTGTTCATTATGCTTGTATCTGTAGTTTCTGTTCATTTACTCAGATTTTTTATTTCCAGCACTCCCTTGGTTTGTGTCTTCTTCATTGTTTCTATTTCAGTTTTCAGGTCTTGAATTGTTCCCTTCACCTGTTTGAATGTTTCTAGGTTTTGTTGACTTTCTTTAAGGGATTTATTGATTTCTTCCATTTTTTGTTTGTCTTTTCCTAGATTTCTTTAACAGAAATTTTCATGTCCTCTTTGAATGCCTATATCATCTCATAAAGTCTTTTTAAGGTTGTTTTCTTCTGTTTCTTCTATGTTGGGATGTTCAGGTCTTGCTGATGTAGACCTACTAGGTTCTGCTGGTGCCACATGATATTGGCAGTATTTTTGCACTGGCATCTACCCATCTATTCCTCCATTTGGTGCAAAAGGTGTCTGTGTCTCAGGAAGCTGCTCTTGGTCCAATTGGCACTGGCAGTGTTTGTGTCTCAGGAATATGCTGGGGTCTCTGGTGGCTGGGTGGGCTTGTGAGACAGAGTGAGGCTTGTAGATTGCAGGTTCCAATGCAACTGGGGTTGCAATGGGTGGGAGTATGGGGACATGGTTGTGCCTTTGGGTCTAAGGCCTAGAGGTGGGAGTTGACTGGTTAGGAGAATGATGACTCATCTCTTGATCCAATCTGTGCTGGCAGTGTTTGTGTCTCAGGGAGCAGTTTTGGTCTTGGGGGATGGAGTGAGACCTGTAGGTTACAGTGTCCAATGAGGGAGGTGGTAGTCTGGCCTGCCTGCAGGAGTCCTGTCTGCTGACCTGCAACTGGGGCTGCAATCATGAATAAATATTCATTAGCAAAATGTCATAATTCTTAAAGTTCACTGTGAATAATGTTTGCTTAATAAAAATGCAGAGTCCTCTCTCAGTCTACAAACATTTTGAGTAATCTGTTAGACAAAAACATTCATGTCTCATACTAACATTGTGAGTATGTTTTAGAAAGTTTAAGAATGATGCTTGTAAATATACTTGTATATATGTGATATTGTAGTATTTTTGATATATTATTTCCATATCTTGATGATTGTATCTTTTGTTTTATTCTGTGGTGGTTTGAATTAGAATGGTTCTCATTGGCTCATATATTTAAATGTTTGCATCTCAGTTGGTGGAACTGTTTGAAAAAGATTAGGAAGTATATCCTTGAAGAAGGCATTTCACTGGGGATAGCTTTGGATTTTTAGAAGCCCAAATCATTCCAAGTTAACCAGCCTCTCCCCCCACACCGCTCTGTATCAAATGTAAACTCTCAGCCACTTCTCTAGTATCATCCCTGTCTGTCTGTTGCCATGATCCCACCATGATGATCATGGACTCTAACCCTCTGGAATTTGAAAATATTAAATTCTTTTATAAGTTGCCTTGGTCATGGTATCTTCTCACAGCAATAGATAAGTAACTAAGACACATTCTTAATTGTATTTGCTTGTGTCACTTCTATGTAGACTTGCCCAGATTTTATCTCTAAGATGCTATTAGTATTGTCTTATATATGTGTGATATAGTAATATATATATATATATACATATATATACATACAATTTTTACTGACACCATTTACATTTTATAGCCTTGTGAATTTTATTATTTTCTTCATTAAAAATTTTCTTGTTCTTCTCACTTTTTATATTCCTGTTTAATAACTGATATGTACAAGTTTTCATTTTCCATAAGAATTAATGCCATGATCTAATGGGGGAATGTCTTTCTGTACACTGAGAATATGTATTGCTCTAATTGGTTTATAAATAAAGCCATTTGGCCTATGGCAAGGCAGCTTAGAGGCAGGTGGGAAATTAAAACAGAGAGACAGGAAGAAGGCAGGGGTGGAAGAGGGGGAGGAGACACCAGCAAGCAGCCCAAAGAGCAACATGTAATAGGACACAGGTAAAGCCACAGAACATGTAGTTATACATAGATTAATAGTTATGGATTAATTTAAAATATAAGAACTAGATAACAAGAAGCCTTCCATGACCATAGTTTCAAAATAATACTAGCCTGTGTGTGTTTATTTGGGTCCAAGTGGCTGTGGGACTGGTGGATGAGAGAGATTTGTCTTGACCACAGGCCAGGTGGTCTGTGGACACAGGAAAATTTCCAGTTATAGTGCTCTGATTTTAGGTATTTCTTTAAAAGTCTGAAACCTTAATTTTGAGTTTTGTTTAGTAGAGTGTCATTTAAAATTTTTGATAAATTTTAAGCATTTAATTTCTAGACTTTGTTACAGATGTTTGGCTCATCGTATTGTGTACAAATATTATCACTCATGTAATTTTCAGGAAGTCATTGACAGTTGTTGCGAGAATGGCAGCCACTCTATTCAGGCTGTGACTACTTTGGAAAACAAGTTTTAGCTTTGTAAGACACACATTTTCCCACTTGTTACATTATATCTGCATTTTATATAATGTCAACAGTCGTAATTTTTTGTGATGGCTTTAACTGCAACTAAATCCATCACAAAACTGTACTTCTTCAATATATATGGTTTCTTATAGTGATTGCTTATATGTACCCTTTCTCTGGCTGTGTTGATCTAGTCAAACTGACCAAGAGAATATGGTTTCTGATCAGGGCTAGAGGGGCCTTAACTAATCCCAAGCATGTGTAAACCCACTGTATGAACAGGCAGAGAGCTTTAAAAGGCACATTCTAACTCTGTTAACATTGACACCTTTCTTTCTCTAGTGACACAGACACTTTGGCTAAATACAGGCTTTTTAGTCTCTTGTATGAAATTCATTGAGGAAATTCTTTACATGATCTTAACAAATATTGATTAGCAAAGACTTGTCATTGCTGGCTTTTTCCTTTTGGTTTCTGTCCCTTCTATGTGCATGGTGTACCATCAAAGAAAATTTTAAAGATGATATTTTTAGCCAGATGCCGTCATGTGCATTCTTTTCATTGTGAAAACTTTTTTTGTTTGCTCAGATAATTGCATTAGCTTACATCATTGTCCAGCTCTCATTCTCTATTAATATTGAGACAGAGTATATGTACCTTAATTGTTTCTTCATTAAATTTTGTCAAGAATCTTTCAATTAAATACTGGTTTATTTAATAGAAATCTGATGACTTGAATAAAATTCAATTTTCACGGATCTGAAAACATACTTGGTAAATGGATTCAGTGAGCAAAAGTCTCTTCTTCCTTTAATTGTACCAAAAAGAGTCCTGAGATGCAGTGACAGCATCTCTAACCTTACCGAATCCTTAGTGGAAATTCCACAGTACTTTTATTTGAAATGTGACCTTTTCAAAAGGTGACCCATTGTAGCTCATCACCATCTAACTTAAATGATGCAATGTTACTAATTAGTGAAAAGTATAACATGTGTCATTTAAAGTTTTAAAAAGTGCCATAGTTTAAAAGTCTTGAAGCCCTGATTGACACAGACCTGAATTCTATAATTAACTGATTGTACCCCAGCAATAGCTCATTAAGGAAAAGAATAAAGCGAAGCTGAGCCTATATCATTCATAATGAAGTAAATGAGGTTTCCTTCTCTATGCTTTGTAGGTCACACTTGAGTCATTTTGGCAACTTGAATAATTACTTTCCAGAATTATGTAACATTTCATGGCTGTATGTCTAATATATATTAGTTAGTAATATTTTACAGAAATTAGTCTTATAAGTTTTGGATAATTTTCTCTAATTTGTGGAAAGGCTAATATATATGACCACTGTAAATTTTAGGATTTTAAGGGACTGGTTTAAATATACAATTTGGCAATAAACATTTTAAGGAAATAATAAAATATGGAAAATGATTTGCATGATTTACACATCAAACGTAAAAGCTCATGAATGAGAAGACCCTTGACATATTCTACATGCATGTGATTTCTCAAGCTATAAGTATCATGATAAGTCATCTAGGTTAGAACAGAAAAGGCACACTGAGGTTTTCTTACCAACAAGATGGCTCAGTTGTTGTTCATTCTTTCTATGGAAATTCCTATTAATCTGTAATCATAAATGCTTTATATTATGAACTGGTTTTGATGGAATCTGTCCTTAAACAATTCTTCTGACTCTCATTGTCTTCTTGTCAGTCTACACCGTTTTATACTTCAATTGTCTTCCTTCATATAGTCTTCCTAATTTATTATATGCCTAAAATCTTGTTTCTGGTCAGTATAAGAGGAATCTATTCTGTATTAAGTGATGAATTCTTGGCTGTTTCTTAGATCTTCTAATAATTTGCCTATGTGAATAAAAGGTCTGAACTTTAGGAATAGTTGTAGATTTCATATTATTGATTTGTGTGTGTGTGTGTGGCGGGGGCAGCCCAATTGACTTTGATGGCTTTAAATAAAAGGAAACAGAGTTAAGTGAATGGGGAAAGGACTTAAGGCAGGGGAGTGAATATGGTCAAAAGATGTGTAAAATGCTCAAAGAACTAATTTTTTTTTTCAAATCAGAAGGAGCTACAGAACAGTATAAATCAAATATTCTATAAAATAAAACCTGGCTTCTGCAGGTTATGGAAGAAAGTAGCAGGAATGTGCGTTTTGATAATGCAAGTTGTAAAATACTCAAGCTTCTGCTTGTTTTTCAGTAAGGAATTCTCAAACAAAGGAGACAGAAAAAACAGACCATAGCCCCAAACAGAATGAATCTAAAGGAACTAAACACAGCCAAACGTGGCTCAGAGTATTTATACAAGGTCAAAGCAGAGCTTTAGTCTAAAATAAAATTTCATATTTACTTTGAAACTTTAACAAACAACTATAGAAAATGTAAAGAAAATGGCATAAAAATTTCACAACAAAAACGTGTTTAAAATGTTTTCAGGAAATTCTTTAGTTTCTTTTAAAGTGCAAGATAAAGTCTTAAAAAAACTAAAATTTATCTGGGGTATACAAATGGTAGAAGTATGTACAAAATATTTTCTAATATCGATAAACACAACTTTCAGAGCTTTAAACAAACATAAACAAGACTGTAGACCAATTTCTGATAAAATTCAATAAATTGTAAATGTCAATAAAATTAATTCTAGATGAATACTAGAAGTAGTTATAATGTAAACTCTCAATATATCATTAGAAATATACCCAGGCATCCAAAGGTATATCCAAAGCTTTTAATTCTCAAGGATAGCACCAAAAAAATCCATCGAGGACAGTCTTAATAAATGGTTTCAAGAAGACTGGAAATCTAGTAGAATAAAGAAATTGAACTATATTTTTTTCATGCTGGGTGATAGAATAATTCTAAATGAATGAAAGATCTAGATTGGAGACTTGAAATTCTCAAAGTAATAGAAGATACCCAAAGAAACACTTCGAACAAGGGCACATTTTTTAATCGAATCATAAAAGCACAGGAAAAAAAAAGCAAAAATGGAAAATATGATTTTATTAAACTAAGAATCTTCTGCATTGCAAAGATAATAACCAGAATGAAGAGATAACCTACAGAATGGAAGAAAAAGCAATTGCCAAATGGTCATTTGACAAAACCTTAGTATTCAGAGGTTATAAACTAAACTAAAACACCAAAACTAAAACCAAACCAAACAAACAAATAAAAGATGGAACACAAAACCCAGAAAATAAAGTTATTAATGATATGAACAGGCATTTCTCAAAAGTTGAAATACAAAAGGCCAACAAACACAGAGAAATATTTAACACATGCCATCAAAGAAATGCACACATAACCTACAGTGAAATCACTGAATTCAAGTTAGAGTGGCCACATTAAAACAAAAGCTAGACAAATATCCACCTTCCAAAAATCTCACAAAGTGATTAAGAATCAAAAAAGCAGATGCCATAGAGGAAAAAGAACCCTTACACATTATTGGAGGAAGTACAAATTAACACAAGTATTGTGGAAAACTCCACAACTATTATGGAGATTTCTCAAGAAATGAAAACTGCATCTCTCATATGATCAAGGTATTTATTGAACTTCTGGGCCAATAGTCAAAGGGATAAAATCAGTAGACCAAAACAATCATACCCATAATGATAAAGGTATAAAGTCAGCCTAATTTCAACTGCAGATGGAAAGATAGTATTATATCTATGCACAATTGAGTCTTACTCAGGCATAAAGGAAATCTTGACATTTGGTGCAAAACAGAACTAGAGAATACAGTACTAAGTAAAATAAGCCAGATACAAATGGCAAGTGCCACATGCTCTCTATTTCATGTTACAGATAAAAAATGTACATGAATTCAAAATAGTAAATCCTAGAAATCAGGAAGAGGAAGAATGAAGGTAGATCAGTGCATGCTGTATGAATGTGTAGACATATGACAATAAAACACATTCATATGTAATGTGTACAGTTTAAAATGTTATTAACATCCAAATATAGAGATTTAAAAGTCTTTCCATTTCAAAAATTAAAGAAGAAAGTAAATTACAATTTTGGTATGGTTGTACTGAGTCTGGAAGTATAATGCACCATTATTAGACATATAAATGTCTAGAAGCTTGCTGATAGGAGACTAAAAAAAAAACTACTTTAAAAAATACAGTTGTCCTGAGTTGGAGACACGGCTCAGCATTTAAGAGACCCAGCTGCTCTTACAAATGACCTGGGTTCAATTTCTATAACCCACATGGTAGTTCACAACTGACTGCACCTCTCATTCCAAGGAATCTGACACCTTCTTCTTGCATCCCTGGGAAGCAGTCATGTATGCAAACAGGGTACATACATATGTGCAGGCCAAACATTCATACATATAAGTAAAAAGTAAAAATTTTAAAATGCAGTTATTTCTACCTTTTCCTAGTACTTGAATCTTATTCCAAAATAATAACAACAATCATAAAATTATAACATAATCCTCACCCTAACATTATTTGTTGCAATGTAGATCAACAGTAAAATGTTGGATGGTGCTGCATCAGTGAGTCTTAGTGAACATATTCAGTGGAGTGAATACTGACAATGATATTCAGTAGAGTGTCAAAATTTTATACATGTATACATGTCTATTCATTTTTATAAATATTCCTTCATGATGTAGATGTATGTATTCATCAAATTTCATCTATTTATAACTGAATGTCAATCATATTGCAATATTACCAATATGCTAGGAATTATCTCTCCCTGTGTGTGTGTGTGTGTGTGTGTGTGTGTGTGTATGTGTGTGTGCATTCTTTCTTGTTAAAAATCATTTTCATTGTGGAAATTTGTTCCTATAAATTATTGCATGTATAATCTGAATGTTGCCCTGTTTATTATTATTATTATTATTATTATTATTATTATTATTATTATTATTACTATGGTTATTGTTGTCGCTTTACTATCATGGATTTTATGTCTTAATCGAGAAGTTGACCTACTATGTACAGGATGGTAATGAAGGATATTTTCTACCACTTGGCTAATGTTTCAATACTTAGCTAAGAATTATGGATTCTCTAACTTGCTGATGGGGAAATCAACATGATTGAAGCAGCAGCCGATAGGAATAGAAGAAAATTGAAATACCTCCCTCATAAGATTTAGATTAAATGGCTGAAATTTCTTTCCTAACACAGTGAAAGGAGATTGTCCATTCTCCAAGCTTCCTGAAAATAAGAAGACTGTGAATTTAGATTTAGAGGCAGAACTTAGAATGTGATCAGTGAAATCAGAGAGAATATAAGTGGGGCTGCCTCATACATAATTTAAAATGTTTGTATTTCTCAATTACAACACTTGTATTAACAAATTCTAATGTTACCAAATATGACTATTAGCATAATTTAAAACTTTTTGAACATGTATATACTCCATGAACAAAATTGATATTTCAATATAAACTAAGATGTGGCTGTATACTTTTTTTTTCTTTTACAGAATGCTGGCACTGTTGTATTTGTTGTATTATTGAGTGAATTTGTTGGCTGTGTGTATACATGTACATACATTTATATGCATGTTTTATGAAATGAAACCTCAGCTTAAAGTATATGATTATTTTTTATTACTTTGAAAATATCAAGTCATTCTAAAAATGAGCAAGTAATGTTATATAAAAAGAATATAGGTCCATTGGACAGCTTAACAGGTAAAATCATTGTACCACCCTGATGAATTAAGTTTTATTCCTGGTATCGATGGTGGAAGGAGATCACTGATCTCTTCTGTGCCCCACATTCCCATTGTGGCACATATACACTTAGATACACACACACACACACACACACACACACACACACACACACACACACACACCTTTCTCTTACTTACACACACATAAATAAAATAAAACTTTAAAATTTAGAATTTATATTGAAGAGGGTTCTTAAAATTGAGAACAGTAAAAGGTATATTTAAAACAATTGTATAGTTCTCAGCAGGTATCTATGATAGCCACAGAAACAGGATCTTCAAAAAAGATAACACTTAGATCACTCTCCTGCCTACTGTAGTGGGAGGCGAGGCACAGCAGGGAAAAATGATGCCATGGGGCAGGGCCACTGGTCTCCGGCCACAGTTGCTGGAGCCTGGTTCCTCATCATTCACTACCCTGCTGGTGACTAGATCCCAGTTGTTATCTGCGTCCTTTGCTCTGTTCAACACCAAAACCTTCTGAGTGCCTAATTAGTGCTCTGAACACCCATCATGCACCTGAACTGCAAGCTCCCCTGCAGCCTACTTCAGTAAGTAGGTTTCTAGGCTCTTCCTTGGGGAAATGAAAATCTAATACAGAAAATATCCCAAATAAGAGAAGGATCTCCAAAATCTTTCGGGAACTATGATTGAAACATTTACTAGAGTCAATTCTTTTGCTGTCCCAGTTCAAAGTATTCCCTCTTCCAAGCTTCAACACTCTAGCAATTAACAACAGCCACAAAACACATTAATTTAATAAAGTAACTGTCAGTTGTATAGGTAAAACTTTTCTCTGCCTCCAAATGTATGCAATGAAGATGCAGTGGTTAATGTGATCTGCTTAAATTTAGATTTCCATTTTCTTTTTTTCTTTTATAATTAATTTAATTTTACATATCAACCACGAATTCCCCTGTCCTTCCTCCTCCTGCGCCCCCCCCCACCGTTCCCCCAACCCACCCCCCCCATTCCCACCTCCTCCAAGGCAAGGACTCCCCTGGGGATTCAGCTCAGCCTGGTAGATTCAGTTGAGACAGGTCCAGTCCCCTCCTCCCTACACCAAAGCTGAGCAAAGTGCCCCAGCATAGACCCTAGGTTCCAAAAAGTCAGTTCATGCACTAAGGACAGGTCCCAGTCCTACTGCCTGGGGGCCTCCTATATAGTTCAAGCTAATCGACTGTCTCTCTTATCCAGAAGGCCTGCTCCAGTTCCATGGGGGCTCCTCAGCTATTGGTTCATAAGAGATCAAGAAGGGCATTACATACTAATCAGAGAAAAGATCCACCAGAAAGAGGAGGGTTTATATGAGTGAGAATTGTTGAGACCAAGGTTGGATAAAGCACAGGGACAAATAGCAAAACTAATGGAAACACATGAACTATGAACCAAAGGCTGAGGGGCCCCCAATTGGATCAGGCCCTCTGAATAGGTGAGACAGTTGATTGGCTTGATCTGTTTGGGAGGCATCTAGGCAGTGGTACCCGGTCCTGGGCTCATTGCATGAGTTGGCTGTTTGAAACCTGGGACTTATGCAGGGACGCTTGGCTCAATCTGGGAGGAGGGGACTGGAGCTGCCTGGACTGAGTCTACCAGGTTGATCTCAGCCCTCGGGGGAGGCTTTGCCCTGGAGGAGGTGGGAATGGGGGCAAGGGGAGGAGGGTAGGAAGGGGGAGAACAAGGGAATCCGTGGCTGTTATGTAGAACTAAATGGTATTGTAAAATAAAATAAAAGGAAAAAAATCCAAATACATAAAAACAAAAACAAAAAAAACTTGTTATAGTAACAAACTTTGAATCTGTAAAAACTTATATGCCGATGTAAAAAAAAAAAAGACTCAAAAGTATAACAATAAAGCCAAATACCTTTCTCTCCAAGAAAAAAAAAAGAAGTTTCAATTCTGAACATTTATGCCCCAAACACAAGGGTACCCACATATGTAAAGGAAACATTACTAAACCTTAAACCACATATAAAACTCCACACATTAATAGTGGAAGACTTCAACACCCCACTCTCACCACTGGACAGATCTGCCAAATCAAAACTTAACAGAGAAATAAAGGACTTAACTGATGTTATGACTCAAATGGACTTAATATCTACAGAACATTCCATCCTAACAAAAAAGAATATACCTTCTTCTCAGCACCCCGTGGAACCTTCTCTAAAATCGACCACATAATTGGCCACAAAGCAAATCTCAACAGACACAAAACAATGGAATATCCATTTTCATTTTATGTCTCTTTCAATCAAAAAGAAGCATATCCCTATTCTGTAAACTATATTGCTACAACTATCTACCAGTAAAATAGCCCATGAATAAAAAAGAAAGACAAAGAAAGTGGGGGGAATAAACTAAAGTCCCGCTGTCTATTCAGGATACTGACCAAGAAAACATATGACTAGACACCTCAGTTGATGCAAACAAGGTGCATTGTGATATTCCTGAGTTCCTAGCCTCCAGAGGAAGTTGGCACAAGACCCAAAGTGACTCCATCACTTTTTCCATGTTTGGTTTCAGCCTCCTCCCGGGTCAAGTGCTGGACTTTGCACAGGGTCCATTTTTTTTAATGCCACCCTGGAGACTTAAAGAAAGTGTATGTATTCCAGATACGGCCACTATTTTAGTGGCTCTTCAAACAACCTGGCTAACACACCCGGAAAAGCAGGAGAGGCAGGGAAAGGATGGCTCTCTGCCTGATTGGTTACCTTTGATGGTGGAGAGAGAGTTAAGGAATGATGAAGGTTACAATACACTCAATGCTTCCACTTGCTGCCTATAGTGGATTATTCCTGTAAGTATCAGTTTCATGCCACATCCCCCAAACTCCTTTTGTCCCCTTAGGAAGCTGAGGGAGTGTGAAGATGCACTAGCCAGCATTTGTTTTCCTTCTCTTTTGTTTCTGTTTCTATTTTAATATCGATTCCCTGGATTCTAAAATCATCTCTGAAGCAGTAGCATATATATTTTGCTTTATACTACATTTTCTAAATTCAGGTTCAGGTATGGTACAAGAGTGTGATCCCCTGTTTTCCATGCACAGATCTGGCTGAGAGACATCTGTAAGGTCAAATGATTAATCATTGTAGGATATATGGTAAGGCCTTAACATCTGCAATTTGAGGACTATTGTCTGAATTTGTCCATGTTAGTTTTTGCTCAGAAGTTCAGTTAGCAATAAGGTTATGACTAAGTCCAGGGATGAAGACGCTGAAAGAATGGTGTCAAGAATAAAGTAAAAAACTACATCAAGAGTAAATGCTAGTGTGGTTTGGACAAATTATCATCTCTTCAAGATGGAAATCAGTTACTCCCTGGAAAGTCCAGTTGTGAGGATTCAGCACTCTCCAGATGGAAGTGGTCCAGCATTTTAAAATGCGATTATAAAGCTTGCGTGGTCCATAGAGAATAATACATGTAGGTTCGGTATGTTTCACTGGTGCTGAGAATGTGTATATTGAGGTGGTAACCTAATTATACTGAAATGTGATTTTGATTGTATGTTAATAAATAAAGTTGCCCGGGGGTCAGAGCTATTAGAGCCATAGCA
The DNA here is from genome assembly GCF_049852395.1 of Peromyscus maniculatus bairdii. Classification (NCBI taxonomy): domain Eukaryota; kingdom Metazoa; phylum Chordata; class Mammalia; order Rodentia; family Cricetidae; genus Peromyscus; species Peromyscus maniculatus. The sequence continues at coordinate 82,788,784 of NC_134858.1, forward strand.
AGAGTGTGGCGGTGGTGGCACACGCCTTTAATCCTAGCATTCCAGAGATAGAAATCCCTCTGGATCTCTGTGAGTTCAAGGCCACATTGGAAATAGCCAAGCATGGTGGTGACACACTCCTTTAATCCCAGATAAGTTAAAACCTTCCTTTTTTAAAAAAAGAAAAGGGGAAGTGCTGTGGGATGTTCTGTATGTCCTGTGGGAGCCCTTCTTGGGTTCTTTGTGGCGTTACCCAGCAGGTCCGCATAGAGGATGATTAGGACCATGGGCAGATGTCTGAGATGGTCTGCACTTGGCTGTGCTGGGGGATGGTCTGTATGTCAAGTTGTTCTGATTGATCAATAAATAAAACCTGATTGGCTGTGGCTAGGCAGGAAGGATAGGCGGGACTAACAGAGAGGAGAAATAAAAGGACAGGAAGGCAGAAGGACTGATTGCAGCCGCCGCCATGACCAGCAGCATGTGAAGATGCCGGTAAGCCACCAGCCACGTGGCAAGGTACAGATTTATGGAAATGGACTAATTTAAGCTATAAGCACAGTTAGCAAGAAGCCTGCCACGGCCATACAGTTTATAAGTGATATAAGCGTCTGAGTGATTATTTTATAAGTGGATTGTGGGACTGCGGGTGACAAAGATTTGTCCTGACTGTGGGCAAGGCAGGAAAACTCTAGCAACAGTATATACAGCAGAAACAAGAGCCAATGAGCTGCAGAATGTGAAAGTGTTGTTGCTGCATACCCATTGGAGAAAGGAGGCTTGGCAAGAGGCCACAGTAAAGGTGCCAGAGAATGGAGTGATCCTCTGAAGTAGGCAGTTTTGGGTGAGCATTTTAATCTTGGATAATACTTTCAGACTCTACATCAATCCAAAAGTTCTATGTATATTCTTCTGTTCAAAGGAAGTTTGTAAACTATCTTTACATACCAACATACTCAGGTTCTCTGTGTAGTTTTTCACTGCTCCTTTATGCAGTTCCTTATCCTTTTCTCTTCCAGCTTCCTCTTTTGCCAAGATAGACAGTACATCAAATTGCAAGTATAGCTGACATGTACTAACTCTTTCATTCCTGTTTCTAGCATTTTACAAAAGATGTACAATTTATCTTTTGGCTTACTTTTATAGAATGCTTTCTTATCTGTAGATGTATGTTGAGGGAAAGTTGGAAGCAATAAATACAGTAGAAACATGAGGTATTTGTTTATAGCTCCTGCTCACATTCTCCTTTCATTAATTAGATCTGAGGGGAAAGTTTGATTTCTTTTGCTCACCCAAGTAGCTAATATCTCATTTGTGATAAACAGACAGTGTACCTGGTCATCAAATTCTATCAGGTCTTTGGTTTCCATCTGGACCTAATAATAAATTAGAATTATTTTCCAAAAGAGAATAGCTAATTTTCAAGGATATCCTGGGTTAAAAACAAAAACAAACAAACAAACAAACAAACAAAAAGCAGTCCAAAAGAAAACAAAAACAGGACTCATTGCCATGAGTCCCTGTGTAATAGTTCATCAAAAATACTTTACCATTATCTGGCTTGCAACATACAGTTTCAGTGATATTGGATTCCTTTGTCCTGGCTCTGTGAAAGAGCTCCTGCCAGACATTCCAATCAGTTAGCCTATCTTCTATTTTCTCTCTCAATACTGGTAGAATTTGGAGGTTTTCAATAAATGACTCAGAACAATATATTCAAATTAAGTTCTGACTTTCAACAAAATCCAAAAGAATACACAATATCTTATGTTCCATCCTTTGTGCAAAAGACAGCAAGGTGAAACAAACTATTTTTCGTTTTCAAAGGAATGTCTTGAAATTCCTAGATTCTGAATTCACCAGAGCATCAGTGAGCTTCATCTTCATGTTTCTTTTCTCTTTTTCCTTGGTAATAATGTCTTCTCAGTCATCCAGCATACCTGCTGCTTGCTGTCCAATACATTCTGTGAGCCTAGTATGGTCAATGCAACAAGGCAGCCATAGCCTTCCTGAGATTTAAAGGTCTTAAGTAGTACAGAACACTGGAGTGAATTAATAAAGGTGTAATGTTGCCCTCATTAAAATAAAACAGACAACTCCCTACTATTTTTTGTTAACTTTGGAGATCCAGATATTTCTAAGTTGCTATATTTTTCTGATATGCATAGAAAGACATGATCAGAATACAATCTAAAATAACAATGACAATAGGAATTGATGGGTTTATAACATTCAACTCATCCCCCAGGGTCCACCTACCTTCCTCAGGGGACCGTGAGTATTGTAAATCACAGTGCCATTGAGCTCACTATCTCTACATTTCTTGCCTTTGTTTTAAGCACTCATTTCCAAGACTTAACCAGGAATAGAGCAATACAAATGTCTTAGCTTTTTGAGGCTCAGGACAATGATCAAATCCTACTGGGCTTCTTCACACATTGTAGCTGGAGGGCTTCTCTCCAGGTTCCCCAAGCCCCGCAGTCCCACAATCCACTTATAAAATAATCACTCAGACGCTTATATCACTTATAAACTGTATGGCCGTGGCAGGCTTCTTGCTAACTGTTCTTTTATCTTAAATTAACCCATTTCTATAAATCTATACCTTGCCACGTGGCTGGTGGCTTACCAGAGTCTCTACATGCTGCTTGTCCTGGCGGTGGCTGCAGTGTCTCTCCGCCTCAGCCTTCTCCTTCCCAGCATTCTCCTCTCTCCTTGTCCCACCTACTTCCTGCCTGGCCACTGGCCAACCAGTGTTTTATTTATTGACCAATCAGAGCAATTTGACATATAGACCGTCCCACAGCACTTCCCCTTTCTTTTTTTTAAAAAGAAGGTTTTAACTTTTACACATCTCCAAAGTCAGCTTGGTATATTTGGGAATTTGGGCGTAGCTTCTCTTACTACTTCCTGCTGGAGGGGGGCGCTGTATCTTATGGGGACACAAAGAAAATTTTAGGATCATGGAGTAGTCCGTGAGACTGTATCGTCTGAGCCAGTTGCCTTGAAACGATTCTGGATTTTGGATCATCTGGGCCATGGTGTCTTCAGAGACCTTTCAGGTGGTCTTGGCTGGTCAAACCTGATGTATCTTAATCTGGAACAAATCCACAGCCTCTGGCTTTCTGTAGAAACAAAAGCAGAGCCTCTTTTCCAAAGCAACATATCCTTACATCCAAATTTTGAAGTCAAGTTACCTTCAAAATATACATTTTGGCATAACTCAACAGCTTTTGCAATCAAATGTTTTTCTTCAGCTACAAATATCAGAGAGAACATAATCCAGATTCTCTGTGTGATAGCCATCTTTATGTGGCTTATTTTTCATATTACCTTGAGCCTATTGCTTTAAACAGAAGCCTTCTAAGCCTGAAACGGCGCTGTGGCTGCTGGCTCCGCCCACTTCAGCTTCCCAACATGGCGGTGGTACGTTTCCCACCAGCTCTGGGAGCCATCAACTCTCAGAAATAGTGGGTCTATGCTTCTATCAAAGCAGTGTGTAGCCCAGAAACCTCTTTTTGTTTTGTACTAGCAAAAGCTAAATCCACCATGCAGCTTAATGTGCCACTTGCAGAGGCCTCATTCCCGCCATACTGCAGGTCAAGCACACACGCCAGGAACCCGCCAGTAACTCAAACCGGCAGGCTGCCGCTCATTTGAAAGAGACAATTAGGAAGCTGTTTTTAGCTCCATTTTAGAATCTTTTCTCAGGTTTTAGGTAGAAACTTTTGCCAACACGTTGGGCGCCATTTTGTAGCTGGAGGGCTTCTCTCCAGGTTCCCCAAGCCCCGCAGTCCCACAATCCACTTATAAAATAATCACTCAGACGCTTATATCACTTATAAACTGTATGGCCGTGGCAGGCTTCTTGCTAACTGTTCTTTTATCTTAAATTAACCCATTTCTATAAATCTATACCTTGCCACGTGGCTGGTGGCTTACCAGAGTCTCTACATGCTGCTTGTCCTGGCGGTGGCTGCAGTGTCTCTCCGCCTCAGCCTTCTCCTTCCCAGCATTCTCCTCTCTCCTTGTCCCACCTACTTCCTGCCTGGCCACTGGCCAACCAGTGTTTTATTTATTGACCAATCAGAGCAATTTGACATATAGACCGTCCCACAGCAACACATTATCTTTTAGACTATAGGACAGAAGTTTGCTAAGGATTTTCTTTCAGTTGTTTATAAGTTTTAATATCACCTTAACTTAGGAACCAAAGTAACAGCCACTTGTTTGATTCAAAGATCCACTAGGCCACAGAACACATTGAAGAAAAGTTTCCATATACTAACTCACTCTAAAAAAGCTACCACATGGACCTGTGGATTAAGTACCATTCTGGATTTCTAAGCATTATAATTAGCATGGAAACAGTGCTAACAAAAATAGTCTGGAATTTTCCATTTCCTGGTACATTAGTGCTCTCCTAAATGACTGGAGCTGCCTTACAGAAATTGGAATAAAATTTACAGCATGTGCTTCTGACATCACAAATTCTTTCTCAGCTCTGTTCACTGCTTCATGTCAGGTTTTTCTGTTCTCCACGCTACACTAAGAATTCAGATACCCATACAGAACAAAGTTTTAATAAACAAGTCCAGTGCCAATACTGGTATCCATTTTCCTTCTAAAACTTCCTGTTTGAATTGAAAGAAGCAAGTAAAAGGTCATTGCCATGGAAGTAATTTATGAATGCCACTGTCCAAATTAATGAAATATGGTTTTATAATTATATTAAGCTAACTCAAAAAATTTTAACAGTAAAAATATCCAAAAAGATATAAAAAAAATAATCTTGTCAACTTATTGACAAGTGAACAAACCAGCCAAGCACCCACGTCTCTAATACTCTTTATTTCTTGCCCACAGGCAACAAACTTGCCACGCAATTGCTTTTCAGCCATGGTTATTTTTGCAGTACAGTTTTCATCCATGGTCTTAAATGAAGTAAAAGATTGAACATATATGCTATGCATTAGACATTGTAAGCATCTGATTATCACATTGATATAATGCTCAAAAGAAGACAGTACTTGTCTTTAAATGCAGTTGACCTAGATAAGATAGTTTGCTGATGATTAAAGGTGACAGGGCATGAAGCTAAAACTCACCTACACAAGGCAAACTGTCACAAGAACAGTATGCACCGTTTTTATATCTGAAACATCAGAAAGTTTGCCAAATAGATACGATACTGACAAGTTTCTTGAGTTTAGACTAGAAATTTAAGTTTTGAGATCTCTCTGTCTGAAACCGGAAGTAGAAATAGAAATTCCTGTATTGCTGATTTAACAAGTAGAAAGCTCATATGCAATTTGCTGCAGAACTATTTAAGTATACAGTATACAAGCTGTATATGTGGCAAAACATACAAATATGAGTGTTCTGAGTGAAGACCTTTTGGAGGAAAAAGAATAGATCATGTGCATATGGATCTGTACCAAGATGTGTGGCTGCACTGTCTTTCCTACTTCAATGGCCCCAATTCCATGACTCCTTACTAATGAATGTGTGCATTGGGGCCTAACACATGTTGGGCCTGAGGGCTTTGGGTGTCCTTGACTTGTATGGTGATGAAATAATGAAATAAAACAGTGTTACAGACACTGTATAAGTCAACATTAAGATCTGGATACTTGGCTGGTGGGTTCACTCTGTTCAATATTATTCTGTGATCTTAAAAAGATCCCCCTCACTCAAGCACGTTAAAGCTACTTTTTCATACTGTTCATATGGAAGTGGGTCTTGTTAGCTTTATTACTGGTCTGAGCTAAAAAGTAGGAGTTCTGGTGTCCATAGAAATTTTCCTAGTCACATATTTCTATATCCCCAAATTCTTGAATTGGAGTTCATAATGAGGAATTTAAGAGATGCTATGTATATGACTTGGGTTTTCCTCAGGACTCCACGCTGGACAGCATCCTCAGAATCAACACTTTCTTGAAGTTATTTTGTTTATTTGTCTGGGTGTTGTGGGGGTTAACTGTAGCTCTACAGTGCCCTTCAACATGATCTTCCTGAAGACTCAAAATTCCCTCTGATTTGTGTACTTTCTATCCTAAACGGTAACTGGAGCCTGAAGAACTTCTCTTCCTATAACTTTCGCTGTACTCACCATGGAAAACACAAACTATCACCAAAAGCAAATTAACACTGAGAACAAATATCCAAAATCTTTCATTCTGATGGATTTTAACCCAATGGTTTTAAATAAAACTAGGTAAATATTGTCTTATAAATGAAGTCTACAATCCATAATTTATATTGACACTTTACCAGATACTAAAGTGTGATAATATATATATATTATATATGTAAAATGTGTCTATATAACATTCCTACAGGAATATCTAATATAATTAATATAATATAATACAACATAATATAATATAGTTTATATTATATTATATATCCCTATACAAATATATCCTTCTAACCCAAGGGAAAATTTTGATTATTTTTAAAAGTTATAAATGGTAGGCTTTAGGGATATGATGGGGACTACATTCAAAATAAAATATAGTTGTTTAAAAGTTTAAAAAAAGTACGTAAAGTGCTCATAATAACAGAAATGTCAGTTCTCATATTTTTGTCATAATAGGAACACATAGCACCAATGGCAAACCTAATCTCCACTCCAGTAATCTATGAAGTGATTATGGAAATTGTGAGTCTAAATTTTCATTATAGTGTTTATATTAGTATGGAAAAAAACAATGTCCTATAAAATCAGAACAGTATGATAGGTAATATTTGTAACAAGTAAAACATTGTGGCAAAAATTTGAAAGTGCTATTTTCTATATTTTATATTGTATTGTTTGCAGTGTAAGTGATTTAGATAACCTTCTTCATTTTCTTTTTTTTTGGTATTTTTATTTATTTATTTATTTATTAATTAATTTATTTATTTTACAATACTATTCAGTTCTACATAATAGCCACAGATTCCCTTGTTCTCTCCCTTCCTGCCCCCCTCCCCTTCCCCCCAGCCCACACCCCATTCCCACCTCTTCCAGATCAAGATCTCCTCCAGATCAAGGTCTCCCCTGAGGACTGGGATCGACCTGATAGACTCAGTCCAGGCAGGTCCAGTCCCCTTCTCCCAGATTGAGCCAAGCGTCCCTGCATAAGTCCCAGAGCTAAAGAGGCCCACAGATATCCACAAAGATACCCCCACAAAAGACTGCTGGCAATGGTCGAGAGACAGCCGGGACTGACCTACTCTGGTGATGGGATGGCCAAACACCCTAATAGTTGTGCCATAAACCCCATCCAAGGACTGAGGAATCTGGATGCAGACATCCATGGCTAGGCCCCTGGTGGAGCGCTGGGAGTCTAATTAGTGAGAAAGAGGAGGGTTTATATGAGCGAGAATTGTTGAAACCAAGGTTGGATAAAGCACAGGGACAAATAGCCAAACGAATGGAAACACATGAACTATGAACCAAAGGCTGAGGGGCCCCCAACTGGATCAGGCCCTCTGAATAGGTGAGACAGTTGATTGGGTTGATCTGTTTGGGAGGCATCTAGGCAGTGGTACCAGGTCCTGGGTTCGTTTCATTTTCTTTCTGTTGCTTCAAACTCACTTATGGAAGAGTACTCACCCACAGCAAAGAAAAGCTTCATGTTGTGCCTGGCGGAGATGATAATATGACAAGCATAAACATTTTCTTGTGGATTTCCAGGGTAATGGAAGCAAAATGGTTATGTAACAATTATAGTTATTAGAAGGCTTTCAAACTTCAATGAGGGAAAGAAAGTTTCCACAACATAGAGATACACCTTGCCTTGAAGGGGCATTCTCCGGAAGTAATGTAATCTCCAAATGTGCAATTTTCATAATTGAACTTTCTTCTCTTATTATAACAAACATTCCTGAACACACAGCTCCATCCAAGAATTGCATTTATAGCAAGAATTTAAATTCACCTGCATGTTCTTTGCCCATGTGCCTATTACCTCTTTTAGAAGAAAAGTTCCATGTGTAATTTTTGAAGTTCCTGCTATTTTCCTTTTCTATTTTGCTGTACTCAAAATCTTTAAATACTTACCAATTATGCATGGGGCTGTTTTACTTTTTTTTTTTTTATTGTGTAGAGAACGCCTCACACTGTGCATAATTGCCCATTGCTCGCTCTTTTCTCAAAATGATGTTGCTAGATATTTCTGGTGTTCACATATCTTTTTTTCTTTCTCAGTTGAGGTCCTGAGGTTAGTTTTAACCAACACACATGTGACATATAAGTAATATATGCAACGAATGGACTGCAGTTGTTAATTGTCAGCGTATGACTTGGATAATATGTTCTTGTGGAAGACCTTGTTATTGAGATGATGTGGTATTGGAAATGCAGTAAAAAGGTAACTATGAGATATTATTAAGTATATGATATAGATATTATTCGTATGGAATTTCTGAAAAAAAAATGTATGTGCTTTCCAAATAATAGTATGTTCACCAAAATAGACCTTTTATAAGTAGTCATAAAATAACCCCATCTGTTAAAAAGGATTGAAATAACAGAGCATTTTGCTTTACAAACTAATTAAATAAGCAATTAGTCACAATACTAATTCTAGAAAATCATGATAATTACTGTAATTCCTGTCATTAAGAAAAGAAAATTCCAGGCTTTATTGTTTTGTTATATCCAACATTTAAAAAAAGAAAGTATATAAATATTGGGAACACATAAAAAATGCAGTAGGAAGGAAATACTTAAGTAATATATTTAGAAATAGAAAAAGCATTCAGTGCATTTAAAGTTTGTCATAAAATACGGTAGTTTCATGAGTGAGTGGCCAAGGATATAAGAACACCAAATCTTTGCTTCTTGCACTTGAGATTTTTGGTTTATACACAGAAGTGGAGATTGAAATGAATTCACAACAAATCACAAAAACAGAAGATACAGTAAATTTATTACAACAAATTGCACAACCATGAAAATGAGGCAAATTAATTTCAGTATAAAATTATACTTATCATAATAGGGAGACAATTTCTAAATAATAAACACATAAATCAATGGAAGAGGACAAAGAACTCAGAAAATGAACTTCACCCCTGATTTCTCTAAAAAAAAAATTTAAGGAATAAAGTAAATTTTTAAAAATAAATGGTGCAGGAGCAAAGGGACACTAATATACCTGATAAAATGCTAATAAAACTAATAATGATAATAGTAGTTGTTGAGGCAAAATTTATACACCTTTCATAAATTAACTCAAAATGGATCATAGAACAAAATGTGTAACTATGGAAATCAGTGTGGAAGTTCCTCAAAAAGCTAGAAATAGATCTACCCTGTGATGTCGTTATATTACTATTGAGAATATATCCAATGGACTCTGTATCACACTGTGCAGATACTTGCTCATCCACATTTATTTTTATTCTATTCACATCAGTCAGGGAATAGAAACAGCCTATAACTGATTAATGGATAATAAAAATGTGGCACATTTATACAGTGGAATATATTTCAGCTGTGTCAAAAAGTAAAATTAGTAAATTCACAAGTAAATAGAACTGTAAATAATCATCCTGAGTGGGATAATATAGACCCAGAAAGACAAACATTGCATGTTTTCTCTCATGTGTGGATGTTAGCCTTGAATCTTCATATATATCATCTGGAATAGTTGCAGAGGTTAGGAAACTAGAGAGGAGCTGGAGGAGTGGGGAATCTTTCAGGGGCGGGGATTTAGAATACAGGCCTATAACGTGGAAACAGGAAGAATAAAACAGCGGTGGGACATAGGGGCAGGCTGGAGATGGGAATATGGAAAGGAATGATTTACTGTAAAGTCCCTTTTTAAAAAGGCATAAGGAAACCTACAACTATATTTTAGAATTAAATATATGTATCTAATAATATTAAAAGAATTTAAATTGAGTTGTCCTATAATGGGGAGAACAATACCCCATTGGGACACCTCATACTAAATAAAACCCCTCATGCCAGGAATGTGTTGTGGGATATTTGTTTACACTGTGTGAAGGTATGTCGTTGTGATTGGTTGAATAAAAAGCTGGACAGTCAATAGTTAAGCAGGAGAGAATATGTGAAATTTCTCGAAAGAGAGTGGGACTCTGGGAAGAAGAAAGGTAGAGATGTCAGTGAGACATGGAACAAGTAGAACATACAGAATGGGAGAAAAGTAAAAGCCATGTGGTAGAAATAGATCAATAAAAACAGTTTAATTTAAGTTATAAGAGGTAGTTAAGAACAAGCCTAAGATAATGACCAAGCTTTCATAATTAATAATAAGTCTCCCTGTCATTATTTGTGATGTGATGGCCAAAAGAAAAGCCTGACTACAGATATGGGTTACCTCTTTTTTATAATAACAGTTCCCCTTATTGTTAATGGCAATCCATAGACAAACGTTATAGGCATTGTCATTGCTCTTGGTTACCTCCAAAATTCAATGGTAAGACCCTATTGATGAAGTCATCACAAACTTGAGTCATAAAACTTTTAGGAATAAAGTGGTGATGACCTGGAAATACTTTCTAACTGGCTAGATTTTATGGTGCTGTGCATGGTGCTGGAAGATAAAAATAGTCATCAGTCTTACAGAGCTTGGACTCTACTGAGCTACTGTACTGAAGATGAGTTCACAGGTACAATAATGGCACAAATATTCTCAGAGTAACCCATCATTCTCTGATTGACTTTAAAGCAGTGATAGATCTGGAAGGAGATGCTATAGTGGTAGTGAATATGATGAAAATGCATTTGTGAAATTCTCTAAGAATTAATAAAGTATTAAAATATCCTTTATATGATGCTCCAATCATTTTCACCATTATAACACAATGGAATTGAAGCGTTCCTTTCACAGAAAAAGTTGTTCACATGTGTGTATTAAAGTATCATTTAAAATTGTCAAAATTTAAAAGCAACTAAAAATCCACTAAAAGCTTAAAAAATAAACTATCATAAATGTAAATAATGAAATATTATTTAGAAGCTGGGCATGGTGGCACATCCCTTTAATTATAGCACTCAGGATGCAGAGGCAGATCGATTTCTGTGAGTTCAAGGTCAACCTGGTCTGCGAAATGAATTCCACCACAGACAGGACTGCTACACAGAGAAACCCTGCCTTGAAAAATAAAAACAAAAGCAATATCTATGAGAAGTAAAGATGAAAGGGAATAAGCAACTTGAAGGCAAGGCAGGCTTTTATCTGAGAGGAAAACCCTGCAGAGGGATGTAAAAGTTAGAGGCAACATCTGTTTGCAGACTGAAAAAAAAAAAAGGAAGTGGAGATTGGAAAGTTTCCTTATTTGGCCCCATTGGCCATTGCTAGGGATAAACAGAAACTGTGTGTTAAAGAATGTCAGATGATCACTAAATATCTCTTGTGGCATGCTACTACTAAGGTATATAGGAAAGGGAAGCAAGATACAGAAAAACAAGTTACTTTAGTTTTGGGAATTGTTCTCAACTAAAATGTAGATTTCCAAAATGGAGTGCCCATGGCTAACAACTTCCACATGTGTTGCATGGACTGCAGATGTGTACACACAAACACAGACACACAGACACAGACACACACACACACACACACACACACACACAAATTTAAAATTTTAAACCTGCAGAGCATACACAGCACAGCATCACTCTTTAATATAAAAGCGTATACATTTTGACTCATCAACTTGCACAATTTGTCACAGCATATTTTAATGAAGAATTTGTGTTGTTCTCACTGAAATCAAGTTGATAACATTAACTATCAAATTTTTATTAGTTATTTATATAAATTGAATATGAAATATCCTCCAAAGCTTTCTACTTTGACCTCTTGGTACCCATCCTGGTGGCACTATTTGGAGAAGCTGGTAACTTAAGCAGCAGGTGCTAGGCCAAAGATGTAGATCACAAACCAGCAGGTGTGTTAGGCATGCATTATGCCTGGTCTCTTCCTGTCATACTCTCTGTTCTCTGTACATGTAGAAGTGTAAAACCTGTTCTCCAACGAACTCCTGCTGCTAGAATGTCATGAAACCATGGGCTGAACCCTGTGACAACATGAATCAAATGAGTCTTTACTCCTGTTTAAGCAAAAGCAATTCTCACCTCAAAGAGGGTAAGATGGTTTATTCTAGAGCCAAATATGAATAATTTTGGCCTGGGAACATAAAGTCTGGTTACTCCAAATTCTAGTTTCCAATGCATTCACACTACTTATTTGTTTCTGGCAAGGATTTTGGTCATATCCATGAAAATGAAAGACATACTTATTTATTACTAAATGTCTTATTCTTTTTTAAATCTATATACTCTTTATTTTTAATATGTTTTTGATGTTTCCTTGGATAAGTCCTTAATTCCTTATTATTTTTATAAGTCTAAGTATTTATTATCAAATTCCCCAGAAAGAATATCCTAAGAATTTGATTAGGATTGTACTAAGTTGAGTGAATTCACTGGAGACAACTGATTCTGTGATTACAAAGGGATATTCAAGTCTTTTTTAAAAAAATAGTAGAGTAGTATTGTTGAAAAACATTTCTCATGCTTATGAAATTTCTAAAAATATGGTACTATTAGTAATAAGGATAATGTTAGGATTATTTAGGATACTGATAATAGTTATTACATTTCAGTATATGAATATATTTATATTAGTATTATTTTTCTAGGTATTCCTCAAAACCTGTCTTGTGTGCCTACTCTGTGTCCTCATTCTTTGTAAAATGCATGATTGTGCAGCTATAGAAAGCCTGTCGTCCACTTCTTACTACTTCATTTTACATTCTATCCATGTTAGTTCCTTAAGAGAAGATTACAAAATTTCCTGAGAGATGTCATTGTGAATTATCATAACTCAAGAGTCAAGAATGTAGCTTGGATTTGAATTTTTCTGTATTTTAGTAATGGATTTTTTTTTATATTTCTATAAGAACCTAAGGTTGTATGCATGTTAAGCTTGCTCTCTGCCATTGAGTTACATCTCAGCCGCATTAGGAACTAGCCAAATATTAGCAACTCTTCATTTTATTCATACCCAAACTATTTTGGATGAAGGAGCTTTAATTTTAGTTTCAGTTTTTTTTCACCTTCACATGGCAAAAGATTTCCAGTAAAAAGCACATTTGCAAGAATATTTTATATGTCCATTATAGTTTAACATTTCAGAAATTTAAATCAAATGATAGAAGGAAACCTTAACTCTGCAGTAATTAGTTGAAATATGGTTAATTATAGAAAGCTCCAATGCTAGCTAGATAAAAGGAAGTTACAGTATTTTTCCTGGTCTTCTAAAATGGCTCTTCTATACAGCCAGTTCTATGCTAGTTAAATTATTTCAGTGAGTTTTGGCATCACTGTCCTTGCTGATTTCTTAGGACTATTTGATAAAGAAGTGTAAGATTTAGAATCCATGTTGAATTTTGTTCTGATTTGATCATTGTTAACAGAGAAGATAAAAGAACCCTGAGGGATTGTAAAAAAAAAAATAATGAGATACAATTAAAAGGACTCTGATCAATCAGATATTGCCATATGTTCTGAACAGAAAAGGAAAGCAGACAGAGAATGGCAAACTAGAGTACTGCCATTTGTTTCCCCCTAAAGAGACCCCTCACATTTACACATATTTAATTTTGTTAAAATTATAAAATAGTTTTTTTAATGTATTTTATGTGCATTAGTGTGAAGGTGTCAAATTCCCTGGAAATGGAGTTATAGACAGTTGTGAGCTGCTATGTAGGTACGGGGAATCCAACCCAGGTCTTCTAGAAGAGCAACCTGTGCTCTTAAATACTGAGCAATTTCTCCAGCCCCTAAAATGTGCTACGTTTACACAATGCAGTATTACTCAGCTGTAAAAACAAAACAAAACAAAACAAAACAAAACACCACAACTGTTACATGAATCTTAAATTGGTCTTATTAATAAAAAAACCCATAGCCAGATATTGGGGTAAATGCTGAAAGGTCAGAGAGACAAAGGAACAAGCCACTGCCATGTCTTACCTCTAGGACTCCTCAGCCTGAAAACCCTTCAGTTCCTATCTCCTTACACCTTATATACCTTTTCACCCAAACATCGCTTCCTGTCTCAACCTTCCTAACTCTGGGATTAAAGGTATGTGACTTCCAAATACTGGGATTAAAGGTGTGTGCCATCACTGCCTGACTCTGTTTCTCTCCTAGACTGAGTTAATCTCATGTAGTCCAGGGTGGCTTTGAACTCACAGAGACCCAGATAGATCTCTTCCTCCTGAGTGCTAGGATTAAAGGTGTGTGCCACCACTGCCTGGCATCTATGTTTAATCTAGTGGTTTGTTCTGTTCTCTTATCTTCAGGCAAATTTTATTAGGATACACAATATATCACCACAAATGACCTTATGAAATTTGAAGGTAAATGTATGGTTCTAGAAAAAAATCATTCCAAATGAGGTAACCCAGACCCAGAAAGATAAACATGATATGTACTCACTCATAAGTGTATATTAGGAATAAAATATAGGATAATCAACCTACAATTCACAGCCTCAAAGAGGCTAGATAACAAGGAAGGCCGAAAGAGGAATGCATGCATTTCCCTGAGAAGGGGAAATAAAAGAGATCTCCTGGGTAAACTGGGGGCAGTGGGAGGGGGTAATGGAAGGATGGGATCTTGAGGGAGGCAGTTGGGCAGGCTGGGTGTGGGAGGTGGGCTGGAGACAGGATGGTAGGGAAGGAGGAGAGTAAAAAAAGAGAACTCTTGAGGCGGGGGAGGGGGGTGTGCGTTGAGGTTAGGGAGAAACTTGGCGCCAGGGAAACCCCCAGCAATCCACAAAGATAACCTCAGCTAAGACTCCTAGCAATAGTGGAGAGGATGCCTGAACTGGCCATCTATTGTAATCAGATTGGTGACTACCCTAATTGTCATCAGAGAAACTCTATCCAATAACTGATGGAAGCAGATGCAGAGATCCACAGGCAAGTACTGGGCTGAGCTCTGGGAATCAAGCTGAAGAAAGGGAGGATGGATTATATGATGGGGGGCATAACTATGGGGGGAACCTACAGAGATAGCTGACCTGAGCTTGAGGGAAGTCATGAACTCTGGATCAATATTAGGGATCCTTCATGGGACTGACCTAGGCCCTCTTCATGTATGTAACAGCTGTGTAGCTTGGTCTCTTTGTAAGGCTCCTAGCAGTGGGATCAGGACCTGTCCTTGGAGCTTAGCTGGATTTTGGGAACCTGTTCCCAATGCTGGATTACTTTGCTCAGCCTTGAGGCAAGAGGAGGAGTTTGGTCCTGCCTCAACTTGATGGGTCGTTCTTTGCTTAAGCCCATGGAAAGCCTGACCTTTCTGAATGGAGACATGGAGATGGAGGAGGAGTGGAAGGGGAGAGGGATAGATGGGAAGCATGTGGGGGGGCATTTGATAGAGAGGAGTGAGGAGAGACTGTGGCCAGTATGTAAAATAATTGAAAAAATGTTATTAAATTTAAAGAAAAAAGATTATAGAATAGTATCTAGTATTAGAATAATTGATGTACTGTTGTAAACATAGAAATGGTTACTTCTTTATGCCACATGCTTGCTTTGGGTTAGGAATTATGGGAACTTGATTACAAATGGAAAGAGAAAAAAGTAAAATAAAGGTTAGAGCTGGATATTTTTATTTATGAAGCAACCAGTTCCCTTTTAGTTTTTGTTTCTTAATTACAAACATCATTTCCCCCGAGAACTGAACATGCAGCTTCATACAGGATAGGAAGATAGATGCTCTCCCAATCATCTTCCCAGTACTGTTAATATTTGTCAGTATTGGTAAATATATATTCTGTGTTTTAAAGATTATTTTTGGGAATTTCATATTTGAGTAGCATATTTACATCATTTCCTCCTCTCTTCTCCTCTTCATCCAACTTCATCTGAGTCCCTTTAGAGTTTTTTATATGTACACACCACACATTCCATACTTGTACTAATGCAGGTATGAATGCTAACTTTAAAAGTCTGAATGTTTGCAGAGTAAGGGGACTAGATACCAGTGAAAATGGGTGGCCCAGGTGATCCAGCCTCTCAGAGTGCCTTTATTGTAGTTTTCTCAGAGTTTTGTACCCAGAACAGCTTTAAGGCTGCTTGTAGAGATGATCTAGCCTCACAGACTATTCTAGCCAGGACTTTAGATAAGCCTTTTATTACCCCATCACACTGAGACTGGACAATAGCTAGCTCCCTGAGGACTTGACATTATCTTAATTTTTTTTCAGGGTCTTCTAAAGATACCATCACCCACAAACAACAGGAAGCAGTCTAGGAAACATGACACTCATATTCCCAAGAGGTGGGGTGGACGATTTTTGATCATTTGGTGGGTTATGGATGTTTATCATGAGGGGGTGGTTACATATAGTTACTGGTCATGGTCGAGGAGAAAGCTAAACAAAGTAGATTAGATTTAGGGATCTCTTTCTGAAGGGAAAAAGGGGGATACAATATAGAAACAATGGGATAAAGGGGGTAGATAGTTGAGTCTATTTTTAAACAACTACTAGTCTTAAATATTTTACATTGGTATGTATTTTTATATATTGATACAAATTTAAGGTTAATTTTTTATACTGTATATGTGTTTCTACTCTTATTTAAGGTATTGTGCCTATGCAGCTCATTTTCAAAGGGTATGTATAGTTTTAGTCTTTGCAAACTATTTTGGATAACAAAGAAATACAGGTTAATAGTCATTTATAAGTATCAAACTTATAGTCATGTTAGGTATGTTTTCAAGGCCATATAGAGATATATTTTAGATAGACAGGTGTAGCATGAATCTTAAAAGTTCTTATTAATAAAATCAAACCCGGGGCCAGTTATTGGGGTCCATGCTGGTAGATCAGAGAGACAGAACAAGCCACAGCTATCTCACCTCGCCGGATCCTCAGCTGGTCTTGTCTCCTCAGACTGGAGGCCTCTGAGTCCTCATCCGGAATGGGTCTCAGCTAAATTACTGCTCAAAAGCCTGAATGTTTAACCAGCCAAAATCTTCTGGTTTCTGGTCCTCATGCCTTATATATCTTTCTGCTTTCTACCACTACTCCCTGGGATTAAAGGCTGGCTTTCTGGGATTAAAGGCGTGTGTCACCATGCTTGTCTATTTCCAATGTGGCCTTGAACTCACAGAGATCCAGAGGGATTTCTATCTCTGGAATGCTAGGATTAAAGGTGTGAGTGCCACCATTTTCTAGCCTTTGTATCTAGTGGCTGTCTGTTCTCTGACCCAAGATAAATTTATTAGAGTACACAATATTTGGGGGAACACAATACCACCACAGACAGGTGATCTTCAAACACTTCAAAGACCTACAGAATGTGGCATTTAAAATGTTTTAATAACATAAGATTTTTTTGTGACAATGAGACTCGCCTCTCCTGTCAGCACCAATCTACTTGAGAGAAGATGATGAGCATCGAAAAACCCCCATATGGAGTTTGCTTTCTTTGTGGCAAGAGTTAGCCACTGGGTGAAGAAATTGTTATTGCCTCGAGAGCTGACAGTATGGTGTCTAAAATGGACAAGAAGGACACAAAAGAAAGCAACTACCTAATTTTGCCAAAGACAAGGTAGGACAGTCCTTTAAAATTCCTGCTTTACAGAAAAGTCTTCTGGGCCTGTAGGCTCAAGATGGATGTCCCAACACTGCAGAAGAATTTTGGGTGACTGTCCAGGCAACCAGATATCTCTGTCATTTTGGAATTGGTTTGCTCTGCATGTCCTATTACTCAGGTAATAATATATCCTTCTGGTTTCTTTCATGGAGTCGATGACTGGGTAGTTATAGTCTTACAGTTTTCTTTTTTACCAAATTCAGAAAAGAAACTTACAGAAGAGGTGCTAAGTTTATAAGGTTGAGAAATAAAAAAGCTTATGTTGTTTATCTAAAAAGATGTTTTAAGGTTTACAATCATATTTTTAAGATGGTAATACAAGTTATGACAAAAATGGTTTAGTTATAAAATTTTGGACTAAGATAGGATAGATAATAAAGTATTCTCTCTAAATTTGCCAAATACAAATAGACTGGACATTGTGAATGTAGCACTAACCTGATAATTGTTCTTATTGTATAGTTTTCTATATTATGTTGTTATATTTATCATGTATAGTTTTAATGTGTTAGAGTCAGAACCTTTCTTTTGTATTTGGACAAAAAGGGAGAAATGTTGTGGAATAATCCTTTTTTTACACTATGAAGTTGTGTCACTTGATTGTTTTAATAAAAAACTGAGTGGCCATTAGCTTTGCAGAATTTCTGGGCAGAGAGGAGGCTAGGAAGAAGAAAGGAGGAGTTGCCAGGAGACGCAGATCAAGCAACATGGACATTACAAAGCAAAGGTAACCAAGCCATATAAAAGAACATTGATTAGAAAATATGAATTAATTTAAGTTTTAAGAGCTAGTTAGAAACCAGCCTAACCTATTGGCCAAGCACACATAATTAATAATAAATCTCCATGTCTTTATTTGGGAGTTTGCCAGACAGGAAAAGGCTGGCTACACTTACAGCCTTCCTGGCCAATCCTTTGTAATTCCGCCTAATCCCTAATGGAGGGCTGCATTGTAGATGTATAAGTTGAGTCTGAGAGTCTCCAGTTTTTCATTCTCTGTGTTTTGACCAATTATGAAAATCACAGTAGCAGTCCTCCTCTAGGGGCTCTATGGACTCTCCAGCCATGAATATTAGGCTTTAGAGTGGTAGAATGTGTTTCCTCCTATTTAGTGGACTCTGGCAGGGAGCTGTGGATCATGGGAAGTTCTTCTTTCTCTTTCAACTATTACAGACTATTTTGCTGAGTACAGTCATTCAGGTTGGAGTCTGTGAACTTTTAGAACATGGAGTACAATTATCCAGGTTTTTTTTTTTTTTTTTTTTTTTTTTGGCTTTAAGGTTTCCATTGAGAGGTCAGTCACAATTTTCTTATAAGTTTATATGTGATTTATAACTTTTTATCTTGCAACTTTAAACACCCCTTGTTTCAGTGTTTTAGCTATAGGATGTTGTGAGGAGTTTCTTTTCTGGGATTGTTTCTTCATGTCCTTGTGTCTATATGGATATGTCTTTCCTTAATTTGGGGAAGATTTCTTCTATGACCCTTGCTGAAGATTCTGGCCTGTGCTATTGACCTGAGATTCTTCTATGGCCAGAATGAATAGAATCTGTATTTTCATTTGGTTCCAAAATTATCACATATTCATTTTGTGTGTCTTAAAATTTTTGAAAATTTTGCTGAACGAATTTGTTGTATATTTCCAGTTCTAGTTTCATTTTAGGCTGAGTTTGCTACAATATTTCTATTTCTATATGAATTCATTTTTTAAAAGCCTGGGTTGTCATCATTTCATTTAATCCCATATTTATGTTTTCTTTGACATCACATGAGTATTTTTTCTTATCTTCTTTTCATTCACTGGACTGTTTGTTCTTTCATTAATCCCTTGAATACTTAAATGAATTTTTAAATTTTTTAAAATTCTATATCCTGGGTTTCCTCTAGGTAATTCTAATTGGAGAACATTTTTTATAGACGCAGTGGGTAAGATTTTCCCCCCCCCTTTTTTTTTTGAGGGGTGACACATTGTCTTGTGTTTTCACATTGTTTGTGTTTTGTGATGTGACCTGGACATGTGGATTTCTTTTATTGGTTGCATGTCTTATGTGAGATTCTAGCCTACTTTAGGTAGACGGGTCCAAGAGCTATGCAACTTGAGCTAGTGTTGAAGGTGTAGAGACATCTTGGGTAGGAGAGGCTCTGGTGAACTCACTAGGCTAGGCCTATGTAAACCTGTGCACCCAAAACAAGGCCTGGGATTGTTGGGGATGGCACAGTCTGTGGTGTTCTCAGTAAATAGATATTTTAAGTATGAGATGTGACTATTGACTTCAATGATTAGTATATAAAATCCTTAATAAGGGATAATGAATGAACATTTTCAGTATTACCAAAGGATTTGCATCCTCCTTAACCTTTTGCAATGGTTTGACCATCTCTCAAACTGTCTAGGTGATGGGAATAAGACATGCACACAACAAACAATTGGTTCATCAAACACATTGTCATCAAATTCAACTTATCTGAATGCACATCTCTTCACGTCAATGATTATGGTCAAATTATGACAAATATGTCCAAAATATCCTTTATGATTGGATTATATAGCAAATATTTTTTCCTGAAAAAAGAAAGAAAAAGAGTATAGTTGATTCTTGAACAGCATTGCATTTTAACTTTAAGGTTCCCATCTATTTTCATCCAGAATGTCTGTGTGCAACTGTGCATTCCCTGGCATGCCATCTGTTCCTGCAGTCGGAGCCGGTGACACAGGTGACTGGAGGACGTTATGTATTTGATTTCTGAATAGCTCAGTTAGCCACATACAGAGAAGCATTGTGTTTTGTGGCCACTTGTATAGTCACAAATCATATAAATATCCCTGCAAATGTGTGAAATCTTACATGGAAGATTAGATAAAAGGGTATGTAGGCAGGAGACAGTCAGCACTGACTCATTACTTCAGCATTAACGGGCATGGTCTTTAATCAAACACTGGACTAAAATTTTAGCTGAACCATTTATTAGCTCTATGACCTTGAGTAAGGTAGAAGCATACTTTAAGCTTTAACATCTTCATCTGTTAATCTTAGAGATAAATAAGTACCTATTACATACATTTACCAAGCAAGGAATGCAATAGTCTTATGAGAGCACCTCACTTATTACAAACATTTCAACAGTACTAGTATCATTATTATTTATTCTCTGTGTGTATGTATGTGGCATGCATGTGTGGTTTGTATCTCTGTGTATACTGGTGTGGTCACCCATGCATGTGCACTTGGAGGCCAGAGGTCAATGTCTGATATCTTTCTCTTTCTCCCCATTTTAATTATTGGAACAAGGTCTCTGAAACTGAACCTTGAGACTATGTCTATGCTCACTGACAGACAGGCCCCCAGGATCTTGCTTCTTTTGCCTTCTCCAGCACTGATGTTACAGTTGTTCAGTTCTACATAGAAATTTTAGGTCAGTGGGGGAGATCAGAATTCAAGTCCCCATTCTTATGCAGTCACCCTCCCAGTCCAGTTACTATTATTTTTATGTTTACCATTAATACAATCACAACTTTAATCTTCTACTGATGTTTTAACTTCTTTTGTAAAATTTCACAAGAAAATATATTTTACTTTGTTTTAGATTAAGCTAAAAACAAATGATGAAACACTAAGAGCTCAAAATATTGCCAGTGACTGATTTGACTATAATAATTCAAGTTTATACCAGCCCATAGTACTTAAATAGATTTGTATTTTAAAGATGTATCAATTTCTTCTTTACATACTTTAGATAATGCAATATGTTAATTGTTATTTAATTTTAAAATAAGTAGTTGCATTCTATTGACAATAACTAAAGATACATGAAAAGCATGAAGTGCAGAGAACAAGTAAGGATTGTTCTAGAGAGAACAGGGGGAAGACATTACTTTAATGAGTCATTGACAATAAATAGCATTCCTGCCATTTATTCCAATAAGTGAATTCTCAACCTGAGAATTTGTTCATCATAGATAAACAGAATGAACAAATAATATGATAGATTTTAGTTGAGTTTAATCAATACAATTCACAAACAAATCTAAGAACATCTCTTCTCCCTTGCCTCAGTCAGCAAAAGAGGCTATTGTTTTATACACACACACACACACACACACACACACACACACACACACACACACATGTACCTACACACAATAAAAGTGAATCTATACATATATTATAAAATACATATACTATGGTAATATATAGAAAACACACACATATATTATACATAGATTTCATTTTTTCAGAATGCTTTCCAAGATTTTATTCTCTTTCATACTTTCTTTTGACCATTCTAAGAATTTTCTTCCCATGAGTCCCCAGACTGTGTTCTGTACCAGGAAGTATCTTACAAATTCAGCAGTGCTTTGTAAAATATTTATTCAAATGAGTTCTTTCCCAATTTTCCAAAATGTGGAATTTCAATTATTCTTTTTTTGCATCTTCAGAGTTACTTGAATATAAATATAATTAACTTAAGAGTTAAAAGAAGATATAGATTACTGAACAAATTTCTCAGTGCAAGGCATAGGATACTCCTATGAGTTATTGGTCAGGAAAGCCTAGACGGTTCAAGAAAACCACAAATTACTGTCATTGACATGCTTGTTTTAATGTATTCATATTTTATTTGATCTGTATACATGGATATAATATATCTTAAATGTTCTGGAGGAAGGTATTCTCAAAGACTAACATCAGTAGTGTAATTTCCTCTTGGTAAGAAGAATGCTGCACAGATATAGAACAACATGACTTTGGCTCAGTTCTGTGCTTCATCAAGCATCTGCAGCAGAGAGAGACAGGCCCATAATTCTTTTCACCTAAAAAGATCAAGTGGTAGTTAAAATTCTTCTTCTTCTCTTCCTCCTTCCCCACCCCCTTCTCTCTTTTTCTATCTATCTTTGAGAGAGCTCACACTGTGATTCTAGCCACATCCACAAGTGTTAACACTCCTGAAGTTGTATTCTGGTTTCATCACTCTCACAATCAGCCTTGGAGGCCAGTACTTTTTTCTTCTAAACAAGGCATCTGACTCAAAAGGTCAGATAGTTTTTAGACTGTCCTATTCCCAAGGATTTAGAGATAGCCCCAGTTTTTTTTTAGACTGGCCTCAGTGCAGGACCTTATGGCTTGGTCAAAGTCCCCATATAATCTCGCTGTGACATGTAGACACCTGGTTACTCTGTGAGGCGTCTGAGGAGAGAATCTCTCAGGGTGCTGAGTCCCACCTCAACTTTCTAGCCATTGGGAATATAGGGTATCTAGAGAAAAAAAATGTAACCTCAACTCATGGTGGGCCCATTGAAGGACCTCAGGGTTGCTCTTTTTATCCCTAAAGCAAGCCTTGTAACATACCTCAGAAGACACTATCTAGATGCCATCTCCTCAAAGCATGAGACAGTTAGATCACTCCCTCTCCCAGTGACAGCCAGAGTTGATCTCTGAATGAAGGAGAAATAGCCATAGACAGATAAGGGAGGCAAAACATGTTCCCTGAGATGGTGGCTTCTTGTTCCCAGAAGAATTGTGAGGAGAAATGGCATGAGGTTGTGTGTAAAGGTGGGTGGGTAGGGGGAAGTGTCTCTAAACAGGAATAATGGGTAAAATGGAGGGACTTAAGGGCCATATAAAACACCCAACCCAGATTCTGTTAGCAGACTGTCAGCATCAGGGTCCTTCCAATTCAGTAGGAATAATGCTGTTACCTTCACATTCTTTTTGGCTCTGCCTTTCCCAGTGGTTCAATTCTTTATCCTCTCAGGGAGGAACTCAGAGATTCCCTAGACACACACCCCAAAACCTGTGACAAATCGACAGGGAAGGAGAAAGTACAAAATAAAGCCAGTACTAAGAGCAAAACAAAGAAGCAATGTGTGGTACCCTATATACTGGAACAAATTGGAAAGCAGCAAATATTTAGTAACCAGTGAGTACTAAATGACAACTGCATGCATATTATCTTAAATAGTATAGGCATCATTGTAATGTATGAATCAAACGTGAATAAGAGAAAACACATTATCTAAAATTTATAGAATAGATTTTAAGTCATTTAATATGGGGAAGAAGAAATTATTAGATCCCTGCCCTACTTCCTCACAGAATGTAATTCAAGATAAGTTAAGGTAGCAGATATAAAGCACAAAAAAAACCAAGGCAGAATCAAAGTAAATAACAGGATTTTTAAATAATTTCAAAAATGAGAATACTTTTTCTAAGACAAATAACACAGAGGTAAAAAAAAATAGTGGACTACAGATTTTTTGTATATAAAATAATTTCATTTTATTTTCATTATTTAAGAGAATTCTTAAATTTAAATATATTTTGATCATATTATTCTCCTTCCCCAAGTCCCTCCAGATTCTGTCCCCCTCCCAGTCCACCCAACTTTTGGTATGACCAAAGTTTGAAATACTTTTTACTGAAAACAGAAGTAATGTAAATGTACCTATGTAGAAAGCTATGAATGCAATTCCTTACATACATGTCTATAAATGTTTCAATTTATAGAAAATCTATTTATGTAAATAAACTTACACACATACACAGATCTGGGGAAATGCTGATTTTATTATGTTTATTTCTTATAATTTTAAAAAGATTTTACTTTTTAATTATATATTAAAAGTATATAATTCTAAGTCTGAGTTTTATACACAGGAGTGCAGTATCTGTAAAGGCCAGAGGAAGATATAATTTCCCTGGGGCTGGAGTTACAAGATGATGTGAACTGGCTGATAATTGTGTTCTAACATGGCCTATGGTCTGTTGCCACAGCAATGCATGCTCTTAATTCCTGAGCTATCTCTCTAGTCCATTAGAGATCATTTAATCTTTCACAAGAAGAACATTTCCACGTCACTAACCATAACAAAATAAGCAAAAGTCACATACTTAGAAAATGTTACCCACACTTGTCGTAACCTTTGTATTTAGATATAAGAACTACTTCTATCAAGACCACACTGAAAACATTCCCATTGAAATTATAACCTGGTCATAATACTGACTTCAGATATCTAATAGCAAAATAAAACTATAGTTGTAAATTTAAGAATCCTACTGACAAGTTTCCAGAGAGTATTTTTCTGTGAATTATTTGGTTTTGATTTTATTGATCTGTTGACTGACTTACTAGTCTATTAGCCAGAAAGAACTTGAAAATAAAGTGTAACTGATGTCAGCAGAAAGATAGAACTGATGCATTTATTGGCAAAGGTCACATAAAACTTATGAACCCATTTTATACCCCAATATGTAGTTCATGTCTAAAGAAAATATGTGCTTGTCCAAAGAGTCACTGCTAAATTAGTTATATTTTTATTTCTAAAATAGGAGTTATAAGAGCACGCACGTGCACGTGCACATGCACGCACACACACACACACACACACACACACACACACACACACACACACACACCTATAAATAATACTTTGAAAATGTGCACTTGAAACATCTAGAAACCAAGATTTCATTCTATGCTAGTCAAGGACCTAGCATGTGTCTGATTTGAAAAATGGCCAAGGATTTTTGTACTCCTCATCTTCTTCATAGTATAGCTAAGCTGATGAGATGGAGGTTTGTTCAAAGCATGTCAAATATTAGTGTATGAGGTAGACTGAGTCCAAACCCTCCCAGTACCATGCTTGTTTCATGGAATGATAGTGGATGTCATAAGTGTTTTCTTTTTTCTTCTCTCATACATTACATCATGATTGCAGTTTCCCATCCCTCCTCACCTCCTACCCAGTCCCCTTCTTGACACTTGTCTCTATACAGTCCTCCTCTTTTCAGAAAAAGGCAAAACTCCAAGGGATTAAAAAACAAACCTGGCATATCAAGTTGCCATAAGACTAGGCATCACAGTCTCCCCTTATATTAAGGCTGGGAAAGGCAACCCATGGGAGGGAAATGATCCCAAAAGTAGGCAAATGAGTCACAGACAGCCCCTGCTCCCACTGTTAGGAGTCCCACAAGAGGACCAAGCTACACAACCATAACATATATACAGAGCTCCCAGGTCAGACCCATGCAGGCTCCCTGGTTGTTGGTTCAGTCTCTGTCAGTCCCTATGAGCCAAGGATAGTTGATTCTGTGAGTTTCTTGTGGAGTCCTTCTTCTCTCTGGCTCCTACAATCTTTTCTTCCCATCTTCTACAGGATTCCTCAAGCTCTGTCTAATGTTTGGCTGTGGGTCTGCATCTATTTCTGTCAATTGCTGGATGAAACCTCACTAACGACAATTATTCTAGGCTCCCATCTACAAGTATAGCAGAATATCATTAGGGATTATTTTATTGACTTTTTTTTACTGCTTGTGTTTGGGTCTATCTTAGATGTCTAGGTTACTCAGCCTCTAGTTCTGGCCCTCCAGGCAGTGTCAGAAGTGGGCTACCTCTCGTGGCATGGGTCTCAAGCTGGACTAGATATTGGTTGGCTACTCCACCAATTTCTGTGCCACCTTTACCCCAGCATATCTTGCAGGCAGGACAAATTCTAGGTTGGAGGTTTTGAGGCTAGATTGGTGTAGTGGTTTGAATAGGTGGTTTGAATAGACTCATGTGTTAGAGTGTTTGACCCATAGGGAGTGGCACTATTAGGAGGTCTGGTCTTGTTGGAGTAGGTATGGCTTTGTTGGAGGAAGTGTGTCACTGTGCAGGTGGGCTTTGAGGTCTTATATGCTCAAGACATACTCAAGGTGGCACTCAGTCTCCTTCTGCTGCCTTTGGATCAAGATGTAAAACTCTCAACTCCTTCTCCATCACCATGAATCCTTGCACAACACCATGTCTCACCGTGGTAATAACAAGCTAAACTTCTGAAACCAGCCCAAATTACATGTTTCCCTTTATAAGAGTTGCTGTGGTCATGGTATCTCTTTACAGCAATAAAACTCTAACAAAGACAGTTGGTGCCCCAATCTCTCCACTGAAAGTCTCACCAGGTTGCAGAAGATGTCCAGTTTAGGCTCTGTATTTCTCCTAACTAGGAGTCTTAGCTAGGGTCATCCTCATAGATTTTTGGAAGTTCCCATTGTACTAGGTTTCTATCTCAGCCTTAAAATGGCCCACAATTCCAGTTGTCTCTTTCAGTACTCTCCATCTCGCCATCTTTCCCAAACATGATTCTTCCTATTCCTTCCCCCACCTACCCCAAGTCCAACAAATCTACTCTATTTTTCCCTTCCCAGAGAGATTCATGCATCCTCTCCTTGAGCCCTCCATGTTACTTAGCCTCTCTATGTCTGTGCATTATAGCATGATTATCCTTTACTTTACAGCTAATATGCACTTACAAGTAAATACATACCATGTTTGCCTTTCTGGGTCTGGGTTATTACCTCACTTGGGATAATTCTTTTTCTATCCCATCAGTGTGCCTGCAAATTTTATGATGTTATTTTTTTTAAACAATTAAGTGATATGCACTGTGTAAATGTACCACATTTTCTTTACCCATTCTTCAGTTGAGGAACATTTAGGTTGTTACCAATTTCTGGCTACTACAAATAAAGCTGCTATGAATAGAGTTGAGCAAGTGTCCTTGGTGCAGGATAGAGCATCCTTTGAGTATATGCCAAGGACTGGTATAGATGGTCTTGAGGTAGATGGATTCCCAACTCTCTAAGAAAATGCTATATTGATTTCCAAAGTGACTGTACAAGTTTACACTCCCACCAGTAATGGAGGAGTGTTCTCCTTGCCAGCATGAACAGTCACTTGTGGTTTTGATCTTAACCATTCTGACAGGTGCAAGATGGAATCCAAAGTCATTTTTATTTGTGTTTCCCTGATTGCCAAGGATGTTGAAAGTTTCTTTAACTGTTTCTAGGCCATCTGAGATTCTTCTGTTAAGAATTATCTGTTTAGCTCTGCACCTTTTTTTTTAACTGTAAGATTTGGTTTGTTGATGTCTAGTTTCTTGAGTTCTTTATAAATTTTGGAAATTAGCCCTTTGTCAGATGTGGAGTTGGTGAGAATCTTTTCCTATTCTGTAGGTTGCAATTTTGTTCTACTGACAGTGTCTTTTGCCCTATGGAAAAATTTTCAGTTTCATGAGGTTCTATTAATTAATTGTCAATTGTAAGGTTTTCTTAATATGTGGGATTTTGTTGAATAAAAAAGTGGTTTTACCATGGTCTCCTATTCCTTGTTCTCCCTCTCTTTTCTTGATCCAGCTAGGATCTCCCGTTCTCTTTCCCTTGACCCTCGCCCTTCATTGCTCCCACTCATGTCCAGGCTGTTCATGTAGATCTCATCCATTTCTCCGTGTCTTTCTTGGGGTCCCGTTTTCCAGGTAGCCTCACTGGTGATGTGAGTAGCAGTCCAGTCATCCTTGTTTCACATCTAGCATCTTCCTATGAGTGAGTACATACCATATTTGTCTTTCTGAGTCTGGGTTACCTCACTCAGGATGATTTTTTCTAGATCCATCCATTTGCCTGCAAACCTCATGATGTCATGGTAAATGAAGACCACATGAGAAAAGGAAGAAACAAAGTGCTAAAGAGGCCCACAGAAATCCACACAGATACCCCCACAAAAGACTGCTGGCAATGGTCGAGAGACAGCTGGGACTGACCTACTCTGGTGATGGGATGGCCAAACACCCTAATAGTTGTGCTATAAACCCCATCCAAGGACTGAGGAATCTGGATGCAGACATCCACGGCTAGGCCCCTGGTGGAGCGCTGGGAGTCTAATTAGTGAGAAAGAGGAGGGTTTATATGAGCGAGAATTGTTGAAACCAAGGTTGGATAAAGCACAGGGACAAATAACCAAATGAATGGAAACACATGAACTATGAACCAAAGGCTGAGGGGCCCCCAACTGGATCAGGCCCTCTGAATAGGTGAGACAGTTGATTGGGTTGATCTGTTTGGGAGGCATCTAGGCAGTGGTACCAGGTCCTGGGCTCGTTGCATGAGTTAGCTGTTTGAAACCTGGGACTTCTGCAGGGACGCTTGGCTCAATCTGGGAGGAGGGGACTGGACCTGCCTGGACTGAGTCTATCAGGGCGATCCCAGTTCTCGGGGGAGACCTTGATCTGGAAGAGGTGGGAATGGGGGGTTTGCTGGGGGGAAGGGGAGGGGGGCAGGAAGGGAGAGAACAAGGGAATCTGTGGCTATTATGTAGAACTGAATAGTATTGTAAAATAAATTTAAAAAAAAAAGTGGTTTTAGATTCTATCCTAATATTCCCTTAAAAGAACTTTTTCTCATAACATGGCTTTTCTAATACAATAATGTAAGATGTTTCTGCTGTGGAGTCATTTTATCAGCGGGAGTGGAAAAATTACTTTTGGACTAGCTCTTTTCCATGACACATTGTGCATTGTAATGGGAGTCCCAGGGGATTTAGGATCATGAAGTCAATGAACAACTAAAATGATATTCATTCACCTTGATTAGTCTGCCATTCCCTACATCCTGCTCTTTAAGTATTGCTATTAGGGTGGTGGATTCCCACATCCATTTTCCTTCAATGGAATCTATTCAACTGAGGATCTTCGGGCACCAGGAATTTGAAATCAGGTCCTCGTGTCGATGCAGTAATCACTCTCCCTTGCTGAGCTGTCTCCCTCACCTTGTTTTTACTTTTTGTTCATAAAACAGAAAGTTCTATTTTATAAACATTTTCCGAAACCAGAAATTCATGGTAAGTTATCTGAACAAGTTAAAATTTCTTTTCATCTTTTTAAAATACCTTTACCTTATTTGTTGTTGTTGTTGTTGTTTTTAATGAAGACCAATTCTAGATAATTTGACCCTTACCAGGATTAACCAGGCCTTTTAAAATTAGTAGCTGTATTGTTGAGAATTTTATTCTCACCTAATGTTTTACTTCATGGGCTCCTTATTTCACATAAATCTTATCAGAAAAAAAAGAGAAATAAATCTTAGTTCTTGAGAAACACCCCTGCCAGTGCTACCACTGAAGATGTCTGTGGTCTGTTGCAACCTGAAGCCATGTTGATGTCCATGATCCCAGCTGCATCAGAGAGCTTTGTCTCAGTCCATGGCCCTATTGCTAGTGAGAGCCCTGTTTGTGGGCTGTGCTGATGCCAGAGACCATGTGGAACCCCATGATCCATGCTCCTATGAACTATAAAGAGCAAATAAGCTGCTTTGGCAGTGATATCAGTGACTACAGATGCACAGTTGAGAAGATGGATATGGAAGACTTCTGTGACAAGCCCTTCCTTCACCCAACACACACACACACACACACACACACACACACACACACACACACCTGCCAAATAGCAGCAGCCTAAACAGAAAACCATCAAAGAGGACAAAGAAGCTTGGTCTTGCTTCAACTTGATGCACCATATTTCGTTGATGCCCATGGGAGGCCTGCCCCTTTCTGATTGCAGACAGAGGAGGAGTGAATGGGGAGAGGTAGATGGAATGCAGGGAGAGGGAGCAGGTGGACAGGAGAGAGGGGAAACTGTGGCTGGTATGTAAAATAAATGAAAATATTTAATTAATAATATTTAAAAGGGCTCTGATATGATGATGAAGTTTGTTATCCACATTAGATGGTTTCCAGTAGAGGTGAAGACAGACTCAATTCTATTTAAGGAGAAGGCTACTGAGAGTTTGACTACAATCCAATGAGTTTATAGAAAACACAAATTAGACTTTTTTTTTTTTTTTTGATTGGGGGAAGCCACAAGGAAAGGGATGTACAGGGATGGATTAGGAAGCAAATGTGATAGGGATGCATGATGTGAAATCCCTAAAGAATCAATAAAAGAAACAAACAAACAAAAAATGTATTTCTTGGCCAACTGAGTCACTGTAGTTGGAAGTTTTTCTGTGTCCTGCCTGTTCCTGCAGCCGCTCAGACCCAAATAAACACACAAAGGCTTATATTATTTTCGAACTATGTGGCCTAATGGCTCAGGCTTCTCAATAACTGGCTCTTACATCTTAAATTAACACATTTCTATAAATCTCTACTTTGCCACGTGGCTTGTGGCTTATTGGTACTTTCCATCTTGCTACTGATGGCAGCTAGCAGCATCTGCCCCCTCTTCTTTCTTCTCTCTTATCTCTCTTAGATTTTCCCCCTGGCTCTGTCCTGCTCTGCCATAGGCCAATGTAGCTTTATTTATCAATCAATCAGAGCAACACATATACACAGCATTGTAGCTAGAGTTTTCCTGCATTGCCCAGAGTCAGGACAAATCTTTGTCACCTGCCAGTCCCACAGCCGCTTAGACCCAACCAAGTAAACACAGAGACTTATATTGCTTACAAACTGTATGGCCGTGGCAGCCTTCTTGCTAACTGTTCTTATAGCTTAAATTAATCCATTTCCATAAATCTATACCTTGCCACGTGGCTGGTGGCTTACCAGTGTCTTCACATGCTGCTGGTCATGGCGGCAGCTGGCAGTGTTTCTCTGCCTCAACCTTCTGCTTCCCAGAATTCTCCTCTCTCCTTGTTCCACCTACTTCCTGCCTGGCCACTGGCCAATCAGTGTTTTGTTTATTGAGCAATCAAAGCAATTTGACATACAGACCATCCCACAGCACAGCATACAGAAAGACATTCCACAGCAAGTCACTGTGTCTGAAATTCTTTCATAGTTTGTTCCCTGTAAAACAAACAAACAAACAAAAATCCCAAGTGCCCTTAGATGAAAAGCCTGAGGCTCTGCTTATTAAGCCGTGTTGGATCAACTAGCTTAAGTAAAGGTAGGATAACCAGATTCTGGTGTTTTGTGGTACAACAGGGGTATTATAGTTAACAATAACATATCATATGTCTCAAAATAGGTAAAACAGAACAGCAAATCTATGAAAAGTCTATAAAAGTCTAAGGTGATTGATTTGATACTTTTCCTAAGTTGACCATTATCTATCATATCAAAACAGCACATTATACCTCATAAATATATACAGATATTGTGCCAATCAAAACTAACTTTCAGAAACCCTTTGGGTGGTACTTTAATTTGAACCCTATTGTTTCACTCAAGCCCCCCCCCCTTTTTTTTGGTTTTTCCAGACAGGGTTTCTCTGCATAGCTTTGCGCCTTTCCTGGAGCTCACTTGGTAGCCCAGGCTGGCCTCGAACTCACAGAGATCTGCCTGGCTTTGCCTCCCGAGTGCTGGGATTAAAGGCGTTACTCAAGCCTTTCTTTAAAGGTGGATTTCATCACCCTATCTTGCTCCATTAAGCTGTAAACAATTCCTATAACTGATCTGGTTGGTGTGACCTTAGAAATGTGAAGAGAATATTGTTTTGATAACTCTCATCTTAAAGCAATCAATTGATACTATGTGACAGAAAAGCTTTAACTTCTCATCATTTTATATAAAAATTGCATACACACTAGCAAATCTATTCAATTGGACAAATTGAAAACTCTCAGATAATAATGGCACTTTGCTCCCGGCATAACAGCTCTATTCATCACAGAGCTATGCTTGAGCTTGTTCATCATTTGACATACCATGGAAATAAAAATATTTTAAAAGGTATCTTTAAAATAAAGCAATACATAAATATATACTTTTCATATTTGCAAAGAAATTTTTATTATTAAGATTGAAATCGTACACTTTAAAGGCAAAGGGAATATTTTTGCTAATTATCCTGAAGAGCAAGTATCACATGTTGATGATTATAATTATTGATTATTCTATAAAGAGAGACAATTGACTCAAGTCTCTGACTTCAGAAGCCCATTCCTTAATATAGTACAACTATTTGTCTGGATAAGAGAAAAAGATGAGCATGTAAGTGCATTGTCATGAATGAGGATGTGTGATGACAGCTTTGAGGAGACCCTGTGGACTTCCAAAGGCC
Source organism: Peromyscus maniculatus bairdii (assembly GCF_049852395.1). NCBI lineage: Eukaryota > Metazoa > Chordata > Mammalia > Rodentia > Cricetidae > Peromyscus > Peromyscus maniculatus. Next base: position 82,821,221 of record NC_134858.1, read on the forward strand.
ATTCAGACCTTCATGTTTGTATTAGATCGGAGTCACCTTAATTCCAAGAATGAATCAGTTTACATTTGACAAATGTACTGGTGGAGAGAGTTTATCTGAAAGATTATAATGAGTGACTCAACTTGACCTTCTCTATAATTTACAAAGTGGCACATTTTTACATAGGTAAAACAAGTCTGATAAACTGTGCTCCAAGAGCCATTTAAATTCTTACAAATAGCCCCCACTTGTACAAATTTTATACTGTTGCAGAAACAAGGAAGCTTTGAAGTAATTTTCAAATTTTCTTGTTGAATTAGACCTTTCTCTAGACACATGGTTAATAAGAGATTATGTTCCATCAGTAAGCATTGATTGGACACTTTCAGTGTGTTTGACCAGGTGCTAAAAAAAATGTAGACACAGTAATTACTAAGATAAACCAAGTTCCCTTTCTTACAGAGTATAGCCTTATGTGTATCAGCCACCCTGACCATGAAACACATCCAAAGTCAATGTTAAAAATGAAGTCTTAAAAAGACAAAAAGACATAGGATGCATATCTGCTTAGAGAGCTAAGCAATGTGCACTGGTCAAAGTAATAACTCTATTTACAGCTCTTTGACAAAAACCATGGGACAATTTCCTTAGTGAAATTATAAGACACAGGTTATGTTTCAGTGTATTCCCGAAAGAAAGTACTTTTTCTTAACAAGCAGTGTGCATTGGAGTTACCAAAGAGGTTGTACAAAGATTATGATTAGTTTTACCTCTAGAACAGCAGTTCTCAACCTGTGGGTCATGGGCCCTTTTGGGGTCACATATCAGATATCTTCCATATCAGGAATTTACATTTACATTATTATTCATAACAGTGGCAAAACTACAGTTAGGAAGTAGCAATGAAATAATTTTATGGTTAGGGGTTCACCGCGACATGAAGAAATGTATTAAAGGGTCACAGCATTGAGTACCACTGCTCTGGAGAGTCTTTTTTACCCAGTGGCTTCTCCATTCTAAATTATTTTCCCATCAGATCTGATATTCACATCCTGTTAAAAACTATTCTGTACAACTATCCTTATTTTGACGAAACACATCAACAATAAAAAGATGTTAAGTACATCCACTCAAAGTAAATGAAGTTTTTAATTTGGTTAATGGTACATCTCTGTATGCAGTTTTTTTTTTTTTTTTTTTTTGACATGGTTAATGACTGACATAGTGGAAAACTAAAACAAAAAGGAGAACTTTTTCACTTTTTTGTGGATATGACTTTTATAAATGAATAAAGGATAGTTTAAGGCATCATGTGATTCTCAAAGGGTCAGGGGAAGATGATAGGTAGCTTTGGCTGGTATTTTTACATCATTTTAATTTGCTTGTAAATATATCTAGGTAAAGAAAGAAAAAATAGTGACCATTCAATATCTACCATGTCCAAAATGTTGAAAATTTAAAAACTGACCCCATAAGATTTCCAGTGCATATAATTCTTATGAAAGTATAGCAGGTTGGAAACTCTTTTTCAGATACAAGCTTTATTCTTTGAAAGTAACAAGAAGGAACAGAAGGGAATGTCCAATAATACATTTGAATTAACTATTGACTTGTTTCTGAATTTATAAATGATGGTATAAAAATGTTTCATCAAAGTCGCATCATTTTTCAAATGTTTTATTTAGTACATTGCTGTCTGCTCAAATTTAACAGACACCTAAAGTGATTTGTCCCTGTGACTGCTCCAGATTGATTTCTGTTGTCATAAGGAATGCAGATGGTGTGAGGTCTGAGAGTCCAAATTTTCTTCATTGTGTTTTGACTAGAAATAATAAATAAGTTCTTAATTAGCATGCAAGGAAATATGCTTTGGTTTTTAATACAAATGAATTGTGTTTACTAGGTTAATTATTTTATTACCAAGGAAACCATAATGCTTTGTGTAGAAAATTATTCAGAGTGAATCACCAAAAGAAACAAAGTAAAAGAAAGAGGATTTAAACTTGCCTATAAGAACATTGGTGTCTAATCTCTATGTCTGAAAGGTGCCTTCATTTCATTGCATTTATAAATATGTGCATGTTGCTAAAACTTGACCTAGAGATATTTATGCTTAAAATTTGCATATCCTGTCTACTTTTCTAGGAGTTATTTTGCTCATCTTTATTTTTCACCACCTTTACTTATGATTGTAAATATTTTGTGATTACTTAGAAAAATTAAAATATTCTATATTTCTCTGAAATTCACCAAATATTAAATTTCTACATGTAACATAATTTCAGTTTTAAGTTTCAATTAGCATAATTATTTAATAATTTTTAGTTTCACATCAATTTTTGGAGAAGCAAGTTAATAAAAATGTATACTCAGAACAATGAAGCAAGGAGACTAGAGCTGGTGTTTAGATTTGGATCCTTGAAGTTGGTAAGAGAGTAGAAAAAGCAAAGAAAACTGCAATTAGTCCTTAGATAGTTACAGAAATCTCTGCAATACTCTGTACAAATAAGACAGAAACTCAAAGGAAGGAGTAAGGTGGTTTGTACAGAGACCCACTCCTCCCCTGGTTGTTTAGGTCACACTTCATATATTCTACAATGGTAAGTTCAATTAATGATAAGTTATAATAGAAATCAGAAAAATATAAAAAATATCACACTAAAGTTTTGCATATGTATGCACAATTGTATGTAATTCTCATACTTGACAGAATTAATTATAGCCTCATAATGTTACCTAATTTGTATTGCATATTAGAATATCTCTAGGAGCTTCACTCGGTGCTTAGTTGTGGATCTCTGCATCTGCTTCCATCAATTACTGGATGAAGGTTCTATGAGGACAATTAGGGTAGTCATCGATCTGATTATAGGGGATAATCAGTGTAAGAACCAGTGTAAGAACCCTCTCCACTATTACTTGGGAGTCTTTGCTAGGTTCACCCTTATGCGTTCCTTGGAATTTGCCTAACACCTGGTTTGTCCCTAACTCCATAATGGCTCCCTCTATCAAGATATCTCTTTCCTTGCTCTTGCTCACTGTCCTCTCCCAACTCAACCATCCTGTTCCCTCATGTTCTCTTGGAGGAGGGATTATATGAGCAAAGGGGTCAAGATCATGGTGGGGAAACCCACAGAGACAGATGATCTTAGCTAGTTGGAGCTCACTGACTCTAAGCTGATAGCTGGGGAACCTGCATGTAATCGAACCAGGCCCTCTGAATGTGAGTGGCAGTTGTGTGTGTTGGGCCATATGTGGAGCCACTGGCAGTCAGACCAGGATTTATCCCTAGCGCATGAACTGGGTTTTTGGAGCCCATTCCCTGTGGAGGAATGCCTTGCTCAGCTTCACTGCAGGGGGGAGGGGCTTTGTCCTGCCCTAACTTGGTATGTCAGGCTTAGTTGACTCCCTATGGAGGGCATTATCCTCTTGGAGGAGTGGATGGGGAGTGCAGCTGGGGGTGTGGTGGGGGTGGGGGTGGGTAGGGGGTGGGGGCTGGGGGAGAATGGAGATGAAGATGAACGTGGTGAGCAGCAGGAGGGGAGGAGGGGGAAGGAGGGGGGAATTGTGGTTGGTATGGAAAATGGAAAAAAAACTTTAAATAAAATAAAGAATATCTCCATTCTCTCTCTCTCTCTCTCTCTCTCTCTCTCTCTCTCTCTCTCTCTCTCTCTCTCTCTCACACACACACACACACACACACACACACACACACACAATTCTGGGCTTTACTTGGTTTATCAAATTCAAATTTAGTTAAGATTTTCCTCATTGATGTGTTTATTTCTTCCTTTAAACTGCTCAGCTCAATTCCAAGTTTTTATGGGATTCTTATGCTGAAAACTATCTTGTCTAATAGCAGGCTTAAGTTTTCCTATTTGGTTGATCATTTCCTTAGATACATTTTCATCTCCTCTCATTCTTTCTAGCTTTGGAGTTTGATGTAGAAGTGTGATTAGATGGAGGTATGCTATTTGGTGTAAATCTTTCCTAGATGGATGCTTTCCACTTCTTGGTGAAGGACATTTTTCAACATAAAACATTTTGTTCCTTTTCTAATGGAGGTTCAATTGAGTCAACAGGAGTAGTTGGAGTCAACCTGTTTTCTTTTCTCTTAATTACTTCCTAGCACTGTATTTAATGCCTTTAGAGTCCATACAACTAACTTTGAACTAACTTTGTAGGTCCATTAGTTCACATTGCATTGCTTATGATATTCCTAATTTTATCATTTTCCCCAGATGTTATATGTAATGCTGAATCCTTTTTAATCTGAACATATTCTATAAATAACACTGTTTTCTTGTTGTCTAATAATTATTCTGAAATTGAGCTTATTTTAGGATTATAGGATAAATTCATGTACATTTTCCATTGCTTTTCAATTTTGATGTAATGAATTGGTGCATTAATAGCCAAATAATAGGCCATTGAGGAATTTTAACTATAATTAAATAACCTCATATGACATGCTTTAATGAATTATATTGGTTGTTCATGCAGAGAACAAAGTGCTCCAGATTTGTTGGTGAAAGTCCTTGCATGCTTACTCCTGCGTTGAGTTTCATGACCCCAGGGACCATTGCTGTGGGATGGACTGTATGTCAAATAAAACACTGATTGGCCAGTGGCCAGGCAGGAAGTAGGTGGGACAAGGAGAGAGGAGAATTCTGGGAAGCAGAAGGCTGAGGCAGAGAGACACTGCCAGCTGCCGCCATGACAAGCAGCATGTGAAGATGCCGGTAAGCCACCAGCCACGTGGCAGGTATAGATTTATGGAAATGGATTAATTTAAGATATAAGAACAGTTAACAAGAAGCCTGCCACGGCCATACAGTTTGTAAGCAATATAAGTCTCTGTGTTTACTTGGTTGGGTCTGAGTTGCTGTGGGACTGGCGGGTGACAGAGATTTGTCCTGACTGTGGGCAAGGCAGGAAAACTCTAGCTACAAATGGCGCCCAACGAGAGGGCAAGAGTTTCCACCTAAAACCTGAGAAAAGATTCTAAAACGGAGCTAAAAACAGCTTCCTAATTGTCTCTCTCAAATGAGCAGCAGCTGCCGGTTTGAGTTCCTGGCAGGTTCCTGGCGTGTGTGCTCGATCTGCAGTATGGCGGGAATGAGGCCTCTGCCAGTGGCTCATTAAGCTGCATGGTGGATTTAGCCTTTGCTAATACAAAAAAAAAAAAAAAAAAAAAAGAGGTTTCTGGGCTACATGCTGCTTTGATAAGAAGCATAGACCCACTATTTCTGAGAATTGATGGCTCCCAAAGCTGGCAGAAAACGTACCACCGCCATGTTGGGAAGCTGAAGTGGGTGGAGCCAGCAGCCACACCGCCGTTTCAGTCTTAGAATGGTGCAGTTTAAAGCAATAGGCTCAAGGTAATATAAAACATATGCCACATAAAGATGGCTACCACACAGACAATCTGGATTATGTTCTCTTTGATATTCATAACTGAAGAAAAACATTTGATTGCAAAAGCTGTTGAGTTATGCCAAAATGTATATTTTAAAGGTACCTTGACTTCAAAATTTGGCTATAAGGATATGTTGCTTTGGAAAAGAGGCTCTGCTTTTGTTTCTACAGAAAGCCAGAGGCTATGGATTTGTTTCAGATTAAGATACATGAGGTTTCACCAGCCAAGACTACCTGAAAGGTCTCCGATGATACCATGGCCCAGATGATCCAACATCCAAAATCGTTTCAAGGCAACTGGCTCAGATGATACAGCCTCATGGATTATTCCATGATCCTAAAATTTTCTTTGTGTCCCCATAGATACAGCGCCCCCCTCCAGCAGGAAGTAGTAAGAGATGCTACGCCCAAATTCCCAAATATACCAAGCTGGCTTTGGAGATATGTAAAAGTTAAAACCTTCCTTTTTAAAAAAAAGAAAAGGGGAAGTGCTGTGGGATGTACTGTATGTCAAATAAAACACTGATTGGCCAGTGGCCAGGCAGGAAGTAGGTGGGACAAGGAGAGAGGAGAATTCTGGGAAGCAGAAGGCTGAGGCAGAGAGACACTGCCAGCTGCCGCCATGACCAGCAGCATGTGAAGACGTTGGTAAGCCACCAGCCTCGTGGCAAGGTATAGACTTATGGAAATGGATTAATTTAAGATATAAGAACAGTTAACAAGAAGCCTGCCACGGCCATACAGTTTGTAAGCAATATAAGTCTCTGTGTTTACTTGGTTGGGTCTGAGCAGCTGTGGGACTGGCGAGTGACAAAGATTTGTCCTGACTGTGGGCAAGGCAGGAAAACTCTAGTTACAGACCATTTTATTACTTCCTTTTTCCTGATGAAAAATATGTCACATGTTCATCTTGTATATCTGTTGTCCTAAATATAAAATAATCACATTTGTGGGGAGATCTGGTTTCTCTCCATGGAAATCAGTATTCAAAATTATAATGTAAATTCACCTCCATGGTACTTTTGAATTCTCTCTTTCATCAAAGAAAATTAAAACTGGCAATTAAATAAAAGCTAAGAAAACCCACCATACATTTCTCTGCCTAAGAAACTACTTTCACACATTTGAGTCACTGATGGGTTTGGGGAAAGACATTTGTTGTAGAATATTACTTTAACTACATAAAGATGAGTTACATTTGTTTATGCTGCATTTGTTTAATGATATAAGGATGAGTTACATTTGTTTATGCTGCATTTGTTTAATGATATAAGGATGTGTTACATTTGTTTATGATTCATTTGTTTAATTATGTAAAGATGTGTTGCATTTGTTTCACTTTGCCTGCCTAAGGCACCTGATTGGTCTCATAAACAGCTGAAAGGCCAATAGCTAGGCAGAGAAAGGATAGGCAGGGCTGGAGGGCAGAGAGAATAAATAGGAGGAGAAAGCTACATTCAGAAAGAACAAGAAGAGAAGGAGTAGAGAACGAGGAGAAGAGAGACACACCCAGGTCCAGAATCCAGGGAGTCCCCAGCCAGCCTGCCAGGAGAACCAGTGAAAGCAGGCTACACAGAAAGAAAGTAAGAAAGGTAAAAATCCCTGAGGCAAAATGTAGATAAAGAGAAAAAGATTAAAATAATAGCTGAGATAAGGCCAGGCATTCATACCTAGTATTAAGTCTCTGTGTCATGATTCAGGAACAGGTTGGTGGCCCCAAAGAAAAAAGCCTGTTACAGAAATTCATATTCTTTTATTGAGTGTCAAATTCCCTGCATTGATTCCTTTTATTGAAAATAGCTTTCTTTTTCTCACTTAATATATCATGATTACAGTTTCCCCTTTCTCTACTCCCAGTTTCTCTCTATCTCCCCTCTCATCTGGATCCACCCCCTTTCTGCTCTTGTGAACATTCATTTTTTTATGTATATTTTTTCTCTATGAATTATTATAATTATTATAATCCTGAGTTTGATTTATTTAATGTCTTTCAATTATCCAATTCAAATGCATTTTATTTTTATTTTAATGAGTTAATTAAATTCAGGTAGAATTTTTCTATGCAGTTCAGACTGGTCTCAGACTTGAAAACTCCCTGCCTCAGCCACCAAGTGCCTGCATTACAGACAGATATATGTCACTGTGCTCAGCTCAAACCCATTTTATTACCTTAATTGCTTGGCAAAAGATATGAAAAGAAACACTACACTTAACATTTTAAATGTGTATTTGTATTTCAATATTAAATGTTATGGAAAGCGTAAGATTTTTTTCTTTCTATAGATTTGTTTAGATTTAAATTTGCAAGTGCAGATACATCTATATATAACACTATTTGGAATTTTCTAAATAACTAGGAAAATGAAGATGAGTAATGTAGGCCTTTGACATTTAAGATTTTGATGTCATAATACTTTGTCTAGGCTTGCATCTGGTCAAATTACTCAGCCAATTCATAAGCTCCATTTTATGTTTGATAAGGTATGGAAGACAATTACTCCAGTGCTTATCTTTGAGACTTCATTGATTCTTCTTTCAAACAAAGCATTACTCATAATCCAAATATTGAAAAAGATGTGCAGCCTCAAGACTGAAGCAGAGAAATGAAGTTTTTTTGTTTGTTTATTCTTCTCTCATACATTAAATCCTGACCACAGTGTCCCCTCCCTCCATTCCTCCAAGTCCCTTCCCCTCCATTTCCCTTCAGAAAAGAGCAGCCCCCCCCCCCCCAGGGATATTGACCAAACATGGCGTAACAAGTTACAATGAGACTAGGCACATGCTCTCATCTCAAGGCTTGACTTGGACAAGGCAACCCAGTAGGAGGAAAGTGGTCCTAAGAGTAGGCAGAAGACTCAGAGACAATTTCAACACCCACTGTTAAGAGTCCCACAAGAACACCAAGCTACACAACTATAACATATATGCACAGGTCTTAGGTTAGACCCATACAGGGTCTCTGATTGTCCCTTCAGTTTCTGTGAGCCGCCATGAGCCCTGCCTAGTTGATTCTGTGGGCTATGTTCTCATCGTGTCCTCAACCCCTCTGGCTCCTACAATCCTTTCTGTCTCTCTTCTGCAGAGTTCCCTGAGTGATGAAAACTACCTGGGCCAAACCACACCTGGTGAATTAGAAAGCCACAAAAACAGGCCACTTAATTTATGTTTTAATATACGTAAATGTGTGGCAAACACTGACAACAATTGGTTCATATAACCCTCTCTGTTTTCCAAGGTCATTTCCCAGTATCTACTCCTTGTTTATTTGTAGCACCTGAAGAGGTCAGTCTCTTAGCTGTATTTGAGAAACCTGAGAGATTCAAGGAATATTGTGACTAACACCTTGGTCTTCTCATCATTGAGTGGGTACACTTTTTTTTTTTTTTAATCATATCAGGTGGTCAATGCAACCTGTCTTTTCTGTCAAGGAAATTCTGTATTTCAGTTGCCTGGACATAATTTCAAATGACTCTTGGCAGGAATTTGCTGACCTATAAAAAATTTCAAAGTTGACAGGATATATAAACATTTATGTTAAACATTAATCTGAATGAAGGCCTTAAAATTATCTTAAGAAACTGCAGGGACAACCCAAAAATCAAGCTCTAGTTTGTCTATCTAGAGATAGTAGAGTGTTCCTACTTGTGTATGAAACATGACTCCCATCATTCCCCTCTACCTCTTCCTTCTTCCCTATCCTCTTTATCCTCTGTCTCTTCTCTTCTTCTTTTTCTTCTCTTCCTCATTCCCCTAATATCTTTTTTTTAAGTGAACACCTATGTTGAGAATGAGTAATAGTAAGAGATGGTTCTGTTTCCAGTGACTTTTATTCTTGATGCATCTTGAACTATAAGAAAATTTTGATTGTTCCTTGCAAGATGTGCAAGAGACTGAGATTAAAGATAAGAGTCTATTTCTTCCCCTAAGAGGCAAAGTGCTTGATTATTTGTTCAGGTCCCTGAACTGCTGGAGCAGCAGGCACCGTGTAAAGGGCATCATGTGTAGTGAGAGGGAGACTAGGCATGCAAGGAAATGAAAAAAAATATTAGAACTGTTATTATCTGCACTTACAATAGACGTACTGCACTGCAGATAACAGTGTTCGGAGCTATTTTTTTATTTATCTTGTGTCACATCTTTAGAACAAAACCAATGTGTAGACAACTGTGGCTTGTTCTAATAACAAAACTGCTGCCTGAAATGAAATTCTTGACATACCAATCACTCTTTATTGCTTAATCACTTTTTCATACAAATTATGTTTGTAGACACTTTAATAAGTGTTTTGTACTTAGTCATCTACTTTATTTTATTTTATTTTTTTGCTAAGAGGACTTTCAGCAGCTACAAATGAACAAAGCTTCACAAGGAGGCACAAAACATTTCCTGTCATGTTACTAGTACAGGATCTTCCTAAAGAGTCAGGGAGTGAAAGCAGAAAGGAATATGAACAAAATATTTCTGTGAGAAATGTGGCTATTGCTGTTTTTTATACTACTGTTGAATTTTTCTTTTTCGTTTTGGTGAGTGTGTGTGTGTGTGTTTGTGTGTGTGTGTGTGTGTGTGTATAAGTGTGTGCAGGTGCTCATCACTGTGTGTGCATGAGTATATGGAGGCCAGGGTTGAATCTTGTATCTGGATCTTCAGCATACCTATCCACCTTATCATGTAGAGACAGGGTCTCTCACTGGCCCTGAGTACTCTGGTGTGTCTAAGTTGGCTATTCAGTGCCACAGGGATCCTCCTGTCTCTGTCTCCCCACATATACCAGAGGTTTTGAGTAAGGATATTCTAAGAAATTTTTGAACATACTAAAAAGATCTAAATTGTAATTTGAGTCTTAACTTACGGCAGAGAAACACACCAGACCCAAGGACATGGTCCATGAATTTGATGTGATTTCTGGAAGACACATTTAATGGAAGGAACAGTGCTTGAGATTAGCATTTCCATCTATATTATAATTCCCCCATCTGGCACAGCTAGCCCTTCATCTTTAACCCCACTACATCTGAGCCTTATTTACTATCAGGAGAAGTAACATTTTACATCTGCTAGCCTTGAGCAGGATAAAAATTTTATCCATATTTTAACACTATTATCAACATCTTCATATTTTCTCAAACAATGCAACTCTAAGGACAGTAGTGTCAGAGAGGTAACATGTCCACTGGATTACAGATTCTGTTAGAACCAGGCCCACCATGTTTTTCATTTCTGTATTTAGCATGCCCAGTACAATAGCTGACATTGCTTACTTGCTGTTTACAGTAGGTGAGAAGAGAAGAAATGTCACCAAGACTGGAAAATGTAACACAATATGCCCCTAACAAATTGCAATGATGTCACTGGTATTTGTAATTGTAACTTCTGTTTCATGTAGCAATTGTTAGTTGGCCATTTCCATCTAATTCTTAAAAGAATTTCTAAATGTTGCTAGAAGGTTCTAAATCAGTGCTTCTGAAGCTATCTCTAGTGAAGGGTCAGTGTTCCTTTTTTGCTGCTTTTACATTCTGTTCCAGGCTAATACTTCGATAAGATATAATAAAAAAGATTACTAGAGAAATATAATAAGAAGATGCACAAATGCAGGCCTTTGTTATTTTATTAGGTTTCTGCAACCTTGAGCTTTCCCTGTAAGTTCATCAGGATTGTCTCACAGCATCCCCTCTGCTTATCTACATAAGTTATAGCCAATCAGTGACAATCATTTCAAGGGTGGTACCAGTCTTCTGAACATGTTCTGAGATGCACCAAAGCATGCTGTGAGCATCCTTTTGCCAGACAGAGGGAGTGGAATGTACTGGAAAACCTCTCCAGATAAGCTGTGGGGACAGAGAACAGGGAGGCAGGAGCGGTTGGGCTGGCATTGCATGTCAATCTAACATTCTGAAATAGAAGTTAGTAAGAATTTAAAGAGCAAGCATCTTTCAAAACAGTCACTTATAAAACAGTGTCAAGTTGATTAGCAGCTGAAAAAATAATGCCAGTAAATTAGTAACAAAACTAAATGCTCTCTTCTTGTACCTCACCAATACCCCTAATGACAAAGTCTGTAGACAGAGAGTTGTAGGTCAGCCAAATGCTTTTACAATAAGTGTCTCCTTTGTCAGTGTAAGTCCTACAAAACTGAATGTATTAGACTCTCTTATTTTTATTTGTTTTTTATTCTATATACTTTACTACTCCATTTTATCATCTATACTTGTATTCATTATATTTTCTTCATCATTTTTTCATCATAGTTACTTTCTCCCTGTGATTTTAGTGGGTATATCTCAATGCTGGTTTATGTATAATTCTCAGCACTGGAAATTTTGTTTTTCAAGTATATTTCAGCCTTTGTCTTTATAGCATGATTTTGTAGAATTCTCTAGTTTTGTTGTATTGTGCCTTTATTTTACTTTTAAATTTTTTTTATTCATTCTACATCCTAACCACAGATCCCCTTCTGATTCCTCCTCCTGCTCCCCCCAGTCTCTCCCCCAGCTCCCCCTTACTCCTCATTGCCTTCTCAAAAAGGGTAAGCCCTCCAGTGGGGGGACAGCTAAGCCTGGTACATTCAGTTGAGGCAGGACCCAGCCCCTCCCACTGCATCAAGAGTGAGCCAAGTGTCTGACCATAGGTAATGGGATCCAGAAAGCCAGCTCATGTACTGGGGATAGATCCTGATCCCACTGCCAGGGGCCCCTTAAACAGACCCAGCTACACATCTCTCTCCCATATGGAGAGGGTCTAGTCTGGTCCCATGCAGTTTCCACAGCTGTCAGTCTAATGTTCATGTGATCCTATAAGTGTGGTTCAGTTGTCTCTGTAGGTTTCTCCATCATTGGCATAAAAACAGACATGTGGACCAATGGAATTGAATTGAAGATCCTGACATTAATTCACATACCTATGAACACCTGATTTTTGACAAAGAAGCCAAAATCAATGGAAAAAAAAAGAAAGCATCTTCAACAAATGGTGCTGGCATAACTGGATGTCAACATGTAAAAGACTGAAAATATATCTATAACTATCACCATGCACAAAATTCAAATTCAAATGGATCAAAGACCTCAACATAAATCCAGCTACATTGAACCTGATAGAGGAGAAAGTAGGAAGTAGCCTAGAATGCATTGGCACAGAAGTCCACATCCTAAATATAACATCAGTAGTACAGACACTGAGAGCAACAATTAATGAATGGGACCTCCTGAAACTGAGAAGCTTATGTAAGGCAAAGGACACAGTCAATAAACAAAATGATAACCTAAAGAATGGGAAAAGATCTTCACCAACCCCACTTCTGACAGAGGGCTGATCTCCAAAATATATAAAGAACTCAAGAAACTAGATAGCAAAATATCAAGCAATCCAAATTTAAAAAATAATGGGCTACAGATCTAAACAGAGAATTCTCAACAGAAGAATCCCAAAAGGCTGAGAGACATTTAAGGAAATGCTCAGCATTCTTAGTAATCAGGGAAATGCAAATCAAAATGACTCTGAGATATCATCTTACACCTGTCAGAATGGCTAAGATCAAAACAGTTGTTATTTTACTTCTGATTTGACAATTATGCATTTCACTTTTATGCCTATTTCAACTGTAACATACATTGCTAAAATAGGAAAATTTTGCTTTCAAAATATATTTTATCCAACATTCTGTTTTGGGGCCCAATTCTACTGAATTGCCATCTGTGGACATGAGCTCTATCATAATGATTTCTTTCATTTTTTTGAGAGAGAAGTCATTGACATTTCCTTTGTTAAATAACAAATATGCAAAACATTATAGAGCATAGTCAATATTCTATTGTTGTAATGAGACACCATGACCATAGCAACTCTCATAAATGAAAATATTTAAGTGGGGCTTGCTAACATTTTAGAGGTTTATTCCATTATCATCGTGACAGGAAGCATGGTAGAATACAGGCAGCTCTGGTAGTATTGTGTTCCCCAAAATATTGTGTACTCTAATAAATTTATCTGGGGTCAGAGAACAGACAGCCACTAAATACAAAGGCTAGAAAATGGTGGCACTCACACCTTTAATCCTAGCATTCCAGAGATAGAAATCCCTCTGGATCTCTGTGAGTTCAAGGCCACATTGGAAATAGCCAAGCATGGTGACACACACCTTTAATCCCAGAAAGCCAGCCTTTAATCCCAGGGAGTGGTGGTAGAAAGCAGAAAGATATATAAAGCGTGAGGATCAGAAACTAGAAGCTTTTGGCTGGTTAAGCATTTGGTCTGGTTAAGCTTTCAGGCTATGGAGCAACACAGTTCAGCTGAGATTCATTCTGGATGAGGACTCAGAGGCTTCCAGTCTGAGGAAACAGGACCAGCTGAGGAACTGGTGAGGTGAGAAAGCTGTGGCTTGTTCTGTCTCTCTGACCTTCCAGTACTCACCCCAATAAACGGCCTCGGGTTTGATTAATCAATAAGTACTTTTAAGATTCCTGCTACAGGCAGCCATGTTCCTGAGAGAAAATCAGAGCTCTACATCTGGATCCTTGGTTAGCAGGCAGAGAAAGACACTGGACCTGGCTTGAGCATTTTAAACCCCAAAGCCTACACCAGTGGCATACTTCCTACAACAAGGGCATGCCTTCTCCAATCCCTAATCTCCTAATCCCTGTTAAGTAGTGCTACTCCCTCATGAACAAATATGTGAGACTATGGGGGCCATTCCTATTCAAACCACCACACATATATTTTCTTTCTTGTAATATAATATGTCTCTTTGAATACTTGTCAGTCACCCCTTCTTTGACTTATATTTTCCTAATGTAATTGAATTTTAGTTGATCTTCATGTAACATAATTAGTTCAAAACTTTATTTTTAGCAGCTTTACTTAATTTTACTTGCATTCCCTATGTGCCTCACCCTGCACAGTTTTGGACTTGACCTGTCGGGGTGAGGAGAGAATGAAGAAAGGATACATATATGGACACATGTGCAGAAAAGCTGGGATGAGTAGAAATGAGCTCTGATGGGGATACACCAGCAGATGGAAACTCAGTATATTTATTATCCATGACTGAGAAAGGAGGCATGTTTATGGTATATGTATATACATATATATGCACATACACATACACATGTGTGTGAGATGTCTGTGATATGCCATATATATCAGAGTTGGGATGAAGAGGCATGGTAGCTAATCTTGGTAGGAAGGACCTAGGTCTGGCTGTGCTCATGTCAACAATACATACTAACTCAGCACTTCATTTCACACTCAACATTTATAACCTAAAAATTACTCCTAAACCCTTGAATCTGATCATTTTTGCTTGTAGTAAGTGCTTAGTATACATCACTTGTGAAAAGTTGAACTCATTTCTTTGCATTTCACATTTTTTTTATACAAGGCAAAAAGACCTGAAAATAGGTCAGAAATGATCTTTCTTCTTGAAAGGTAAAGAATAATTAGAGACACAGAGAGAAGAGAATTTCTTAAGTCTGAACCTGAAGCAGATTTAGTAGGGGAGAGTAAGGTAGCCTGTGACAGCTGGCTGGTCACTATGAAGGTCGTTAGGCAGTAAATACTCACAACACTAACAATCCTGTAGGGAATGTTTGCTGTAATTTCCTTTTAGGTACTGTTTGTAGTCACTGGTCTTTGGATATTGAAAGTAAACATTCTTTTATATCATAATCAGAAGATCAAATATGTACTGTTCATGCACCTTAAAGGGAGTTGGTAGGAATGGAAAAATGTAATGTACTTATAATACAGTCGCTTGTAGCATGAAACTCCTCACCATTACTCTGATGGCAAAGGAGAAATCTCCTGGCGAGAATGAGCACAGTGGTGGGGGATAGGAGTGCCTTCCTTGACAACTGTGGTTCGAGTTTCGCTATTGAAGAAAACACGCTTGGTGGATCCAGATGCATCATCAGAATCCTTGGGGAATGTGACTGTTTTAAAGAGAGACTCTAGAAGCTTCATCTTCATCCCTATGTCTCTTGCTAAGATATACTTAGAGAATAGAGCACATTGGAGTAACCGCTTCCTTCTAAAATAACCATCGCAAAGAATTACCATTTGCCATACGACTTCCCCCTTATTTCCTAGGGACAAGGAAAGAAAGAACCTTGGCCTTTCTCAAGGTCAACATGTGGATAAAAAAAGAGTGGGTTTGAGACATGATGGAAAGCCAAGAGCTTGTGTTTCCTATCCTCAGTGGAAGCGGAAACGACTACTTTGCCAGAGCCTATGACTGACAGCATCCACTGCCTCCTCATTCCCACAGTGCAATTGCTTCCTCTCTACTTTGTGTTTCCACACAGCCTTCAAGATAGGAAGAGTCTAAAATTGGAGACTTTAGAGGCTACTGACATTTCTTTTCTTAGCGCTCCCCTGCTTTCATTAACATTGGAGGGAGGTGGTAAATTAGGGGCCCAGATACTGAGCATCTTTAGGGAGCAGGTGTTTTTAACAATTTGCAGTCTACCATAGCCTGAGTCAGTGGATGCAGACTCCCGGAAGGTGCTCAAAGAAAGATATGTCTTCTTATGTGGTTACATAGGGATGTGTTAAAGAGTGGTAATATATTCTTGTAAGTTGTCTGCAAAACAATAGTCAATCTTGTTTAAGAAGGAAAAAAAAAGAGATTGTCTTGTTAGTATTTATTTCCCAGTGAGAAACTTATTTGTTTGTTGGGACAGTGCTAGAGATTGAACCTAGAGCTTTACTCAGGCTACACAAGCACTCTGCCATTGAGCTATAGCCCTAGCCATTTTCTCTAACCAGGCAAGACTTCCAGTGGTGGGAATGGGACATCAATGCAGCCACAAAACCTTCAGGCTACAATTTGGCCTGTCTGAAAGATATGCTGGGGAAATGGTGGCACAGAATGTGTAGGAGTGGTCAACCAGTGATTAGTCCAACTTAAGGCCCATGTTACAAGAGAGAGCCTATACCTGATAATGCCTGGAGACCTAGGATAGAACCAAACATGACAGGCAAAATAAAGTCAATGAATGATAATTCCTAATGATACAATGCCATTTTCATAGACTGGAGCCTAGCCTAATCATCATCAGAGATGCTTCATCCAGCTTATGATGGAAGCAGATGCAGAGACTCATAGCCAAACATTAGGCAGAGCTTGGGGATCTCTGCAGAAGAGAGGGAGGGAGGATTATAGGAGCCATGGGTTCAAGGATACCATAAGAACATGGCCTACAGAATCAACTAAGCAGGGCTCATAAGGGTTCACAGAAATGGAAGCCACCATCAGGGAGCCTGTATGGGTTTGATCTAGGTCCTTTACATATGTGCTATGGTAACATAGCTTGCTGTTCTTGTTGGTCTCCTAAGAGTGGGAGTGGAAATTGTCTCTGACTCTTTTGTCTGCTCTTGGGACTGTTTTCTGTCGCTAGAGTTTTCCGCCTTGCCCACAGTCAGGACAAATCTTTGTCACCCGCCAGTCCCACAGCCGCTCAGACCCAACCAAGTAAGCACAGAGACTTATATTGCTTACAAACTGTATGGCCGTGGCAGCCTTCTTGCTAACTGTTCTTATAGCTTAAATTAGTCCATTTCCATAAATCTATACCTTGCCACGTGGCTGGTGGCCTACCGGCATCTTCACATGCTGCTGGTCATGGCGGCATCTGGCAGTCAGTCCTTCTGCCTTCCTGTCCTTTCATTTCTCCTCTCTGTTAGTCCCGCCTATCCTTCCTGCCTAGCCACAGCCGATCAGGTTTTATTTATTGATCAATCAGAACAACTTGACATACAGACCATCCCCCAGCACAGCCAAGTGCAGACCATCTCAGACACCTGCACTCAGGCCCATGGTCCTAATCATCCTCTATGCGGACCTGCTGGGTAACGCCACAAAGAACCCAAGAAGGGCTCCCACAGGACATACAGAACATCCCACAGCAGTTTTCCTCTTACTGAGTTTTCTTGTCCAGCTTTGACATGAGGGTTGATGCCTCGTCTTATTGTAACTTGCTATGCCATGTTTGGTTAATATTCCTGGGAGAGCTGTGTGGTGATATATTGTGTACCCTAATAAACTTATCTGGGGATCAGAGGACAGAGCCAATAACTAGATTAGACATAGAGGTCAGACAGTGGTGGCATACACCTTTAATCCCAGTACTGGGGAGCACACATGCCTTTAATCCCAGGAAGTGATATCTGGCCAGAGAAAGGTATACAAGGCATGGAGAAACAGGAAATCACTCTCTTTAGACTGAAGATTTCCTGGAGGTAAGCTAGTGGCAGCAGCAGTTCAGCTAAGACCCTTTCCAGTGAAGATTCATAGGATTTCAGTCTGAGGAAATGGGATGTGCTGAGGAGTTGGTGAGGTGAGGTTGGCTGTGGCTTGCTCTGTTTCTCTGATCTTTCAGCTTTCACTCCAATATCTGGCCCCAGGGTTTTTTTTACTAGTAAGACCTTCTACGACTCATGTTACAGAGCTGCTCTTTTCTGAAGGGAAATGAAGGAGGAGTGGATCTGGGGGAGATGGTAGTTGAGGGAGGATTATGAAGATTGGAGGGAGGAGAAACTGTGGTTGGGCTTTGATATACGAGAGAGGAATAAATAAAAATAAGGAAATTTATTTAAAATGTTTTCTTCTGAAACAATTACATACATTGTGAATATTGAAGACTTCTCTTCAGTGTTCAATCAAGCTGTGTGAAAAGACCCATAAAAGGAAAAAAAGAGTATATTTTAGTTTTCACTAATACTCTAGCTACTACGTATTAATCTAACAAAAACTTAAAATCATGCCAGAATTTCATACCTCTAGCTGGTTAAATATTTTGTAATATAAAGTCAAATGTTGTATTTGGTATTCTAGGAGAGAGATATACTACATGTTAGTTTAGTATGTAAAAACATTTATGACATACTAAAATGTTGAGAGCTTTGAAAATATTCTAAAATATTAAACCAATTTGTTAATTGTAAAGGCTTTCAAACACTTTATATCATGTTCATAGTCAAATAAAATCATAAAAAGTAATTTTATGAAAATATAAGAATATAATTTTTTAATTTGGTTTAAATACTTTTAAATGTAATATATCTCATAATTTTTATTTTATATTTTCATTGAAAAAATGTACAATATATTCTGATAATGGTTTTCTATTTCTTAATTCCTACCAGATCTTCCCTACCTCTCTACTGCCCAACTCCACACCTATCTCCTCTCTTTAGAAAATAAACAAGCAAACAAATAAACCTAACAAATCATAATTAAAAACAAAACCAAAACCAAAAATAAAGAAGGAAAAAACATAATAAACATATGGAGACACACACGCAAAAACAACTACATTAATCTATTTTCTTAATTCAAATTTAGGAGTATTACTAGATTCACCTAATGAGGCCATCTATTCAAGGGATTAAACTTCAGAATTTTATTAGTTTCACTGTATAGTTACATTTTTACATTTTCCTTGGCTGAACAACATTATGAAAAGACTGATTCAACCAAGTACTTTCTGTAAGTAAAAATATTTAAATGTAGTGCTTTGCAATTTCAGGATATTCTTCAACTCAATTAACCTTATCATTCATTCAAAAATTTCATTTAAAATTTAACCTCATGCATGGTTTTCTTGAATTGTTAAGTGAGAACACTAGAAGCAATCACAACCCACAAACTTTGAATATCTATGGGGTTGAGCTTCCTACAGCATTCTGGTCTACTTGAAAAAAGAAAGCAAGTAGTTCTAAGACTGAAAAAGAAAATGCACTAGGTGATTATAAAGCCCTTGATAGCACAGGAAAGTATACCCTTACTGCCCAAAGACAAGTATATCAAGGGTACCCAAGAGCCAATTGTTTAATTAATATGATAATTCATTACTGGATTGTATCTGGAAGCATAAATTAAGTGTCCATGAATCCATATATGTATACATGAATGATAGAACAAATAAATTACTGGAGGAGATGAGATCAAATAATTGTTAGAATTCATTCACAAAGTTATCATCGTTCTCAAGTTTATGACTACTGATTCATTCTCATTTGTTATGACATTTTTTTAAGGATTGTGCTCGTTTTCCAGGTGATCTGGTGTGTTGACAGTGATAGTTCATAACAGTCCTTTCTGATCTTTTTCCTGTCTAAGAGACTCATTGTTAAGTCTCCTTGTTCATTTCTGTTTTCATTTATTTAAGTCTTATTTTTTCTCTAATCTTGCCTAAATTTTGTCAGATTTGTTTACTTTTTCTAAGCCAACTTAGCCTGTTGGTTTTTTTTCCATTAGTTTTCTTTGATTGATTTAGTTCCCATCTCCTCTCCAGCATTTCCTAATTGCAATTTCATTTATTCATCCAATTCTAGTTGTTTGACATATGAAGAGTAAAGTTAGACTGTTTAGGATTGTTAATTTCATTCCATATTTGAAACCAAGAATTTACTATAGTCCTGGATTAAACTCAGCATCCTTCCGCCACAGCCTCCTGAGAGGTAGGAATGCTGGGGTTATAGACCTACACCAGAACCCAGAATCATTGCTTTTTTTTTTAAAAAAGTGCATTTCTCACTGAACATTTTCCTCTTAATACTTCTTTTGCAGCATTGTCTACATTCTGATGAGTTATGTTTTTGTGTCAGTTGTCCCAAGATACTTCTTGAATCTACTTTGATTTGTTTTTTGACCTGTGACTAACCATTAGTAAGTGTTTTTAGTTTCTAAACTTTGCTCATAACCATGTGCATGATTCTTCTAACATGCTGTTGAATAGTTCATTGGTATTTAATTGATAATTTTCACATACATGCTCACTAGCAGTGTATGGTTTTAGCATCAAGTTGGTACTAACCTCCAAAGCTTAGATCACTCCTTGTCACTAAAAAGTGTAGTGTGTAAAATATTTAAATAAACAACAGAGAATAGGATGGTAGTTGCCAGGAATAAGAAAGGGGGAAAACACAGATTATGGTTAAAGCATATTACTTTCCAATTATTCAAATGAATAATTGCTGAAGATCTACTATATAAGGCTACAAGTTAGCAATCTTGCACTGAATTCTTGAACTTCGCTATGAACATACACCTTCAATATTATCAAAACTCACCCCATACCCTCCACAGTACAGTTTGAGATTTTATGGTTAATAATTGTAGTGACTGGCTCATAATGTACACATGTATCAAGGGGAGTCGTGACTTCTCTAGTGCCCTAATAACATGCTCTTACCAAAAGGAGAAAGGATCGACTTTAGCTTGCAGTGCCAGAGGGGATGCAGTCCATTATGTTCGAGAAAACATGGGAGCAACAGCATGATGCCAGCCTTCCAGAAGCAGAGCTATGACCTGTTATCAATACACAGGAAGCAGGGGTGAGGAGGCTAGGGGTAAAGCAATAACACCTCAAAGTCCTCCCCCAAGGAAGTACTTCTGTCAAGGCGCCATCTTCTAAACATTCCATAAGTGCCCAATACAGTAGCACCAATGAGGGACCAAGTGCCCAGATACACAAGTCCTTGCTAGATATTTCTCATTCACTACGTCAAGTTAGCTAATTGTATACCTGAAATTTAATTGTCAACTATACTTCAGTACAGCTAAAAGTAATTAGGATATCACTACAAGGAAAGAGCCCTGAGACTATTTTTTTATGATAATATTCAAAGATACTGAAAAACCTTCCATATAAAAATCCACAGTACTAGTATTTGGATAAACAAATCTAGAGATATGTGCAAGTGCATATGCAAACATAATGCATTATAAAAGAGTACCTCAGTCCACTGGACTTTCAAGTAGATGGTATTGGGATGATTGGATAAACATTACTGAAAAATAAAATGAGACAATCTCTTCAAAACAAACACAGAGCAAACTCCACAAGAACCAGAGTTCTAATTAGAAAACAATACTAAGCAGTGGAGGACATCAAGTGAACTCTAATAACAGTGCAGAGAGCGTGGGTTCCTAACTATGTGTCAAAACAAAATATACAGTAAAGGAAAAGATTATTACTTTGCACTTTATAAATATTTATATTTATAAATATTTAATGTATGAATTACACATAAATATATAAATATTTCTATAAATGTTCATATAAATATTTATAATAAATCACTTATATTAAAATTTGCATGGAGAAAAGCACATCATAAGCAAAATGACAAACTGGGATAAGTTACAAAGATATAGAGTTCATATTCTCAACATATAATACATTTCAATAATTATGAGGGGAATAGAGCATGACAAAAATGTGGGTAGATAGCATGAATATACCTGTATATATCTTTACACATCTGTATACATAAAAGCTTCTAAAATACTAAATATAAATTCAATTCATAAAAGACAAAGTTCAAAAGCCTGAGAAAACTTTCTGACCTGGTTATAAAACAAAGCTGTCCTGACCAGCCAGTCTCTCCACTACTGATTGGACTGACCTGGCACAATCTCCAAGGAGGGGACCATGTCAGTGTCTAGGAAGAATATGACATTTGCCCTTTGACTCATCAGCATTGCTGTGGGAATAAATTGAAGAGGTACCTCTAATGATAAAAACCAGATTTCTTCAGTGTTATTAATTAAAATGTATCTTAATTCAAGTAGTGTCAGAAAAGTTTATAACTAAACTGTTTTAGAATAAAATAGAAAGTAATTAGCTGGAAAGAGAAATATCTGTTCCTAACAATACAATATTGATTGATAGACATACAGGGAGTAATGTAGTTGGAAAATTATTATTTTATAATTGTCATTACAAGTACTTAAAGAAACATTAAATAGTACTGAGACTAGGTAGCCAAGTTAGATGGAAATGGAAATGTCTATGGAATTTCAAAGTGTCAGTCCATGCATTGTTTATTAGGTGCAATACGACAACAGTAATTCAGTGGAGAAATTAGGGAACATTTTGACCTTGTGATCAAAATTAGCATCTCCAGTAAAGGGCAGACAGACACTGTGTGCTCCAAATGGGATATCCTCTAAAGGTCACTCCTATCATTGATGTAGCATTCCAGCAGCTGGGAGAGCATAGCTGAAATCCAATTATGAGGAAACATCAGACCAAAATAAACCTGGAGCCTTCTGTAAAATAACCAACTAGTATCCTTGGAGCCACTGATGCTACGAAACACACAGCAAAAGGATACTTCCAGATTACAGGGGCTATGAATAAAGGTATTGTGTAATCCTCACCTAGATCGTGTACTATAGGGAAAGGTGTCATAGATAAATGAATAAAGTAGGAGAATGAATTGCAGCTAAATAAAAGCACTTCAGTGGTGTTATATGTTCCGAATTTGACATAGTACTATGATTATGACTTTTTAAACTCCCTTTACTCTCACGCTCATATTACCTATTTCCATGTATTCATTTACACACGTAGAGAACCATGAAAGATGGCATACCTTTTCAATTGATTGCTCATTCATAGTTTAAACAACAGAAAAGCCCCTTGTATTTATTCAGCTATTCTCCATGTCACTCCCTGAGCATTTCTCATGGTTGCAGTTTGGCTCTGCCATCCATTTCCCAGTCTGAAATCTACTGGAAGGATGTCTTTCTGGTGCAGATTATCTGAGAACAACTTTCTTGTTTCTCTTCATCTTAAGTTGTCCTTATTTCATTTTACTGGAAAATATTTTGCAAAACATATAACTATGGGCTATTAGTTGTTTGACATTTTACAGGTACTTTTTCACATCGTCCAAACTCTAGTTCCTCCCTCCATGCTCCTTCTTCCCTTATATGCATTAAATTAAGACTTTTATTAATCATTGACTTTAGGTAGTTTAATTATAATATACTTGGGGTTTTGTTTGTTTGTTTGTCCAGTATTGGTTTGATGAACTCCTCAAACCTCTAATATGTTGACTGTCTTTCAATGAACTTGAGAACATTTCAAAATTTCCAAAAACATTTTTTTCTGCTTTAATATATTTCTCTTCTCCTTTTTGGTGTACAATGTAGCAGATGGTAAGCATTTCATTATTGTCCTACAGGTCTCCAGGGCTATAATGTTTTTAAAGTATTTTAGTTTTTTGCATTTTGTCATTTCTACAAGCTATTTCAAAATTAATTACTTTTCTCATCTTTACATTTCTGCTGTGGAGCCAACGTAAGGCATACTCCCAATAATTCTTTTATTTCTATAATTTTCAAATAGCTTTAGTGGGTTTGTTGTTTTTATTGTTGTTTTTCTTGAGTTTCTATTAGTGGCAAAATCTCTCCATTCACTCTAACATTTAGTGTCCGCATTTTCCCTCAAAGTTGAACTTTGAAGTTTCTGTGACAATTCTCATTGTTTTCTCACTTCAGGGTCATTATTTGTTGATTAGTTTTTATCTCCAGATTTGGTAATATTCATAGTTTATATTCCCCTAGGTGTTTTTAGTGTGTAGTAATTTTAGTTTATATGCTGAACCCATAGACATGGGTTGCTGTGAGAACTCAGATTTGTGTTATGATCTTTTGGAGAATGATGTGTGGCTTCTGTGCTTGTTTATTGGTAAACCACACAGCTGTTATGGAGTCTTCATTGCCTTCTGCCAGTACTGATTTCATGGTCTGTCATGTTTCTGAAGCTTTTGTCAAGATATTTGGCTCTCTCCATATCATATATTTGAGGAGCTGGCAGCTATTCTGTAATCCACAGGTCATGAGTAAGTGCCCTGCTTTTACTGGCTCGTGCACAGTACTATGGCATTTCTTTTAAGTTCTCATCTCCCTAAAACAGCTACTATTATCCAGTTGTCTCTCTCCTAGTTCCTAGGGCCAGAGGGTAGGACTTTTTTTGAGTGTCAATTTGCTACTCAGGAGTGACTGGGAGGACAATTATATGGGTGGAAAATAAAATAAAATATAGGTAATTTGTCATCATACACTCTTTAGACAGCAGTGAGCCCATTTTGTAGGTTTATCTTGATTAGAGACACTGGTTTGACTTTGAGGTTTTACACACCTGTGACTTCACCTCATAGTGCAATCAGCAAGGAAAGGAAAAGAGGCAGAATTTCAAGATTTGTCATCAAGGTTTCCTATTTGTACACTGCAGGAATATATATATATATATATATATATATATATATATATATATATATATATATATATATATACATATTCATATATTCATTATATATGAATAACCCAGATAACCCATAAAGCATGCTGATGGTGACAATTTGTTGTCACTGGCCTGAGTTGTCTCTGTTTAGAATTACAAATGCTCCAGACTGCTGTAGTTTTGCTCTATTCACTGACACTGAATGTCATGACTGTTGACTTAGAAAAATCTCCTGAAGTAGCTTGGGACCAAGTATTCAAACACATGAGCCTATAAAGGGTATTGCTCATTTGTACCACATTAGCCATATTGTAAATATTGTACATGGCATATATCTAAATAGAACAAGTGAGTGAACTATATGCACTTAATGACAGATATCAATCAGGACATATGTTTAAATGTAGGAGAATATCTAAAAATCATACTTGTATGCTATCGAATGTCATTCTGTATGCTGTGAATGTGTGTTGCTCTAGTTGGTTGATAAATAAAATGCAGATTGGCCAGTAGCCAGGCAGGAAGTATAGGTGGGATAAGCAGACAGGGAGAATTCTGGAAAGAGGAAGGCTGAGTCAGGAGTCACCAGCCAGACACAGAGGAAGTAAGACAAGGCAGAACTGAGAAAAGGTACCAAGCCATGTGGCTAAACATAAATAAGAATTATAGGTTAATTTAAGTGTAAGAGCTAGTCAGTAATAAGCCTGAGATAATGGCCAAGCAGTTACAATTAATAAAGCCTCTGTGTGTTTAGTTGGGGGATGTGAGTGGGAGAGATTTGTTCAGACTGCCAGACTTCCACCTACAGTTGTGAATAAACATAAGATTCTTTTTTGCAAAGTTTTACTAGATTTTATTGATTTCAAATTACTACATTTTATTGATTTGAAAGGAGATTTCTAAAAATTTGGAAAACATCTTCAAATATATTCTTCATAATCTTTCTAATAAAATAACTCAATCCATTCATTTGCTAATACTGTTTTCAAAGAGCATGGCCTCTTCATAATTGCATTTTCCTTAGTAACAAAGAATGAAGTTTTTAACATTATAACATTTCTTTCCTAAGAGACTATGTTTCTGGAATAATTCTTGATGCTTCATTTGTATCCTCAATTCAGAAACCATTTTTTAAAATATGATGTTGCCATAAAACTGATGCAATGCAATTGGGCAACTTATTATAAATGTACCAAATGTTTTTGAATTGGTCATTGTGTTAGCTTACACAAAAACTGTATCAAAACAATCAAAATAAGGACTCAAACAAGACTGTGTGTATTTGATTACAGGTGAATGTGATATTTTCCTAAAATACAAAAAACTACATCAGACTTCTTAAGTCAACACATCAGTTTACTCAGGTTAATTTTTTAATCAAGCAGTAGGAAAAAAATACATTCATCTTTGTGGTTTATTCTAGTAAACACACTTGTTCCAGTATCAACAGCATAACATGTGGAGGACTCCCTCTTTTTCCTAGTCATGTTTCTTCTTCTACACTGAATTTCACAGATGCCAGAGAATTTTCTTGCAATATTTCACTTCAAAATACCCAGTAGTTTCTTTTATAATAAAATCTGAAAACACATTCACTAGAAATAGTATGTCTATATTTGTAAAAGGTAATTTATGTCTACACACAAAGTCTTCATAGGCATGTAGACTCATTATGCATAAAGATGAAATAATTGATTCCCTTCCTCCTATGGTATCAAGATTAAAGTTGTTAAAATCCTTCAGTAACTTATATGCATCCTAACCTTGTCCATCTTGAGCTGTTCTTTTCCTATCACAGGCAATACTTTATAAAGGAGGCTGAGTCTACAGGTGAAATTATTATTTTTTTAATAAAATTTATCATAGGATAGAAAACTAATCTTTTAACTGACTTTTTAGAATGTTACATTCTAATCTCTTAGACCCTTTAGTTAAACCCTCATCACGCAGTCATCTTTATATTCAAAGTGCACAGCACCTAGCATACATACAACAATAATGGATACATATGCACATGAGTGTAGTGAAAATGGTATGAGATCTTTTGGGGACATCAACAGAAAGAAGTGATGATGTGAAGGCAGACAGCGTCAGGTCACTCAAATTCACACTTTATCACACTAGTTGAAGATCATAGCGATGTTCACACCTTACAACTCAATAAACACTCCTTCCTAGACCTCCAGGGGCCATTAAGATTTAACTTGAGGCTTAGCAACTGGCAGGGGAATTGATGAGAAGGGTTTCAGTGGGAGAGGGCTAAGTAAAGGGAATAGGGAGTGAAACTGACTAACATTCATTACACATAAATGTATGTGGCTGTCCAACAATAAACAAAAAGAAAGATTCTTGGGTGAGAATGCTGCATACTCTTGAGAATAAATTGGGGTGGGGGAATGTAATAAGAAACTCAAATAGAAACTGACTGGTTATGTTTCACAGGAGAAATAGAATTTGGAATAGACCAAACATCTCACACTGGGTAGCATGCAGTCCTACAGGCAGAGAAAAAGAATTGAGGTAAGGGGAAAATGATATTGATGTATATGTTTACAAAGTCATTGATCAACTACCGCAGCAATATCACTCATATAGAAGAGATGTTGGAAAACAAATGATTCCCAGGGCACAGAATGGTTAATAAAACATATGTAAGGGATCAAAGATAAGTAACTTGAGATTTGTTGATGGAACCAGAGTGAAGAAATTGGTGAAGATTTATCAATTTCAAAGCACAATAGGGACTAATGGAAAGGAAGGAAGAGGATAGGTTATATGGGTGAAATTTTTCAGAGAAAGTGGCAGAGGTTAGTATTTCAGTCTTAGATATGCACAATAACCTTTAAAAGCAAAGAGAACATATCCATTTGTTTTCTCCCAAACAAGCAGATAAAGGAGAAACTCAAACTTGAGATAGTAATATATTTTGAATAGCAACTCTGGAAATTTTTTTAAGTAAGTCAGGAAAACCTGGAGACGCAGAACCAACAGGATGTCTACAGATATTTGAAGAGATCTATTATATGAATTGTGATTCCAAAAACCCACAATGTGCTGTGAACACTGGAGGGCCAAGAAAGCTAATGATGGAACTAATTTTCAGCACAAGCCTGAGTACAAGAGGCACAGAGGGTGTAACTCTCTGCTGAAGCCAAAGGTCTCTGAAAAGGGAGGTGTTGGGGTGCTCATTCTGGGGTTTATAGGCTCAAGAGGCTGAGGCTGTGGAAAAAAACTCTACAGAGTAGAATATGAAGGTACCAACTAAATGAGAGGAAGAGAATTTGCCTTTCCATTTTACCATTTTATTCCAGACAATTTGAAGATATTCCAGGTCTTTGATGTGTTAGTGAAGGTGGTTGCATCTTCTTTACTTGGTCCACCTACTCAAAGGCTAACATCTTTGTGTAGTGCTCACACAGACCCATCCACAAGTATCTTAAAAGATATCTTGTCATTATTTATCTCAGCAGGCTACTCATAAATTTAGCCATCACACCCTGTTTTTGAAAAAAACAAACATGACAATGAAGTATTTTTCAGAGTATATAACTGCATACTTAAAAGCATGGCAGATTTTATAATATTCTAGTACTGGACTGTGGTATCGCTTATATGAACTAATTCTTCAATAAAATTTACCAACTCTCTTCATATCTTTGTGTTGAGGGTGAAGGTTGAACCTAGGACCTTGAGAATTCTAATCATGTACTTCATCATTGTGCTACACCCCCCAGGCTACTTTTATTTCTTTATTTTTTTGATAATTCTGTATGGCTTTGAGCAACATTTACATTTAAACTGTCTTTAGAAATTATATAATGTGGAATAATTTATTTTTCTCTAAGGATAATGGAAATATTTTATTTCAAAGTCCTTCAAGTTAGGCAAGCTGGGAACTGGCTTTCAAGAGAAAGATATGTTAAAAACAAATGAAAAATTGTGATATTTGTGTAACCCATGAGAATATGTTGGCAATGTTATTGGTATGTAACTTCAAGTATAGAATCATAAAATATTAATCTTCATAGATAATCCTGGTCTTAAGACATTAGTCAGCTTAGCTGATTTAGACTCATTGGGTTCATACTGACATAAGAAAACTTCCTCCCTGATTGCTATATTGAGCTATTCAATTTCCATGGTACTAAAATTGCTTGGGATTCAAATGTTGCACTGAGTAAAACATCAACTTGCTTAAAAGATGTGAGATTGAATATGAAAGTCTGATATGTACAGAACATTTAGATTTCCCAGAGAAATTGAAAGTAATTAAGAGGGAAGTAAAATGCATAACTTTAGTAAGTAGTGTTAAAATTGAGTGAAGTGACTGCTGTTTTTAACTAGACTCTGGAATAAAAATTTCTATTTGGGGGCAATCTTCTTGGTATTGATGTGCTTAAGGAAGATTTTCAAGTAGTGTCCTCATTTCCATAAAAGGAGACATGTTCACATTGGCCCACTTATGCAGCTTAATACGTTGAAGGATACCCTTAGATTCTTTCAATACAGAACAGTGACTAGGCATTTTAGATACATTCAAAGATGCAGGCATAGATGGATCACCACATTTCCATATAAAGCATATAATGCTATGGTTTTAGCAAAGGAGGTTTGAACATTTTGCTTTAATATGTCAAAGTATCCTCTTTCCCTAGATTTCTGAATAAGCAGAGCTGATATAGTCTATGTATTTCTTAAGAACAATTGTAGCATGATAGCTAATCATAACTATGTAGCCAATCACTTACCTTAGAGTTATATCTGTATCACAGAGCACCTGAGTGATCTTGCAAACATTAAGACACTGCTTTGACCATCTGATTTCTCATGTTCAAACGAAGATCCAATATAGATCCAATGTATCCTATAGGATTTATGACAAAATACATACATATATATTAATATTCTGTGACTTCCCTTACATCAATGTTTGAGGGTGATCAAACACAAGAGCATCTTTTACTGTCATTATGCTGAGGAGAATCATGGGCAAGATGAGTTCATAGGCTTGAACGGTGTCTCCTGAAGCCACAACACTAGCTTTTGTAATAATTCCCATCATTTTTTCTCGATTTTAATCATTTTAGGATATAATTCAAGTCTTATTTGTCTTATAGCTTGTATCTGAGGCTGTTCTTGCTTTATCTCAACCAATTGTCATTGGTTTCAGAATTTAACTATGGTTTCTGTGATTCTTTGTATTTCAGTTTCATTATGGTATAACTATTAGCATTATTTAAATTTTAGATATTGGAAGCTATTTTTCAATATTGTGCTCCCATTCTAGATTAGAATCAAGAGCCTTGCTGAGGTACTTAGAATATGAGGGAATATCCTTCATAATTGGAAGTAGAGCCTTGACAAAAGTCAATGTAATACCTCATGCTTCTTTGGCTATGGGACAAGGTGAGGAAGGCATGTCTATGATGAAAATGCCACCAAAAGCACAGAATTTGCTGGAGCTTGAAGTTGGATTTCCAAGTCTGAAGAACTGGAAAGAATAAATATTTATTGATTGTAATATACCAAGTTTATGATATCCTTATTAAAGCCAGTCAAAAGGTACTTAATCCTCAGGGAGTTATTAGCAGACTCAGTAAACTTCTCCTCAGTTTCTTTTGCTTTGGAATGTGTCTGTGTTACATGCTTGGGACACTTGGCTGTTGGTTGACCCAATAAGCAAATCACTAATAAAACTAGGTCGACAAGTGATTTTGTCAGAGATAGAATGCCTTATTTCTCTCTAAGTAGGTGCATGCAAGTCTAGGAAAAGAAGTTAAGAGGGTTGAAGGTTTAATGTACTTATGCTGGTGGCGTCTATGCTCCATGAGAATTTAATGCATTATAGGGGTCTAGTTTATGACTCACTAGTAAGTAAGTTGGTGTTGTACTAATACGTAGGTAACATAATACCCAAAGTCATGCTTTTTCCATAACCAGAGGACCTAGGTGCTAACAGGAGTTAACTGCTGTGTGTCCTTGGTCAGCTGACCTATATAGAGTTATTTTATCTTATCACATTTTTAAATGAAGGATGTTCACATTTTCTACATAAGTTATTCTCTGTATACAGACACTAGAACAGGGCTTACCTCTGACATGGCTTTCTGCACTAATTAAGAGATATGGTATTAATAAAATTGTTAGCCCTGCATCCATCTCAGGAACTGTGGAATAAATGGCATGGTGATGACCTCAGTGCCAGACAAACGTTGGGCATCAGGCTGATCCTCATGGTGTGGCCACAGCCAAGGCATCTACCTGCCATCTCATTACAATAAGTTAGTGCTTTACTGTATGACAAATGAGTCACTCTTCCAAATTTTGGCTAGGTTGTCTGGGATCTGTAATGTATGCGAATGATACAAGTCCTGGCTGTATCCCAGTGAAAGTCAAGTCATGGAGAAAGTCAAGAGCTGACATCAGCACCTAGATATTCCTGCTAGCTCTGGAAGAGTGTGCTATTCCTCAATGGCTAACCAAAGGCATTTACAGACCAAGTGGCCCATTTCACAATCTCTGGCACTGTGCCTATTCCATATCTCTCTTTCTAACGTGGTGTGCATAATTTCACTTTTAACATATACAAAGCCATGAAAATGTCAGTGAGGCATTTATACCATGTGAACTTTATTTTGTAAAGCTATATGAAAGCAAATATGGAGCCTAAATAATAACGTGTCTGTTTCCAACTTTCTCTGGGAAGATTCATGAATCACTCCTCAAATGCATGTCCAATTTTTTCGTCATCAGGTAGAGACATAGATTTTAAAACATATAAAATAGTTTGAAAAAAACCTGTATTTTAATTAAAAGCATTTTTCTCACCTGCATATTTAAAATTTAACTATTTTTTTAACCTCAGGTCGTAACGCAAAACCTGGTACATTTCTTGTTCCTTCGTTCACAAGTTTCAGTGGTCTCTGGGTTTATTTATTTATTTATTTGATTTAAATTTTTAAAAATTTATTTATGTATATATGTGTGTGTGTGTGTGTGTGTGTGTGTGTGTGTGTGTGTGTGTGTGTGTGTGTGTAAAAGAGTGCAAATGTAGGTAAGAGGACAACTTTCAGGAGTTGGTTCTTTCCCTCAAGTATGTCAGAAATGTCTACTCAATGAGCCATCTGGTTAGCCCTGTGATTTTCTTTTTCAAATTTTGTAAGACATTTTCTTTATTTTTCTTTTACTGAAAATAGATTTGTCTCATGCAATATATTGAGGTTATGGTTTCCCATCCCCCAACTCCTCTGAAATCTTCCCCATCTTCCCTCACATCCAAACCCATACAATTTCTGTCTCTCATGAAAAAACAGATAAGCATCTAGGGCAGAGGTTCTCAACCTTTCTAATGCTGTGACCCTATAATACAGGTCCCCCTGTTGTGGTGACCTCCAACCATAAAACTATTTCATTGCTGTTACAGAACTGTAATTTTGCTACTATTATGAATTATAATGTAAATATCTGACATGCAGAATATCTGATATGTGACCCCCAAAGAAGTCATGACCCACAGGTTGGGAACCTCTGATCTAAAGAATAATAATAAAATAAAACAGGATAAAACAAAAACAAACAAACCAGAATAGGGAATTAGACAAAAATACAGATGAAAAAAATGTGAGAAACATAGAGAAGCACACACACACACACATTTGTACACACAGGAATCTCATAGGAAACAAAAATTCTGAAGCCATAATAAATACACAAAGTACATGTAAGGTTAAAATGAATAAATTAATTAATAAAATGCGTTGGTGAAACACAACAAAGAACTTCCAAAGGTGCTATTGAGTTTGTTTTGTGTTGGTCATCTACTACTGGGCATAAGGCCTTCCCTTTAGAATGTTTTGTATTCCTACTATTCCTAGTCTTCTGTATTAATTTGCAAGTGGTTATCAATCAAAGATAGCTTCTGGGGTAGGGATGTGGGCTGTGTCTACATATCCTCTTACCTCTAGGAGCCCATCTGGTACAGACTTGTACAGGCCCCTTTACATTCTTCCATAGTCTCTGTGAGTTCATGTTCCTGCTGTGTTCAAGGGACCTTATTTCCTTGGTGTCCTCTAACCCCTCTGACTCTTACAATCTTTCCACATTCTCTTTCAAAGGATTCTCCGCACCTTGAGGGGAGGGATTTGATGGGGACACCCCATTTAGGACTGAGTATTCCAAGGTCTCTCACTCCCTGCTCATTGTCCAGCTCTGAGTTTCTGTATTTGTTCGCATTTGCTGCAAGAGGAAGCTTCTCTCAGAACAGCCGAGCAAGGTCCTGACTTATAAGCATAGCAGAATGTCATTAGGAGCCTTTTTATGACAACACTCTTTTTAACAGAACAGTAGTATTTTGATTTCTCCTAGTTCCCTCAGTTATCTAGTCCCAGTTCTTGGCCATCCCAGCAGTGTCAGGGATGGGTTCAATCTCATGGAGTGGGCCTTAAATCCCATCAGACATTGGTTGGTTACTCCCATAAGCTTTGTGCCACTCATTTGAACAAAGTGGCAGTCTACAGAATGGGAAAAGACTTTTACTTTCTACACATCCAATAAAGGGCTAATATTTAAAATATACAAAGAACTAAAAAAATAGCACATAAAGAAAGCAACCCAATTAAAAGTGGAGTACAAATCTAAACAAAGAATTCTTCAGAAGAGGAAACATAAATGGCTGAGAAACAATAAAAGAAATGTTCAGTATCCTTGGCCATCTAGAAAATACAAATCAAAACTACTTTGAGCCGGGCGGTGGTGGCGCACGCCTTTAATCCCAGCACTCGGGAGGCAGAGCCAGGCGGATCTCTGTGAGTTCGAGGCCAGCCTGGGCTACCAAGTGAGTCCCAGGAAAGGCGCAAAGCTACACAGAGAAACCCTGTCTCAAAAAACCAAAAAAAAAAAAAAAAAAAAAAAAAACTACTTTGAAATTTCATCTAACACCTGTCAGAATGGCCAAGATCAATAAAACAAATGACAGCTAATGCTCATAAGGATGCAAAGTGAGGGGAAAATTCCTCCATTGCTGGTGAGATTGCAAATTTGTAAAGTGCTATAGAAATCAGCGTGGCAGTCCCTCAGGAACCAGGACCTAGATCTGTCTCAATATTCAGCCATATTACTATTAGGCACATACTCAAAGGATCTTTATTCTACTAGAGGGATAATATGTGTATTGCTGCTCTATTCATATTAACCAAAAGTTGGAAACAGCATAGATGTCCATCAATAGATAAATGGATAAAGAAAATGTGGTACATTTATACAATGGAATATTGCTCAGCTGTTAAGAAAATGAAATCATGAAATTTGCAGGTACATGGATGGAGCTAGCAAAAATATCATTCTAAGTGATATCACCCAGACACCAAAAGACATATATGGTATGTACTCATTTATATGTGGATGTTAGCTGTTAAATCTTTGAAAAGCAAGTGACAATACATGTAAATACAGAGGTTAAGAGTAAGGAAATAGGAAGATGTGTAGATCAACCTAGGAAGGAGAAATAGAATAGTTAGTATATTTGTTTTTGAGCCCATATAAATGAGACTAAATTTAATCTTATGGAGAAATGATTCCATTGTTCAGAATCATGGGTCTCCACCACTACATTACTGCTCTTAACTGGAAAATAATTTCATCCCTTCTCTGGTCATCTCTTTCATCCATTGAACTATCTCTCCATATCTGCCATTATATGTAGCCTCCTCAGAGCTTTCCCGAAAAAGTCTATTACTTCTCATTCTGATGTTAAATATTTCTGTATACATAGTCTTGAAAATCATTGCATGTTTGGATACTTTCCAGAACCACATTGCAATTCTAATCTGTCCTCTATTTCCAGTCATTCATCTCCTTCCTTGTTATTCATTTTTAGAACAGTTTGGTTCCTAGATCTCAGATTATTTTACAGTGGTTGATTTTTGTTCATTGTCTTCACCCTTATGGAATGTGTTGGAAAGAAGCACTCACATTGGTACATGTGAACACATAAGGTAGTTAAATTTCATGTCTTTGTTCTTTACATTCCATAGGTAGATGAGTGACAGGAGAGTGATACAAACCACTCAGATGAGTGAGTTTTGGTGTGTCAACATGAGGAAGAAAATGCAGCAGAAGTTGAGTTGGAGATGGTGCTTTTGAAAAAGAAATGTCCTTTGTTTCCTTCAGATATTTTGGACAATCAATTGACATTCTAAAATATCAATTCACAAATGTGTAGGTAAGCAGAAACAAAACCCTGGGGATTTTTCTCCATCCTTGTTTGCTATCTCTATTAAAAAGCCTTGTAAAGATTTATCAAAATATTCTATGTAAATATTTTATAAAGACTTTACAAAAGTGAGTTTTGCTTAGGATAAAGAAAGAGAAATCATGGCCATTATGACTTATCCCAAAAGTTGAGGGAAAATGTAAATAATGACATCATGGCTAAGGGTGATTGCTGGGCAAATATTTTTTAAAAAATGTTTTCTATTTGCCTGTGTGAATCAGAATCATGTGCTCAGTAAAATGAATATAAGTTACTGATTTAAATAAAAGTTATGCTTAGATATGCCCCAGATGCTACATTTAAAAAATACCCATGAGGATTTTAATGCTTATAGACCAAGCAGCCCTAAAAATCTATATTCACTTGCAAAGTCTGCTTGACTTCCATTTTCAGGTTATTCAACTGCAACAGGGCAATGCCCCTCTGTATGTTGGAGGATTAAAGAAGATGCAGTCCAAGCACTGAAAGGAGTGTCCACACATACAGCATCTCATTAAATATGCACACTGAAAACAATCCTGCTAGTTCTTTTCTTCGGTGACATTCCAGGCCATACATCAGAGGACAGATAGACAGAGATGGATGCAGCTGAATCTATGCACTGACTGAATGAGGGGAGAATTTGCTTGTAGTGCATTTCACTAATGCCTGGTCCACACTCTACATTCAATAGCTTTTGAGTTAAGTGACCCAATATATCCTGGTGTTTTAACTGAACAGCAGAGGTGATTATGTAAACAATTCAGCAAAGTATACCAAAATACTATTATAACAAAAGTGTCTCAATTCTATTTTATTTCACATTGCTATTTTGTCGTTATACCATTGAATTTCATCTTATTTTCCCTTTCTCTATATTCCTCACTGCAGCTTCATTGCTGTTGATTCTTGGCTTTATCAGTGTTTTTACAGTCTCCCATTTTATGTAACGATTTCCTTAACTTGCCCTGTTTCCCTCTGCCTGACATTGATTAAAAACAATTTTATGCAGTTACTAATAACTACCTTCACTCCATGAGTGTTTTCTATGCCATTAAATATAAATTAAATGCAAAATACTGAAGTTTATCATTTGCTTGCATCTCTAGGTTTTGAGCAAGTTTGAAAATTTGCAACTAAGGATTTTATAAAAAAAAACATATAGGCATACTTTCCAATAATATACTTGGGGATAGTTTTGTACAACCTACCTGTGTACTATAAAGAGAGACAGTGATAGAGAGAAGAAAAAGTAAAAGACACACAGAGAAAATTTACATGAAGCAAATGAAATGATTTATATTAATACTAATCAGTGATGAAATTATTCCAAGGGAAATTATTTTTGAATGAGAATATAGAAAAAACATAAACCAATATGAGAACTCTTATTATCTATAAACTAACATTTTAGTATAACAAAGTGGTAGATGCTGACCTGTAAGTAGGTATTTTCATGACACAGTGCTAGAATGCCTCCATTTGCAGATCTGATGTGTCAGAGAAGCTGTGTGAAGGCATGGAGCCAAGGCAGACCATCATGCCTAGGCGTCTGATTCTCACACTGGTGCTACCCATTTTCTTCTCTGCTAGAACTTTTGAATTTTTTTTCCTACCTAGAGTCTTGCTCTGTTCTTAAGAGTTCCTCAGTCTATCTTTGGACACCTTTCAAGGCCCACTCATGAAAGGTTTGGTATGGCTGCCAACTGAATTTTTTAACCCCTCAATACAAAAAGATCTGTTCATGATCCAAGATAAATCAAACTCTTTCTCCATTCTTTTATCTTCATTGGAAAAACACAAAGACTGAAATGACCAGAGAACCCAAGGAGATTAGCAGAGGAGACTCCATTTCTTTCTGCTTTTGAAGTTCCTGGAATACCTCTGATTTTTGATCTCCCACCATCTGTTTCTCATTAATTTCTTCAGTTCTTTGAAGTAGTAGATTATGCCCAAGGATTATGTCACAGATTATATACTGATCAACTTCAGAGGGAACCAGCTCAAGCCAAAGCAGTCTGACACTCACATCCTACACATATAATCCATGATTTGAAATGAGTTATGGCTAGCAACCACTGCTTGTAATAAAGAATCTGTAATCAATGATCCAGGGTACAGTGGTAATTATTAATTGGCAGGTGTTCCTTCAAAATGTGTAGGTTTAATTGAAGGTTTAATAATGTGACTGTGTTTGTAGACAGGGGACTTACTCAGGTAATTAATGTTAAATGAGTCATTTGTATGGTTATGAACCTTAATACATTAGAGTCCATAAGGAAAGGAACAACAGGAAAGATTGCTCTTTTAGGCCAGGCACATGGAGAAAATACCAGGGAATGATACAGTGAAGGGATATACATCTAAATGCAAGATAAATTACCTTAACAGACACCAGTTTTTGATAATACCTTGACTATTGTCTTCCACAATTGAGAGAAAATACATTTCTGTTGTTTAAGCCATCTGGGCTGTAGACTTTCTTTGTGGCCATGATATCAACAAATAGGTCTCAGTAATCTGAACTGAGGTGCTGTTGTAACAAGTATCTCAGAAATAGCTAACAAATATGTAAGTGTCTTTGGAATGGGCAAAAACTGGAAGAGACATTTTTATTCACGTCTTTATTTCATCTGCTTGTAAAATGCCTGAAGTGTCTTGAAATGATGGTTGGTAGACATGAATGCTAAACATGATCATTGTGAGTCTAAGATACAAGAGAAAAGCATACTGGAAATTGGAGGAAAGAATATTTTTATAATGTAGAAAGTAACTTCAATGCACTGTGCACTTGTACTAATGTTTTGTGGAAGGCTGAACTTGTATCCTTGAGGTTTTAAGAAAGTGGCCTCTTATTGTGTATAGTAAACAGCAGAAGAACAGAGATAAATGTAAAGAACTATTAAGCAAAATAAACTGAATTTGATTTGAAAATGTTACCATCTGTCCATCTTGCAAAACTCAGAACGTGTGTTCTTCTGAGAACAAGATGTAATTGAGCTGTTACTCCACAGTGAGACCACTCTAGGAGTTGATCAGCCAGTTGGCAGAAGCCAGGTGTGAAGGGGGATTTCTGGCAGCTGAGACCTTGCCAGTTAGGACTGAAGGAAAGAGAAAACAGATGAAACAAAGGGAGACGTTCAGATCACTGGAGTTCTACAACATGGGACAGCATAGCTACTGGGATCTACACAGGTCCTCTTTGATGGTCTCAGGAAGACGATCAGCCAAAATTAATGATGTATAAGAAGCCATATTAAAACCCAATCCTTGGTAAGGGAAGTGGTTTCAGGGTGCAATAGCCCCTCTAGGCTCACATGTGGACACGTGGTTCTCAGCTAGTTGTGTTCTTTAGGAAGATGAGGAGCTACACAGGAGGAAGTGGTTCCCTAGAGACAGGCCTTGAGCTTCAGCGCTGAGCCCCATGTCCTGTTCATTCTCTGCTCAATGACTGAAGATGTAACGTGACCAGCAGTGTTCTGCCCCTACTTCCATGCTGACACTACCTGCCCCCATTGCCACCATTTTCCTACCATGATTGGCTAGACTCTGGAACTGCAAGCCAAAACAAACATTCCCCCTTAAGTTGTTTTTTAAATATATACATTTTCATAGTAATAAGAAAGTGCCTACTACAGTAAACTAGCCAAAAAGTAAAGTAAAACCAGGTTTGAATGGGAATAAACTGTCTGGGTGGGTAAAGCTGTTCTTAGAAGTCATAGGTTGTTAGATGAAAGTATCAATGTGAGGCATAGGCTACCTCCATAGGAGTTATTATCATGAGAAATCCTGAAGCCAAGTATATACCTGCTCTTGATTGCCCTTAAGAACTAGTTGGTAAGACACGATTGTTGAGGGTACCACATGCCTTGATCCCAGGAAAGAAATCAAACTGGAGTTGGGCCAACAGCTTCCACTCTGCTGAGTAGCCAATGATGGAAGTTTTACGTAAATTGTGGGAGGAGAATTGCTGTTGAGGCTGTTACCCAGTTCTGGACCCCAGTTGCAACAATGTCCTACCAGGGACAGTAGTAGCCAGTCTGTTATGACAGTAACCAGCCCTTCTCTGATTGAATTTGATACCTAGTCCACAGAAGGGAATTCACATCTGGTACTTCACATCTGGTCAAAAGCCCATAGGTAGGGAGATGGCAGACTCTAGTGAATAAGCTGTGGCTCTTAGTTTGCCAATCATCAAGCTGTGCTGGTCAAACTGCCTTCTAGTTAACCATGCTTATACCCATAGAATTATGCTGCTATGTGCACTGGTCAGAGAAGCTACCTTTCTGCAATGGTCAGTGGCCACTGCAGAGACTTACAAGTAGTCAAAGTAGGGAGGGTAAATGAAATTGAATACCTAGCCATGAGTTGTCCATTACACTCCTTCAGAGGCTTGGGGACACATCACAGAAGAAGGGATAGAAAGATTCTAAGAATTATAGGATGCAAAGGGAGTGGAAAGGAATGCTGATTATAGATAGGACATGATTGTTGCACTCGAACTCACAATAAAGGTGATTTACATGCACAGGACAGGGTCTGTCAACACCTTGTTACAGAGAAGGGAGGAGATTGTGGAACTATATTCTTCCTTAAATATTTCTGTGCAAATAAGAGTTGATAGGGAAGGAGACATTTTCTTCAATGGTGTAGCCTTAGGTAAGGTTCATAGACTTTGGGTTAAAAAATTCTTACCTATGCTCTTATAAACAACTTTAATGGAACTTAGAAGTTCATATAAATAATAGACATGAAAGTAGAAAATGGATTAGTTGGAAATAGAATTGGAGCTAAGTGAACTGGAAAAGAAACACAGAAGGATAATGGGAATGGGTAAATACAATCTAAATATGTTTTGTGTATGCACTAAAATGCTTTGATGAAGTTCATTGTTATGTATGGCTAATAGATGTTAATAAAAGCACTTAAAGTTGCAAATAGTGACTTATGAAATGACTCAGAACTGACCAGAGCTGCCCTCTGCCAAGAGGTTAGGGTGAAAGTCTCTGTCCCCTTTGGTTTAACAGGATGGTTCCTGCTTATGACCTCTGCAAATCAGGAAATCAGGATGTCCCCGAAAACTGTCTCAAGGACAATGTTATGTATGTCCAGACATGCAAGATAGGGGCAGCTCAATGGCATACAACTCATCACTGGGCCTGAAGGGTGAAGAGACAAAAAAAAAAGAAAAAAAAAAGACTTTTTCTTAAGCCTAAAGATTTAATGAGATTTTTTCTTTCTCTGTTTGTTCTCTGGTAAGAGCTTTTGTGTCTTTCTTCTTTCTGTAAGAAAAGCATGTTGATGCTATACCTATCCACCATTGTATTTTGGAAGAATAAAACTTGGGTGGTTTCACAGATTCACAGCTAGAAAAGAATTTTTCCTGAGGATGAATCACCGTGCAATTATCACCCACATTTCGATAAATTTTTGGAGTATTGAAGTAGTTATTGAAGTAGTAATGTATTGAAGTAGTTAAAATTGGGGGGGGGGGATAGAAGACTAAGGTGAATAATTTTATGTAAAGACATAAATTTGAGGAAGCCACAATGTAGTGCCCTAAATTGAGTTGTAACCCCGCTATTCATATATTCAAGCTCCCAGTATGACTGTATTTGGAGACAGGGCCTTTACGGAAGCAATTACAATAAAACAAGGTTCTGCTGGTAGGGCCTTGTCAAGTAGAGCTAGCATCCTTACAATAGGAAGTGATGTGCTGACTTCTTTACTTTGTACACACAGGGTAAGGGCAGTGTTGAGTCTGTAAGAAAGTTGTTCTGTAATCCCAGGAGCAGAGGCATCCCTGAATCCAACTCCAATGTTACCTTCACCCTAGACACTGAGCCTACAGAATTATAAAAAATAATTTCAGCTGTTCTAGCTTCCAATTTCGAGGTGTTTAGATTTGGAGGCCACAAAGACTAACATAATAGCATTGAATGCCTGCTATTGAAAATCAGAATGACAGGTTAAGGAAAGGTAGTGACATGAAATCACTATCCAGAAATGAGCTCTATGTGGAGACAAAGCTTTGTGACTATG
The DNA here is from genome assembly GCF_049852395.1 of Peromyscus maniculatus bairdii. Classification (NCBI taxonomy): domain Eukaryota; kingdom Metazoa; phylum Chordata; class Mammalia; order Rodentia; family Cricetidae; genus Peromyscus; species Peromyscus maniculatus. The sequence goes on from NC_134858.1 coordinate 82,861,940, forward strand.
GGAGTCATGATTAGTTCTTAAGATGGGAAAGCATTATAAACATTATATAAACAGTAGAGAAGTTTGCTTAAAGTAAAAGAATAAAGAGTCAGAGAGCTAGACACTAAGGCAGGCAGGGGTCAAGCTTACAGAGAAGTCCCCGAATAAAAGGGATATTCTGGCTCTATAAGTTTTCAGGGATTGACAGGAAGTCCCACATCATGTCATTTAATCTACATGACTTCGCACATGGTGCTAGGAAGATCCATACATGTCTTTTGTAGCTTTTAGGGTAAGGTACTTTGAGGCCATAACATAGCAGGACTTCTTAACTCCCTGTCTCAGAGAGTGGTGAGGGATGCACACTTATTTTTCCAGGGTGCAGATCTCAGCTGCTCTCTTAGAGTAACAGGCATCTCAAGATGACAGACCCATAGTCTAACACTATCATGCCTTTTCATGAAAAAAAAAAAAGACAGAGAAATGATTTTTGAGGAAATGAAAGTAGAGTTGGCAACTCAAGGAATAATGGACAATTGACTTCAATCTCTGACTTCTTTAAGCTGGCTTGAAGATTAACAGGACTGGAGCTGGGGCCTCTATGTCTCCTAGTACTCGATTACTCAGGACTTGATCTCTGGAGCAGAGGCTGGAATTTAGGTTTGTGAAGTAGGAGGGCATCATCCATATAAGTCTATGTCACATGTTGGATAGTGGTCTGGGCATGCTGCTATTCCCAGTACTAGAGAGGAGGGTACGTCTATAAGAATCAAAACAATTATTTAAGGAATAATCACAGGTATAGGACAGGAGGTCCATGAAGAGGTTTGAAATTCATTTTGACATGAATTTGTTAAGAGGAGGGGTGAGGTAAATAGAATTAATGGCAAAGTAGGCACTCAGAATGGTATGCCTTCTGATGTGTACAATGGGTTAAGGGAGGCTGTGGAAACAGCATTGGAAGGAAAGATGGGTTATAATAGGATTGTAATAACTATCTTTAAAATTAAACCCAATAAGCAGTTTTGGAGTTCATGTCACAAGGATTTTAACTAACACACAGAGGCAGGTAATGGATTGGTCAAGATAGCCCAAGATATAATTTCTGTCTTTGGATCATAATATTGTAACTTCACATAGCTGTTGTCATTAGTTGTTGGTATACTACTAACCTTGGTTGATAGTTCTCCTGTTGACCAAATGTAGTTTTCTGTCCCATGTCACTGGGAAGAAAGCCTATCCTGTGATCTGTCAAAGATGACGCTGAGCAGACATGAAAGCAGATCTTTTTAAATTATTACATAAAGCTATTATGAAAGAAAGCCATAAATCATATTAATGTATTGGTCATCATAACCCGGCCTGACTTCTGTGTTGTCTTCTATTTTGAAATGACACTTTATATGTGATATCATAGAAGTATTATATTTAACATTAAAATAATTCAATCTAGAGAAGCAGATGAAGGAAGCAGATGTTTTAATTTAGATGAGAAGAGTTCATTTGCATCTTTAGAAACCTTCATTATAGTAAATATAGTTAAAATTAGAGGAATGTTCTCATTGGTTGGACCCATGTGGTTTAATGATATAGGAGATCAGAAAGAGCAAGGAATTACATCAAAAACATAATTAAAGTGAGGATAAAATGTCTTCTTTACCTGTAGTACTAAAAAAATCAAAATTAATATTATTTTGATCAAGTAGAAGTATACCAAGTAAATCTCAAATTTCTCTTATCCATCAATATAGCTCCATTTTCCCTTATGTTTTTTTATTCTCTCCCTTTATCTGATTTTTTTCAAATCTTCCTCATTTAGGAACTCCTCCTTTCACCTTTTACTTTATACTACTTTATCTTATTTTTTAAATTACTTCATTAGATAGCCTATGGATTCTTGTTAATTACAAAGGTAATGGAGTCATTTAAATACAATTCTATCTGAAGAAAAATTGAAAGTAGAGTTGCACTTGATTTCCATCTTAATTAACTACTGAAACATGAATTATAAAATAATTATTTTTTGCCCTGCAACAATTTTGTGTTTTATTCTAAAATTGACAATATTTCCATCAATAATGTTTTGCATAAGAGTTAACTGCCAATACTAAAAATTACTTAAAACCATACTTTAGAAAACAACCTTCAAAATTTTGATTATTGGAATCTGTAATCTAAAGAAGACACTCCCATTGGATGAGTAGGAACTTGTGGATGTGTTCAAGATCTAGAGATTTTCCTTCAATTTGCTCGTCACTCCTTATTTGACTGTGTATCTAGCTGTGCCTGTTCATATGTGTATTATGGTTGGCATCTGGAGAGATATTATACCACAGCTTCATTTCACAGACACTGTTTACAGTATATGTTACATCCACTTAAATAAATATATTGCATTCTATTAAAGCATTTGCAATTATTTTACTGGAGAAAAGCAATTTTAAATTTGGAGGTTTTGGAAAACTGTGTCCTGTCTATCAAACTTATGAACTTCCTTACTACCCAACCTCCTTCTGTCCTCAACATAGCTAACGCAAACTTCACAGGAACTCCAGGGCAGGAATGACTCTTCCTGAACTGGAACAAGTGTTTTAACTCCTCTGAAATTGCTCCCATTTAAAATATCATTCTTATACCTAATTGTACTCTTTCCCATCTTGGCTTCCAAAAGCCAGGATATTATATTGTTTCTCTTGTCAGATCCATAACATGTGGATTCTTTGAAAGAAAAAGAGTCTTTTTCTTCCTAATCTTTTGCCTTCACACCATTTCCATGACTGAAGTCCCGCTAGGGACTAGATTCTTGATTTGAACTCCTATACATATGCTTTCATACATTTTTCTTTGTTGGAAATCTAAGAATCCTTAATGCTCAAGTCCTTTAGCCCATAGAGAAGTAGTATTTCACTGCCAAATAAAAGCAATAGACAAAATCAGTCTTGCTAAAGTTGACATCTGGCAGTGCTGTCATTGAAAGGAAATTATTTCTTCCCCAGTGCTTCTTCTTGAGATATTTGCTCAGGAAGTCCCCAAGCAGGGATGGACTTTATTGTTGGAGATACCATGTGGCTTGCCTACAGGAATGAAAGAAGTGTATGAAGCCAGACTGGACTTCATGTGGACTCTTAGTAAGTTTGGCTATCTTCACCAAGGATATAATTCTTCCTTGGAGATCAGAGCAGCAGAAAAGAAATTATCCCAACGATGGTTCCATTTGTTTTAAAAAAAGATCATATTGCTTCTACCATCATTTAGTCAGGATTTTTCCACGTCTGAATACTTCTTGTGTATGCACAGACAAGAGTAAAATGTTAGAGAAGGAAGAGATGAAAATTTTCAATATGGCAGAGTCTTAGGGCAGATTTACAATTTACGGTTGGCAATATAAGGCAAATGCTTCCTGTGACATTCATAACAATCCTTCGTGCCAGTATCTGTTCAAGATCTATTCTACAGATGTGGGAACCAGGGCTTAGAGACTTTAGGTAAATTGCTGGAGAGCATGTGTCTAGTAAGTTGGAATCTCAACTTCAAATTGTCTTTCTCTTCTTTTTGGAAGATTACCCTGGAATAAGAGCACTGGCTATCTTACCTTTCTATCTGTTCTATTTGTAAATTGATTATAACTGGAGAGCTATTCTTTGCCTTTCTCCCCATATGCTTTTATATTGGCAAATAAGAACCATGGTTGGTTTCTTCAGTGACTTTGTTTAACTTGTGTGATATGGCATGAGACTGTTCTTTGTTTTTTGTATTAAATGTTTGGTTTGTTTTGGAGTAACCACGTAAAGAGGTGGGTTGTACTTTCTTAACAAGAGAAGCAGATGCCCTGGTACAAATCAATTTTGAGTTCAATTAAAGCAAAGAAACATGTTGTCTAGGAAAACTATTTTATCTGTTACTTGGAAAAATGCTTCACTTTGTAAGCAAAAGTAGCCTGATGCTTCAAGGGATCTATGATAGAGTTCCATTGTAGGGAATGGTACATTTGGTTAAATTTAGAACACAGAATTTTAAAGCATAATTGAAATTCCCCGAGTGAACATTTTTGACCATCCTGCTCATAGCAATAATCTCACACTTATAATACTGAATAATAGCATTTAGACATTTAATAAACATTTGTTGAATGAATGAAGTTTTTGGATAATATTAAATCATAAGGAGTTGGGGCATAAGTAGCTCACTAGAATATGGAAATGAATAATTGACTGAATGAGAGGCTATTACTTTTCAGAACTGTTTCAATTTTACTGTAATTTAGAGAGTTCTGAACATTTTTAAGCTAATGTTTGCATTTGGCACCCACTACAATTAAGCCCCTAGGAGACACTCTTGTTCTACTCATTTTAACTGTCCATTTCCCTTATATTTTTCTTTTTAATTTACCTTGATTGCTCACAAATATAAAATAAACTTGAGAAGATGATCTTTAACTAATATAAAGATATGTATATATGCCTGATTTAAAATAATGTTTATTTAAATAAATGTATAAACTCAATATAAGAGAAGAATACAAAATGAAAAAGAATTGGCTCCTAGGTTGAATGCTAAACAATGAGAGAAGATATTGGAGTTAATGATGGAGATACTGATACTTGTCAGCCTCTGTAAGCACCATACAAGCAGGGCTATGAACCTGCATCATCAACCAGTTTTGGATTCATCAACCAGTTTTGGATTCGATTTGTGATAACTCAGATGAATTTACTATTTATTTATTTATTTATTTATTTATTTATTTATTTATTTATTTATTTAATTTATTTACTTACTTATTTATTTATTATTAACAGCATTTAAGAATATCACAGTGTCTGTATGGAGTTAATATAGCTGGATTTTGAAATGAATACTTACTGAATACAACTGCTCCAGTTATACCTTCAAATTTCAAGTGAAAAATCTTCAGAAAGAAATAAAGTATACAGACATCAGCCAGTTACCTTTAAAATAATTTTATAATAAGGTAGACAAGTTCATAATACTGAAGTAGCACAACAGATACAATCATAAAAAGACTCAAACCAGAATGGAGGGAATACACATTGATTACATATCTCATTTTTAAAATATGTCCACAAATTGAACTTCTTCAGAGATTTACAAGCACTAGTACATAACAGAGGGGACTCTTTGCTTTAAATGTAATTAGCTAGGTGTTCACTGACTGAGGATAGGAAACTAAATATATAACAGAGTCACAGAATGACACTGTGTTACTGTTTATTTGACTTTGAGATTAGACAGCAATTTCCACATAGCTGAAATTCAAAGCATGGAAACAGCATGACCATAACCCTTATCTATGTCCTTTTAGGTAAGAAACTTCACTCATCCCCCTCAACAGCCTAATTATAATGGAAGGCAGGAGGTGCTCAGTAAATGTTAATTTGTGATGAGAACAAAATACTTTTGTCTGACCATTTATATCTTCTTTCTTTATTTTTTTATATTTGAACACCTATTCTATTAATCCTGGAAGTAAATAGTACTTACAAATTCCTTAAAAATCTTCTATTATTTTCATATTTTAATTCTTTCATTGTGCTAGGATTATGTAGAGAATATCTTGCATCAGAAATGTGCAACAGTAGTAAAAATTTTAAAAATTGAACTGTTTTATATTATCTATTGTCTATTTTAGATATAAGGAGAGATAAAATAGCTTATTCTAGAATAATATTGTTCTGTTAAGCAGTTAGTGAAAGTTTCATGTCCTGCTGAGGTTGATACATGAAACATGAGACTGGAGAGAAAATGCTACAGTAGTCTTCCCTTCAATCTCCACCTCCCGAACTTGGTCTGGTTCAGCACTAAAGGTATCTTCCTGACATCTGTCTCAGTCTCTGTGGGCTGCAAGGCTTAAGGGTAATCCTCATCTATTGATAAGGCCCCTGTCTCCACATCGTGCTCCTCCAGAAAAGGAAAGAACTTCTAGTGCTGTAGAACCTATTTCCACACATTTTTTGATTGCTAATTCCTAGTCCTTGTTTTTTTGTTTTTTTGTTTCAAGTAGGTGTATGTTAATATCACTTGATATGAGGATTTAGAATGAGAAAGTAACAGGAAGTGCAAATAAAGGGAATGCAAAATCAAGAACCCTTAGTGGGCAGAAAAGCATTAGAATTCAGGGATGAAGGATACTGGGTTTGAATTAATTAATATAGGTTTGGATTCTGCTACAGTACTGACAAGTCCTCTTGTTCTTGCTGATGTAAGTTTCAACTCTTAAAAATCATTTTCTATAATGATTCCCATTTTAAAAAGCAGATGTTATGACTTTCAATGTGATTATTTAAACAAAGTCCTAAAACATAGAAATAACCCATTAAAATCTTTTTTGGAGTGATGAAACTTGAGTGGTTAGGACAGGGTAACTCTTGAGTTACAGCTATTGTGGACACAGCCACCCACACAGCATCAGAAACACCCTACCAAGACCCTGGTTTTTTCACGAAGAATGGTTTAATCACTGTTGGCTTAGTAAATTCTCATCTATTTGACCTTAATTTTTGCCTGTTTCTAATCAAAAAATGTTAAAATTATCAAAAGACGTTGAAAGTTTCTAATCTTACATTGCCCTAAATAAAATTTTTACTCTATTTCTGAGACTACAATATGTACAAGAGGCACCTAAAATTTCCTTGATGAGTTTAGTTGTTACATAACCCTCAACAAAAGGAAAGTGTGAAGGATGCCACAGCTCGCTTTCACACTTTCACTCCCTCCCTCCTGAAGACTTTTAAGAGTCTGCAAACTATTATTTGCTAAGTAGGAGCACAGCCTACAGTTTCTCATTTCCCCCAGGATGTGACTAAGTTCTGTGTTTTCAATTGTTCTTTAAGATGTTAGCTCCTGTCTTGGGAAGGTGAAGGCAATATACTAGGTGAGCCACACCTGCTTTCTCCTGTACAAGAAAGAACCACTGAGAAAGAAAGGAGATGGCCTTGATCACATAAGACTCCACAGAGCTGAAGCTCCCCAAACACCTTGCTTCCAGAAAGTTGCTTTCTTCCAGATGTACTTAAATAACAAAGACTGGAAAGGACACTGGCTTTTTAAAATGCAGCAATGATGCTGTACCTATTATTTACCAGAAGTTTACTTTCATTACTGTGAGAAAGTAAACAAAAAGCAAGGAGGAAGCAAGAGAAATGGGAAGGGAGAGAGGGAGGAGAGAATGAAGAAGTCAATACAGAAATAAGACAAAGCTCAAACCAGAAACTGGGTGGTAAGGGGAGTTATGACTGTCCTACCCATAAAAAGGGAATGAGGAATTCCCATAAAATGAGAATTCCTGCACATTGGAAGTCAGCATGAATGGGCTGCCAGTGAGCTCTGAACTAGTCTGGGCTACAGAATGAGACAATGTCTACAACAAAATAACAGAAAAAAAGGAAAAGAAAAAAATGAGAGAAAGAAAGAAAGAAAAAACTGTGGAAGGAAGGAAGGAAGAGAAAACACATACATAATAAGAGAAAGAATAATAAAAATTCAGGGAGGATATTTTTAAGTGTTTTTAAAATAACCTACATATTCTAAAGTTTAGACCACAAAAATCCAATTCTTTGAATCTGTTTCATTGGTTCCATGATTCTTCCAATCCCCTCAGTTACTAAAAAGAAAACATAAAAAAATTGACTTTTAAACCTCCTCTGTTTTTCCTCACCCTTCCCTATCTAGAAGTCCCTCTTTGCCTTTCTCTTTCTGTCTCTCAAAGATCTTATCAGGTCTTTGAAAGCAATGTGGTCTGAGAAGGAGACATGGAGTCCATTATCCTTGAGGCAAATGGTTTATTTAAGTGATCCTGGTGCAGCTGCCAGTCAAGGAAAAGTTTCATTTTGATCAAGGACAAGTTCCACCTTCATAGAAAGTAGAAATCAGTTCTTTGAAGGTCCCTGTGGAAGAGCAGGGAAGGGGAGTGTGCCCTTCCCTAAGGAAACAGCCCAAGAAGGGATGGTTTCCCTAATTAGAGACATTTTGCTTTCTTGTATTTCCAGCTGAAGCAGGTGTTGCAAAGGTCCCAAGAGATTTATTTGAAATCCTGTGTCTCTGAAAGTGTGGGAGGATGGGGTTTGACTCTTGTGAGAAAAGTGAATAGAGAAGACTTCCGAGGGTGGAGCCAGATGTATGAGGATCTTCCCAGCAGAAAGAGGGTCAGTGACAGAATGGTGCACCTTTTCTCCAATCGACCCTAAAAAACAGGAAGTGCAAGCCTGTCACTTGGCATCTGATCCAGTGCTCCCTCGGGGTCAGGCTCAGACAGCACTGTGCATTACCCTGTGATGAATGTAACCTGTCTTTCAGATCCCAAGTCTCTGCCTTTTGTCAAGGTGATTACTAATGTGTGGAATATGAGATTTGTGTGCATCATCCCCATTTTTATTGTTTACTTGAAAAGGGTCAAGAAAAGAGTCAGAAACCCACTCTGACCTGTTGCTCACCTTCAATAGTGTCCAAGTAAGCCCTTCTGTGACCCTAAAAGGAACGGATACCTTCTGTAATCCCTGCACCTTGGAGAACCTGCCCAGTCACTTTTTGCTCCATGGCTAAGCTTGTATTGACTATGTGCTCAAAGCTCATGTTTATTTTTATTTTCAATGAAAATGTTATGTTTACCTTGACACTAATAAGAGTGTATGGGAGGATTCATGCATATTGAGTTAATTGACTAATAAGACTTTGGTATGCTGAAAATGAAATTGAGCCAGAATGTTCAATCAAAGAAATTAATTCATTGGTCTGAAGGAGGAAGGTTTAGGTTCAAATATCTCAAAATAGTTCTGCTAAAGCATTTTCTTTGGGTATATGCAAAAGTAATAACAATTTGAGGAAGAAGTGACATTTAATGCTGGAAACCAGTTCATTGACCTCTGTGAACCAGCACAAGCAGTCAGAATGTGGCTGGGGAACTGGCTGAGTACCAGACAAGGTTGTTTCTCTTCCTTCAACACCAGGAACAGGCACTATATTGTCCAAATCCTCTTATCTCCATCACCCACTTCTCTGCAGAGGGAACCCTCTCAACCTATTGCCAACTGCTTTAAGCCCAAAGAGCTAACCTCAGGTGTATGCCAGCATTTCAGATATGAAGGACTCTTTAGCATCTTGTCACTTCGACACTCCAACCAAGGCAGCTCAATGGACAGGGAAGTTGCTTTAACTGGCTTTACCTCCTTAATTTTTGGTCAAAAGCACTGAGCAACAACTATATTTTATATGCTTTTTTGATAATCTGCCTTCACACTAACTTGCACACATGATTCAAGGCCAGGATCATGTGTGCCTGTGTGATTCTGTTTCTGAATCCCAAGTGTTTAGGACATTCTAGCACATAGCAGATACGAAATGGACATCTGTTAAATGAATGCATTAATTAATGCATGTTTTTTTTCCCCTGGGAAGTGTCTCTATAAAAGGAGTCAGGTCTCTGAGACACAGACCTCCACCTTTTGTTTGTATCAACAACCATTTAGCTATTCTATAAAATGTCTGTGAACATTGAAAACCGTTTGGAGTATTGTAATTTACAGAACTCTTTGCTAAAAGGTAGCCCAAAAGAAAAACAAGTTTTAATGTACAAAAAGACTAAAATCTTGCTGATGATTCATTCATTCATTCACTCACTCACCCATTCTTCAGTTTGTTTATGTATTCCTCTATTTAGCAAAGACTTCTCCAGATATTATAGCTTAGAAAATATGTTAGATACCATGGCTATCCTGGTAAGCAAAACAACCATCCTTGTTCTAATAGAGTTTACAGTTTATTGGAAATTGTCCAAATTTGCAATGTTGAGAAATGGTCCCATAGACTGAATTGGTTCAGATGATTTCTATCCTGCACTGTATACAGAATCATGTGCTGTGATATTACTGCCCCAACACCACTTTACTCGCCCGACACTGAATCTTGTCCTCATTGTATTTATATGCCTAGAATGCCCTGAACTTTCCACTTACTGATTAAGACAATATTTTCCATTTCTATAATAAACTCTGATGATCTCCCCAGCTCTACCAAGGTTTACTGTATTGCTTATAATTATTTGATAATATTTCTATTTCATCCCATTTCAATACAATCCACTAAAGTAAAGTGTATTCCTTGTTAATTTATTGAATCACTAACACTGATAGTTCTACAACACATAAGTTAGTATATGTATGTGAACCAACTAACAAATCAATGAATAGTGGAATTCCAGCATTACACAATATCATGAGCAAAAAAAAAAAAAGTAGATATGGTAATTTAGATGAGAATTTAAAGGTCTTTATAAAAACCATAATAAACTTCCTAAAACAAATTGCCTAAAATATGTACATATGTGTGGTGTGGGATGGTCTGTATGTCAAATTGCTCTGATTGGTCAATAAATAAAACACTGATTGGCCAGTGGCCAGGCAGGAAGTATAGGCAGGACTAACAGGAGAATAGAGAGAACAGGAAGTCAGGGGAGACACTGCCAGCCGCCACCATGACAAGCAGCATGTGAAGACCCCATAAACCACGAGCCACGTGGCAAGGTACAGATTTATAGAAATGGATTAATTTAAGATGTAAGAACAGTTAGCAAGAAGCCTGCCACGGCCATATAGTTTGTAAGCAATATAAGTCTCTGTGTTTCCTTGGTTGGGTCTGAGCAGCTGTGGGACTGGTGAGTGAGTGACAGAGATTTGTCCTGATTGTGGGCCAGGCAGTAAAACTCAAGTTACATATGTGAACAATATTAAATGGAGTCCTCATATAATTGGGAAGAAAATGACCCAACTAGACATCTTATTCCACCACATAAAACCTCCAGTTCCAGGAATGAGTTACATCTTCTTGTGTTGTTGGCCAAAGGGGTCCCATAAACCCTACCAAACATCAGAGGCTACTGTTAAAGCCATTGGTTACTTTCTGAAAGCTGATTGTCAAGCTTTGATTTGATATGTTATCAAATATCACATAGCTTCAAACACTGATCTACAACAACTGAAAGATATACTAGTGCAACAGTGGCATAAATAGTATGGGAGTAATCAACCACTGCTGAAGTAACCATGAACCTGAGATGAGAAGGATCATCAGTCCTACAAAAAAAATTACACTATTATTCTGCTAAAGGAACACAGCAATACATTGAGTCCTAATGACATATTGCTGTACCCATAGATCAGTACATTGTTCACCCTCATACAAGAGGCTTCTGGCAAAAGATGGTAAATAACAAACAGATTCACAACTGGACTGAGAAGCTTTGGAACACTCAGCCATCAATGGAACATCTTCATCAAACCCCTCCCCTTACGGACCAGGAATAGTGTGGAAGAAGTGGCAGAAACATCACAAGGGTAGAGATGGTAGATGACTCCGTGAAAATAGTAACTTCTAGGTACAACATGACTAATAGACATGTGGACTTACAAAGCTTGTGACTGAATGCATAAGACCTGAATAGGTTCAAACCAGACAAAAATCCCTGCCCTGAAAAGAAGGCACAAAGCCCCACTCCTATCCAAGAATCTTTTTGCAATTGTCATATGATGTAAAAGGGAAAATCAGTTTTGGCCAATGGAGTGTCGTTGGGTATAACAACCACAGTGTGCCACAGGTCCCATGTTGAGAAGTATTTAGCTACCTCAAAAGGCACTCCATGATTTTTTATGCCCTTTTTGTCTTGTTTTGGCATTTTTTTGTCTTATCATTTTTTAATTATTAGTTTGTGTTTTAATTTTCATTTCTACATTTTCTTTCTCTTTTTAGGGAGGGAAAGTGAGAAAGAACATGAAAAAAAATGAAGTTTCATGAGTAGGGATTTGGAAAGGATCTGGGAAGAGTTGGGGAGTGGAAAGAATATGACAAAATATATTGCATAAAAATATTAAAAATAAATTAATTCAAAAGTCAAGAGAATAATATTGAAGAAATTAAAGTACTAAAGAGAAAAGGGATGTTTAATTCTATGCAGTAGATATACACTTAAACTGTAATGTGAATTTATATTTTTCTAAGTTGCATTACGATTTCTGAGATAATTTACCTAGGAGAAACTTGCACATTCTTGTTCCCAGGCTGGTGCCTCTAACGTGCTAGAGTGAGGGAGACAGTTCTCCAAATGATTGCAGAGCTGTGCAGAGTGTTTCCCAACACATCTTGGCTGCATTTCTGCCCAGCCTCTTAAACTATGCATTGACAATAATATAATACTATAAAAGTAGGATAGTAATTATGACTGGTTCCCCTTTGATTTCCTGAGCTATTTTTATTTGGAATTCTATACTGTTTGGTCTCGGAGCTAGTCAAATCACATACAATTTCACAAATATTTACTGAATGTTTAATTTGCAGCTGTTACTTTGCTGGGGCCAAGAATAAAGTGCGGCAGCAAAAATTAAAGCCCAAGCACAAAAGTTGTGTGAGTTTTGGGTTTCTTCAGAAACTTTCTACGTATTTTCCATGATTATCTTAGTCTCTAGCTATCTTCCATTCCTGGAAAAGCTGCCTTTCATTAGATAAATTGGTCTTTATCAGTCATATTGGCCAACTGTTTTACAAAGTAATACAGTCAGCTCCAAGCAGTTACAAAATTGCACCTTATTGTTTCCCTTAAGCTTGTTGGCTCATTGTACTTTTTAATGCCTTTAATAGGAAAATTAAGCATAAAAATAGAAAGCAAATTGCTAGAATAATATTGAAATCCCTAGGATCAAATTACTCTGCTTCAATAATGAATAATGTTTGCTGGCCATTTTTAAAATCTGTACCTTCACCAATTTCTATTCCCCATTCCATTTTCATTATGTTTTCTATTTTGAAGTAGGTGTATAAATCCATCTTTAATATTTTGCATTTACATCTTGAAACTATAGATAATAAAGTTAAAAAAGTTACCACACTGAAATTCTAAAGAATGACTTCTTAATTTCAGTATTCATATTTCCAGTTCTTGCATATAAAGTATTTTCCTTTATGATCAAATGAAAACACAAATTATCCATGTTGAAATTGGTTGCTATTGTACTTAATAGCCTTTGATAGAATATGTCCTTTCTCCTCTAATTTCTTCCCATTGTAATGTATTATTAATAAAACATTGCTGCTTGTCTGTTTAGCTTTGCACATGATTTTCTGACTACATATTTATGGCCTCTTATTGCAAAATTTTCTATTTTATATATTTATTGTAAATTATTTGCTGAATTTCACAGAGTTGTAGAGATTGTGTTCAATATTTTTGTCTTCCATTTTTTAGAAATAATCGTTTAATCTTTTATCATGTGACCCCTCAAAAATGGCATATTCTTGCTCTATTATCTCAGAAAAGTGGAAGTACTTTAAGAAGAGATTAGTTTGTGAGAGCTCGCTGATGTCTGGGGAGGGTTCACCCTGGATTCGAAAAACTGGCCTTTGGCCTCTATTCTCACACAGCAGAGGGAGCAAAACTAACAACACCTGTAGGTCCTCTATATTAAGGCCCTGCTCTCATTCAAAAGGGCTTTCCATTATGACCCAGTCACCTTCCAAAAGTGCTACTTGCTAACATTATGGCTTTGGGAATTAAATCGTATCATAGGCATTTCAGTGGGATCAATGGGTACACCACATCACTTAATTTATTCTATTTATTTATTTAAAGATCCTTTTTATTCATTTTACAACCAACTACAGATCTCTCTCTCTCATTCCTCCTCCCACTCTTCCCTAGCCTCTCCCCCACCCTGACCCACCACCTATTCCCTCCTCCAAAAGCATGGGAAGTCAGCAAAGCCTGGTACATTTAGTTGAGGCAGGATCAAGCTCCCCTCCCCCATCAAGGGTGAGCAAGGCATCCCATCATAGGTAATAGGCTCCAGAAAGCCAACTCATATACAAGAGATAGATTGTGACCCCACTACCAGGAGCCCCTCAAACAGACCAAGCTACACAACTGTCTCCCACAGGCAGAGGGTCTAGTCTTTTCCCATGCAGTTTCCACAGCTGTTGGTCTAAAGTTCATGAGTTCCTACAAGCTTAGTTCAGTTGTCTCTGTAGATTTCCCCATCATGATCTTGACTCCCCTTGTTCATATAATCCCTCTTCCTTTTCTTCAACTGAACTCCTGGAGCTCTGCTTGGTGCTAGACTGTGGATCTCTGCATCTGCTTCCATCAGTTACTGGATGAAGGCTAAATGATGACAGTTAAGGTATTCACCAATCTGATCACCAGGGTAGGTCAGTTCAGGCACCCTCTCCACTATTGCTAGTAGTTCAATATGGGTTCATTTTTGTGGAATCCTGGGACTTTCCCTAGCATCAGGTTTCTCCCTTACCCCATAATGTCTCCCTCTATCAAGAGATCTCTTTCATTGCTCCCCCATTCTTTCCCTCCCCCAGCTCAACCATTCCATTCTCTCATGTTCTCAGCCCCCATCCCCTACACCCTACTGCTCCCCTCATCCCCAGGTTACTCATGGAGATCTTATCTGTTTCTATTTCCCAAGGTGATCCATGCATCAGTTTTAGATCCTCCTTGTTTTCTAGTTTCTCTCCAGGTGTGGGCTGTACTCTGATTATCCTTTGCTTTGGTGCTATAGAAATGGCTTAGTGGTTAAGAGCACTGGCTGCTCTTCCAGAGGACTGGGGTTCAATTTCTGACCACCACATGATGGCTTACAACCACCTATAATGGGATTCAATACCCTCCTCTGTCACATAGGCATACCTGCAAATAGAGTGCTCATATATATAATTTATTCTAATTTTCATTCTTTCTTTTTCTCCTACAATAGGAATTCCGACAACTACTCAGGGATGGGATTTAAATCATGTACAATTATTTATTGTATCTCATATATATATAATTATACATACATATATATATATTAATATTAATATTCACCAGAGATAGCCATTAGAACATTCACTACAGATTTTCCCGCTCTCTGAAGCAGGATATTAAACACAAATAATAGGTTTTCTCTTTAAAATGAGAAAATATTTTATTAAAATTGTTTAGTTCCAGTATAAATAGTAGGGTCCTAAGGTAAAGATGCTAATAAAGGTAAAAAACAAAACAAAATAAAACAAAATTCTTGAGGAGTTTTAACATAACATCTACAGATACTGTGAAATATCTATATGTGAATCCCCCCCCCCGTGTGTGTGTGTGTGTGTGTGTGTGTGTGTGTGTGTGTGAGAGAGAGAGAGAGAGAGAGACAGAGAGAGAGAGACAGAGAGAGAGAAAGAAAGAGAGAGAGAGAGAGAGAGAGAGAGAGAGAGAGAGAGAGAGAGAGAGAGAGAGAGAGGATCAGAGGATAGGTTTATGCAGCAAAAGCTCTGTCTCAGCCCTGGTTGCTGTCTTACGAAGTTTTGCAGGAGGAAAGCAGTCTTATCTTAGAAGACAATAGATCATTAGACCTCACAGTTTGGTTACCATGTCTTTCTCCAATTGCAATCAAACAAACATTTTAATTAATGTGGCTCAGACAAAGATTATTTACACTGTAAATATAACTATAATGATGCAGTTTTGAACCAAGATTCATATTCCCAGTGTCCTTGTCTGTACTGAGAAGCAGCCAGTTCTCCAGGCCTCTAGATTCCCAAAGCCATCTCTGAATGCCAGGGATAAGGGCTCTGGGACTGGTTTTACCTAAGTTTTTGCAGGGAGGAAAACCACCCAGGCTCCCTGCTCCCTCTAGGCTATTAGAGGAGGAATTTCCAAGACCCCCACACTCTGTGCTTCTGATGATAATTTCACTTTCATAAAAGCTGACATAATGACACTGCCACCTACTCACAATGTAGAGATAATGAAGGTGATGTTTCCAGGGAACAGCAAGGTTCTGCAGCTTGGAATTTCAGCAGAGAGTGAGAAATGTAGCACCACCTCCCAGCAAGCTGATGAAAGCTGATAAGCAGCATCCAGACTTCAGTGACTTGTTCCTGGACATGTACTTGGGAGACTTGAGTAATTACTTCTTATCTCCTCATTCAGAAGCCTTCAAACATCCAATTTCACTTGATAATCCAATTTCAGCTTATTGCTCCTGCTACACTTGCCTCCTTTTGTGACTTCATTGCATGAAGCATGAAGCTCCCTTTCAGAAACCAGGGTATTTTTAGGTTTTTCTCTCTGCCCGGGATGCTCTGTTCAAGATCTGCTGCCAGATTTTCCCATGGATGCCTCTGTTCAATGAATTCTTGTGAGATTTCTTCCCATGTCTGTGATAGTCCTATTCAGTCATTGGCACAGCTAATCACAGTTTTTCATAACATTTTAAGTGATACTGTGTATTGTGATACAGTTTTACTCTTTTGCAATTCTAGACCCTCCCCTAACACTAGGGTATGCCCTTCCTTAAAGTGGTATCATCAAACATATACTTCCAAGTGTCTAATGGCCAAATAAATAACTTTAAATATAGGTAAATTAATGATTAATGATCATTTTTCTATATCCTGAACTTTCCTGAGGGTGGATTTTTCTTCTGAAAATATAACCTAAAACCCAAACCAAAGTAATTGCTTTCTCTCCCTCTCTTTCCCTCTCCCCCACTCTCTCTCCCTGCCTCCTTTCCTCCCCCCTCCTTCCTCCCTTTCTTTCTTTTGTTCAGTATTGAAATTGATCCTATGGTCCTGTGAATGTTAGGTCCAGATGAGCACTCTCAAATAAATTATAGCACCACCCCTTTCCTTTATTATTATAATTTTGTATTTTGATTTTGCAACAGGACCAACTTAGTTGCCTAGGCTGGCTTTGAACTCAATTTTGAGACCAGGCAGACAATTAACTAGCTTTCCTCTTGCAGCTGCAAGACAGCACACCAAGCTCAGCTAATTTTTCTTGAGAATAACTCTTACAATAAGTCCCTAAATGCAGTTGAACTCTACAAATCACCATGATTATTATAAAGGCCTCATTAGATGTTAAAATATGTGGAAGATTCTATATGGATAAAGTTATTCACTCTTAGCTAACTCATTAACTGGCTCAAATGACTTTGATCAAATAATCTCCAACCCCTTTATTCTGAATTAGAAAGTAGTATAGATGATTTGCTGATTTCAGTTAATTTTTATTCCTAAGCTATATTTCAAAATGCTGGCCAGAGGGTAACTTTATTTGTGTTGAGGCTTTGGGATAAATCACAACTTCTCTGGAGCTGGAGTTGAAGGCAGTTGTTTATTTCCATGTGACTGCTAGGAACCAAACTTTGGTCCTATATGCACTCTTAACCCATGAGATATCTCTAGCCCTAGAACATTTGATTTTTAAAATTTCCATTTGAGAACAAGGCATATGGTACAGTGGATAAAGCATTTGCCATATAAACATGAGGACTAGAATTTGGATCTCTAACATCTACTAAGTTCTAGGTGGGTGTAGTGGCCCACCTGCAGTTCAAGCACTTGGAAGTCAGGAGACAAGAGATGCTAAAACAAGCTGATAGCTACTTTAGTAATATGAATGAGCTCTGGATTCAATTTTGAGCCCCTTCCCAAATGAATACAGTAGAAAGCAATTATGGAACACTTTCAATGTCAGCCTTGGAATTACATATGCACATGCACACATATATCCATACCTACACATATATGAATATATACATACATGTACACACCACAAACATATTGACACATGCAAAATTATCCTTTAAATTTTGGATTGCTTTTTGAGTTTTTGTCTTGAATTAACTAAAATAAAAGCCAAAAATATTAAATGAATTCTTTCTTACGATTAGGAGAGAATTTCTTTTAGACAGAGATACTCCTGGCTCTGCCTCCTGAGTGCTTGGGTTAAAGGCATGTGCTACCGGGTTGGTAGGAGAGAATTTCTAATAATTTCTGAAATGGTCCTACACATTATTCTGATACTTTCCACTCTGTATCTATGAAAAACAACATTTTCAGCTTTGAAGAGTATGAAATGAACATCTCAACCAGCACTGAAAAACGTCAAATTTCATCTTGCAATATAAAATATTCAGACAAGATTTAATTCATATAAAAATAGACACATCCATCTAATTAGTATGCACACTTACTTTCACCTTTAATAAGTGGCATGATTATATGTATACCAAATGTTTTAAAATAAATTTCTTTATGATTTATTATTCATAGTAAATAAAAACAGTTGATCAAATTATTGGTTCCCTGTTGAGGCAATTGCTTCATGTCACAAAAAATAGGTGATTTTTTAGAACTTTATTGTTCAGTAAAATAAGTTGTATATTAAGAAGCAAAAATGATTTTCTCTTCCATAAAATAGTAAAACTAGGAGACCTCTGAGAATTTGAATTCTAAAGTACATACCTATCTCTATTTATGTATTTCTGCACAGACTTAGAAAATTAACAACTTTATATTTGTCCAGAACTTAACCATTATGAAATACAGTTAAATAATATTAATGCAAGTAAATATATTCTTTTGTCCTTGGTGCTTAATGTCCAGTGAGTTTAGATGTTAATAATTGCAGTCTGGACTACTGGACCTTGATTAACCTACTCATGTACACTGGGCTGATCCTGTAAGGTAATGAAAGAGATAATTATGATTTTCCTAGCTGACTCTGTTCCAAAAACTGAGAATGGATAGAAATGGAACAGACTATTTGAGGCACAAATGGACTGTGTTCATGGGTAGTTTTGAAAGTTAATTTCTTTGGAGATATAGAATCATAAATGAAAAAATCTTGAAGCAAAATGGCGTAGGCATACCTAATGGTTGGTGACAGGTGATGGCATAAATTCTGTCCTTTTCCCTGAAAGTTAGACTTGTATTTTCTTTGAGAATACTTCTCACCTGCTCCTCAAATGTCAGCTTGATCTATTTTGAAGTATTATGAAGATATCAAGAGAACAAAGAGCATAAATTCATGTCTACTTGTTGCACAGTTGAATCTCCAGTTACTGAGACTCATGCCAAGTGTTAAGCATTCAGCAAGTGTTTGTGAGATACATTTATAAGTCATTGTGATCCTTCAAGAAAAGTCTCATTGTCCTACAAGTCCCCTTGTCCTACTAGAGATATATATATAACAAAAATCTCCCTAAGTTTGAAAGTAATGTTTCTTTGAGTTTGGAGATGTCTTTTTTAGGATCCATTCAGGACAAGAATTGTGAGTGGCTTAAAGAAAGTCATTTGTTTCACGTATCTTAAGAAGACTCCTGAAATTGTGTCATTTTTACACCTAGAAATACAAACCTCTTGTAGATATTATAAATATTAGAAATAAAAACAGCTAGTGCAGCTTAAAAGAATCTTACAACAGAATAACTTCTTCAAGATCCTGTCTGTTCATGTGAATTTGTGACTGTCCATTATTTGTTCATTCTTGCCTCTATGATTAGTGTGTGTATGGCGGGTGTGTGTGTGTGGGGGGGGGGAGTGTGGGTGTGACTCATTGTACTCAGATACAGGGAAAGGTACTTTTTAAACAGAGATGAAACTCAGAAAAACATTGTCTATCTGGATTTGTTTTCATTGCTCACAGGCTGAGTTAATCTAATGTCTTCCCAAAATTAAACTTTGAGGCTTTTGTGTAAGTTGATGATGGGCTTCCAAAATCAAGTAAAACAAAAGGCAATTTTATCTCTTTCATAGAGCTCACTCATGTCTAAGACATGAGACAACTTGGAACTTGCTTTGTAGACCAGGCTGGCCTCACAATCACAGAGATCCGCCTGCACTCCCCCGGCAACATGAGACAACTTTTACAGATGCAATATGCTTTGGTTTGTTTTCTGTTGCTGTCATAAATATCAAGACTGATAAAAAACTTAGAGAAATGAAGGGTTTGTTTTAGCTTGCACTTCAAAGTAGCAGTGTGTCACCAAAGAAAATTAGTCCAGGAACTCACTGGCTACCAATCCCTTCTCTCATCATGGAGAAAAACAAGGTTTGACTTTGAGTTCTTTTGCAAATATCATGTATTTTTCCTCTGTCTATTTGATAGTAAATAAAGACTAAAACAGACTTTTCTCAAACTTCTTTGAGACTTTCCAGTTCACACACACTGACATGAAGGGTCCCAGGCTAAAGAGCTGCTGCAGACTGGCTGAGAGAGGCATACCCCTCCTGTCCTTGGAAAAGATATCCCAGTAATTGTATTGCTTGTATCCATTCTTGTTTGACAGGAAGAGTGAGCCATTACATTGACCTTCCTCTGACATTTCCCTCTCAGTGTTGTTGTGCTCATATGACTTTTTGGTAACAGAATCTGCGTGGATTTGTCTTCATTGATCACAGGTTGTGCTCTTTGGGATGCAAAACTAAGGATTCCTGCCACTGTAAACTGAAAATAGAAGTCCAGCTTGATAAGCCATCACAGATTGTTTCAGACTTGGAATACAACAGAACTCAATTACACTAATTTATCTGTTTTTAATTGGTGTGGAGTTAAATGTTAGGGTCTTTTCACAGGAACTGTCCTGAAGTGGGTAACTTTTTCTAATCTCTATTAACGCTGTTTAATTCTTTCTAATTGGTGTGTTTTCAAAACCACAAGTCGAGTATTCAGTTAACCTTAACAAGAGATAATGGTCCTTAATCTCAAGTGACAATGCTTTTCTCTGAATTCTGAGGAGGAATAAAAGAAAACATTCATTCTGTTATCTTAATGAAAACGTATGAGTATACTCGTTTATTTAACAGAAAAGATAAACCTAGGTATTTAGAAAGAGGATATTAGCCAATAACCCACATGAAATTTGCTGCCTTGTAAGTACTAGACTCTTCCTTTACAAGTTAGGAAAATTATTATTTGATCAGGCTCAGTCATTCATAAATGCAAAGATACATAGCCAAAGTCTAAAACAACAACCTGCATTTTCTTGAAAAAGAAAAGGAAAATTTAAATTTCTCAATCACATATTATATACAATTTTTCATAATTTTTCAAAGGGTGGAGATGATTCACAAAATACCTGTTAACATATATTGCATTTAACAATGTAAACAGTAAAACTATAATGACCCTAAATGTTTTCATTTCCCTGTGTCTTAATGTACATGGTAGTTTGTCTCTTTTAAGAGTTTGTGTATGGGCTATGTAGTCTCTGGTTCTTCTAAATGTTGGGTATTAGTTCTATCCTGTGGAGTGTGCCTTAAATCAATCAGACATTGGTTTGTTACTCCCACAAGCCCCCATTGCCCTAGTATATTTTGCAGACATGTAACCATTGTAGGTCACAGGGTTTATAACTGGGTTGATGCATATGTTTCTCCTCTGATAGCATTCAGAGTACCTGTCTCTACCAAAGATGCTAGAATGTAGGGATAAAGGCTCTATGTAGGCACCAGCTGAACTTCTCCATATTCAATGAATTGTGTGGATGTTGGGTTTAGCAATGGAACCTCCTAAAACCAAATACTACTGGTCTAAAATAAGAAGGAAAAAAAAGTACCGATAAAATGACTTTTAATGGTATTCTGGCATACTCATAGATCAGTGTCTTGTTTACCCATTATTAGAGAAGTTTCCTCTCGAAGTAGATGGAAAAAATACGAAGATTCACAGAGAGACATTACACAGAGAGTGAGAGACCTTGGGACACTCAGTCCTTAATGGGATGTCTCCATCAAATTCCTTCTCTCAGAGCTCAGGAAGTCTCCTGGAAGTGGAGGAAAAAAAAGTATACAAACAAAGGGAGTGGAAGTCAACAAGTAATCAAGGTCCTCTAAATCAATAGGAGTAAAACTCATATGAACTCAAGAAGACTGAAGCAGCATGCCAAAGGGCATGCATGGGTTGTGCCAGGTTCTTTGTGTATATGCTATGGCTTCCCGTTTAGTGTTTTGATGGGATTTCTGGGTGTGAAAATGAGTGGGTCTCTGATTCTTGTGTTTTCTCTTGGGCTCCTTTTTTTTTCCATTGGTTTGTCCTGTCCAACTTTGATATAATAGTTCTTGTTTTATCACATTATTTTTCTCTTTGTTATATTGTAAAAGCCTGCTCTTTTCAAAGGAAAGGCAGAAAGGGAGTGGATCCAGATGGGAGGAGAAATGGGGAGGAATGGGGAGGGGTGGAAAGAGGAGAAGCTGTAATCAGGATGTATAATGTGAGAGAAGAATCTATTTTCAATAACAGGTAATGTTTGTATATGGGGATGGAAAGATGATTCAGTGGTTAAAAACATATACTGTTCTTGCTGAGGTCTGAGCTTCAATCTTCAAGACCCATGTGGAGCAGCTCACACTCATTATAACTGTAGTTCCAGGAGTTCTGACTCCCTTTTCTGGCTTCCACTTTGACCTACATACAGAGATCTCACATATACATTTAGCCACACACACTTACACGTAAAATAAAATCAATGAATCACTTTTTTTTTCACATTTATGCACATTACAGAAATGTGATGGAAACAAAATGTGGTAATTACCAATATTTTGGAAGATGACATTACATAGCAAAATATTTTCAAAAAATGCTTTTTGTGAGTCAAGATTTAGAAAATGACTTCCATAAATGCAATCCCAAAAATCTTTATCCAATTTCTTTGCAATGTAGTTGTTTATTTGCACTATTTTTTTCTAAATCTAAGATGGTAGCGTCTCTGAAATTATACTAATGAACTTGTGACTGACTGCTATCTTCATGCCAATCATTTTTTAAGAGTGTGAAATAGTTTCACTGAACTTTGATTATCTTTAAAACCAATAATTTCTGGAAAAGCAGTGTTTAATTATAAATCATGAAAATACTTTTATGATAAAGGAATAACTTATAAAACTGAATACTAGGATGCATACAGCAGAAAGTAAGCAGACTGACATCAGTACTTGAATACTTGCATAACTGTGTAGTCTGAAATAGTTTCTAATAAAATATACATATGATTATTTACAATTAGCTGAACTCTACTAGAAATATATGATAATTAATCATTGATGAACATAATTATGAAAGTATTCAGCTTCTTCTCATTGGATTTTTTTAATCTAATAGCTTCTCACCGTAAGACAAAAATTCCCGGTACTTTACAGAGGATGAAACAAGTGTTTGTATGTTTTGAATCACAATATATTGAAAAGGATCTCTGTGCCTTTGCCATCTTTATTCAAAATTTGAAAAACTGAATATTGTTTTCACTATAACCTGTGCCCTTAGGGCACTAGGAATACACTTAAAATATAAGTACCCCAAAGATCACAGTATTGACTAGCACATCAAATGCTCTGAGTATCTATGTGGAGATTCGTGTTCGTTTTGGAAAAAAATTGTCAGTGAGTCTTTCTACTTTTGCATGTATTGACAGTTAAGCCTTTGGGTGTTTTTGTTCTAGCCAGCATTTCACAGAAAACTTGTATAGTAAACAATGTACTAACTTGTATAGTAAAAGACAAAATGTATTCTTCTAGAAAGGAAGTTGATTTTCTGTCCAATGTTATAAGTGAATATGTTCCACAAAGGCAACATGTGGTATGCTTGTTTACAGTCCAGTGTAAAACATTGTTGTTTCTTAAGTTTGAAGTTCATCCAAAGCCTCTGTACATCCAGTATCTACTGGGCCATTATACATTGTCTGAGGATCTCCAGGATCTGATGTGATCACGCTGCTGATTCAATGTTAGGATTAAAGTCTTTTATATCTAATCATGGAATCTTATTTTACACTACTACACAAGATATTCTTGAAAACAAATTGCAAATTTGCAGGTTAATTACAGTCTTTTCTTGGATAGGCCATCAGGGTTTTAGGGAAGTAAAAATAGGTATGGATGTGGGAATCTGTAGATAATAAAGTGCTTATTGGTTACCTTGCACACAGAAGTATTTAGCAGATCATAGATATTAAAACCTTAAGGCCAAATATTGTTCAGTCATTTTTATTCTTTTAAATTAATGGCCAAGTGCATTTAATTTCTCAGCACAAAGATATAATAGCCCTCATGGTTAGGCTCAAGAGCCCAGGTTATGAAAAGAAAGTGTTCCGTTGCCAGTTTATGTCTCTAAAAAATGGAATATAAATCACAATAGAATAGGCAAATAAACTAGTGAAGAGAATATTGAAATAAAGCATTGCCATCAGAGACAAAGTTAAATTTTATTCTATTCCAATGTGCCATGAGAACAAACCCTAAACAAGAAAAGTGTAGACATTGTGTGTTCCATCCCCACACCACCATACATTCCAATCCAGTTACCACACCGCAGTTGAAATAATTCATATTAGAGCTTCATCAGATCATGCTTAGAATTCTTCCAGAGTGTTCCGACAGCTTTCATGAATGGGCTCAAATTTGTTCCCTGTGATTTACAAGGCCCTTGATGACATGGTCCCTGCTATTTTTTGGCTTCACTTGTGGTAAACCCCAGCCCCAAGCCTTTTGGACTTTACATATATTGTTTTTATGTCTAAGCCTCTTCCCTCCTTGATATCCCACATCTTGTTTGTTCAAGCATTCCGGTATTCTTGGTAAATGATGCAATTTTAAGGCAGGCCTTTTTGGTCACTGTGGATTCAAATCAAAGACCCAGATGTAAATCCACACAGTTAGGGACACCTGATTTTGATAAAGAAGCCAGAAATACACAATGAAAAGAAAAGAAAGCATCTTCAACAAATGGTGCTTTTATTACTAGCTTCATGTAGTCAGCATGTAGAAGAATGCAAATTGATCCAATTATCACCCTGTACAAATTCAAGTCCAAGTGGAAAAAGGAGTTCAACATAAAACCAGATACAATGAACTTAATAGAAGAGAAAATGGGGACTAGCATTTAACCCATTGGCACAGGAGACAATTTTCAGAACAGAATACCAATAGTACAGGCACTAACATCAACAATTAATAAATGAGACATCATGAGACTGAGAAGCTTCTGTAAGGTAAATGACAACATCAGTATGACAAAGTGGAAGCCTACAGAATAGGCTTTTCCCAACCCCAAGTCTGACAGAAAGCTAATATCCAAAATATATAAAGAATTCAAGAAACTAGACATCAATAAAGCAAATTATCTGATTAAAAACGGGGTACAGATCTAGACAGAATTCTCAACAGAGCAATTTCAAATGGCTAAGAAACACTTAAAGAAATGTTCAACATCCTTAGCCATCAGGGAAATGCAAGTCAAAACTACTTTGAGATTTCATCTTCTACCTGTCAGAATGGCTAAGATAGAAAACAAAAGTGACAGCTCATGCCAGTAAGGATGTAGAATAAAGGAACACTTCTTCATTGTTAGTGGGAGTGCAAACATGTACAGCCATTATGGAAATTAATATAGCAGTTCATCAGGAAATTTGAGATTCATTCTACCTCAAGACCCAGCTATACCACCTTGGGCATATACTCAATGGACAGTCCACCTACCACAAGGACATCTGTTCAGTCATGTTCACTGAAGCTTAATTCATAATAGCCAGAAAATGAAAACATCCTAAATGTTCCTCAATCAAAAAATGGATAGAGAGTCTATATATTCAGTGCAATCCCCATCAAAATTGCAACACAATTTTTCACAGACCTGAAAGAACAATACTCAATTTCATATGGAAAAACAAAAAGCACAGAGTAGCTAAAATAACCCTGTACAATAAAGGAACTTCCAGAGATATCACCATCCCTGACTTCAAGCTATACTATAGAGCTATAGTAATAAAAGCAGTTTGGTATTATCATAAAAACAGACACCAGGATCAATGGAACCAAATCGATGATGATAGAGTTTGAGACCATTAGTGTCTTGAGTTTGTGTAGATTATTGCCTGGTCCTAAAGTTCTCATCAGGTATGAAAATCTCAATTTTCACATTTTTATAGTGACTATACTTCAAAATTCCAAGAGAAAAGTAGACAGATTTTCTTTTTTCTTTTTTTCAATTTACTTAAAAAATGAAGTCTGCATTCTTTCTGAAGGCAAGAAGCCAATTGCACATCTTTCCTGCTACCTGTTTTACTTCTGTTTGGAGCCTGGTAATTAACCAGTGCTAGAATCCCTTTGGTGAGGCCTCTAGGAATTCTCTTAATGCCATTACTCCTTCCGTTTTCTCTGCTAAGAAAATCTTCACACTTCATTAACTGAGTTCTAACTTCAGCACATTTTTTTGGCAAGTTTTTCTTAAACCCATGGCATTTCAGGCCTTAGACACTGGAAATCCATTCTATAGGGATTTCTCAGTTTTTCTAATGTCCTTGAGATTTTTTTCCTTTTTATTAGTTAGAACCACATTAATTGCCCAGAAGTTGTTTCTTCTACTGGTAAAGGAAAATAACAACAAAATTAAATCATATACAACTATTTGTTTATTTGGGGAAGGGGTCTTAAAATAATGCAATTCATTTTCCTTATTAAAATTGTTAAAGGAACTTTGAAAGAAAAGATCATTTTGTGTAAATATTAAGTGCATAATACATATTTAGATTTATTTATTTATTTATTTTACAATACTATTCAGTTCTACATAATAGCCACAGATTCCCTTGTTCTCTCCCTTTCTGCCCCCCTCCCCTTCCCCCCAGCCCACCCCCCATTCCCACCTCCTCCAGATCAAGGTCTCCCCCGAGGACTGGGATCGACCTGATAGATTCAGTCCAGGCAGGTCCAGTCCCCTCCTCCCAGATTGAGCCAAGCGTCCCTGCATAAGTCCCAGGTTTCAAACAGCTAACTCATGCAACGAACCCATGACCTGGTACCACTGCTTAGATGCCTCCCAAACAGATCAAGCCAATCGACTGTCTCACCTATTCAGAGGGCCTGATTCAGTTGGGGGCCCCTCAGCCTTTGGTTCACAGTTCATGTGTTTCCATTCATTTGGTTCACAGAAATCCACAAAGATACCCCCACAAAAGACTGCTGGCAATGGTTGAGAGACAGCCAGGACTGACCTACTCTGGTGATGGGATGGCCAAACACCCTAATAGTTGTGCCATAAACCCCATCCAAGGACTGAGGAATCTGGATGCAGACATCCACGGCTAGGCCCCGGGTGGAGCTCTGGGAGTCTAATTAGTGAGAAAGAGGAGGGTTTATATGAGCGAGAATTGTTGAAACCAAGGTTGGATAAAGCACAGGGACAAATAACCAAATGAATGGAAACACATGAACTACATATTTAGATTTTATATGTCTAACATGATAGATAATTGGTGACATAGGTAGCTAACTAAACCATAATCTGTGATAAGGGTAAAATTCATTCCAAAGACTTGATATGTAAGGATGTGAGATATAATAATAATAATAATAATAATAATAATAATAATATATTAATTAAATATTAAGAAGATAATCATTTACATGTTAGAATAAGTTAAGTACATTTTCACAATAAACATTGCTTAATATTTATTTAAGGCAATACCTATCACAATTAAATATGTACCCTATGATATTTCTATTGAATAGCATTAAATTAGAGCATTAAGAGCAATAAACAATAACAAAGATAACAATGCTAAATACTTAAAGCCTCTAGTCTATACATAAAAGGCCATTGACATTCTTGTCTGGTAGACTACAAAGAGATTCCACTTCTTGCTTATGTCTTGAGTTCTAATGCTTCCTTTGGCTTTTCTTCCTTTGCGCTCCCTCCTAATCCATTTCCCTTCTGTTTCTGTTAAGAAAGGGGGAGACATCCCATGGATATCAACAAAACGTTGCATATCAAGTTGAGGTAAAACTAAGCACCTCCCTTGTGTTAAGGCTAGGCAAGACAGCCCAGCATAAGGTCTAGGTTCCCAAAATCCAGCCAAAGAGTTAGAGACAGCCCCTACTCTCACTGTTAGGAGTCCCACAAGGAGGCCAAGCTACATAACGGTCACATATATGTTCTAGGCTTCTTAATGTTTGCATGATTTTTTTTCCTGAAATTTCACTAAACTTGAAATTTGTGGTTAAAGTCAACATTTGGAAGAAAAAACCCATTTTTTCAAAAATTATAGACAGAATGGTAAAGTGAAATAAGTATGCAAGAAACATACCAAAGGGCATATTCACATGAATACTGTGCATTACAGCAGCCAGTAGTTTTTGATATTTGTGATACTTTTAAACTTTCTGTATACTTGTATTTATACCCATGATTTTCAGGTAATCTCTTGAAGTTGGTGCATATACTTATACAGTAAATCCTCTCAGAGATAAATTATATACTCAGGCTCCACTGACCCTGTGTTAAAGTTTATTTGAGGTATCAATGGAACACATATCCAAAATACTTACTTAGAAGATTGTAGCATACTTATAAGCACTGACCATTCCTGTGCTCCAAAGTCCTGTTACTTCATCATCAACCAGGAAAGCTTTTTCAACTTTGAACATCATTGATCCTGTACTTTCAATTAAGGGAATGCTAGAGTCATTCATATTCCTAAAGGCCACTAGTCCTGCCACAAAACACACACAAAGTATCAAGCAGACACAAACCTCCCAAATGCATCTGAGTTCAAGGAGTATTTCTAGAATGTAATGTGAGTGTCTGTGAGCCACAGAAAGGCTCCTCACCTGACAGGGCCATAAACGATTGTTAATTCTTGGAAATAAACATAAAGAAAAATCAATATTCATTTTTATTTTATTTCCTCTCTTTCTTCACTCTCAAGTGTAGAAAGTAGTCTTAAATACTCTACATTGTTGTCTTATTTATTTCTTTGGTTTATTTTGACAGTCTTTCTATGATTTGTGCTGCAAATGTATTTTGAAGATGAATTCCTGGATTTGATCATTGTTCATAATAATTTAAAAAGTTTTCTTTGGAGACTGTGTGAAAATCAGTCTCTTTCATATAGCAGCAAAGTATTCATTCTTTATCATTAAGAATGAAAATCAATGTTTTTTTCACAGTTCTGAATCTGTTCTGGGAGTTTGTAAAAACTTGCTTTTAATTTCACAGGCCAGGGGCAGAAAGTGAAAGTTTAAATTGCTAACAGTTTTCAACATGATGTTTATGCTATTCATTCAGCATCCACACTAAGAATTTTTGATTAGCAGTGCTGTGTGCTTCTCTACCTTGACAACCTACTTGAAGAGATACAATGATCATTACCAGTATCTACTTACCTTTCTGGCTATTGTATTACAATCAAGACGTCCAAGTTGAGACTTGATTCATCTGTGACAGTGTTAACACTAAGTCTAAAAGCCATTTGGCCCATAAGCTTCAGCAGTGTTAGACTCGAGATGTTTTGTTATTATCATTGGTTTGTGTTTTAATGATTAGGAATGTTAAATATCTGGCTATGGCACAGGATTGTTTTCCATTTCTATTTCTAGATGCTTGATGTAACCTTGTTAATTATGTTTGAAACATGACAGAGTATTACTTAAAATATCAGGGATTTGTCACATTTAGACCAACACAGAAGAACATTTAAAAATTCCAATAACTCTTCTATTTATTTAATTTAAAAATTGTTTATTTTATTTCTGAGAATTTTGTCTGAATATTCCCTTCATTTCCCTCTCCTTCCAATTCCTCCCATGTGCACTGCCTCCTCAAACTCATAACCACTTTTTCTTTAATGATTATTGTTATACATATATGTAACAGTATACATATAAACATCACATATATACATGGAAATGTATGAATACAACCTGATGAGTTCATTTAGGATTGCCATATGTATTTAGTATTTAATTCTTGGGACTGATTAACCTGTCAGGGGGCTTGTCCCTGGAGAAGAATGATTTTCCCTCATTATAAACTATTCATTTCTGGTAACTCTTCATCTATGGTTGGATGGTTGTGAGAATTCTCCCATCCATGTTGTCATGTCAACTGGTGCTGTTGTTCTTCAAGA